>NC_135234.1:12199335-12528085 GCF_051348905.1 Ranitomeya variabilis | reverse complement strand
TGGAGATCTCTCGGTCATCAGTCCAGAATCCGGTCCACCAGGCTGCGCAAGTCCGGCCGGTCCAATGGCACTTCCAGAGTTCTCCTCACAGGTGGAAATCAGTGCCTTCCTTCTTAGCGCTTTGTGTTGTAGTCCTTCCCTGCTGTGCTTACGGAAAGTACCCCACAACTGTTGTGTCTGTTTCTTAAGTTCCCTCACAACTCGATTAACTGATCTTCTGCTAATCTTCCGTCCCTTCCTGATGTTACAGTAAGAACGGCACCCGTTTGTCAGGTAGGCCTGGAGTTCTTCCGGGACCCTAGAGACGCCCCTCTCCCGCAATTGCCCCCCAACACTTCATAGGTGATATGTGGTAGACAGCCCGCCTGAGACTGACTGTCCTGCCGCTGTTTGGAGTATGGCTTAAAGCTGTATATTATTCCACTCCCTCGGCGTTCCGGCCACCGGTAATGCGCCTCAGCAAGGTGCTGCCTCTTTCAACAAAACCCCTGCTGGTATTCTCCTTCTGCTTGATTTCGTTTCTCACTCAGCACAATCTATCTCGCTTCTAATCCTTTCTTAGGGCACCGCCGCTATTCTGAGCAGGCACGGTCCCGTTACGTTCTTTCAATGCCAAGCCTCTGCCAGGATCCCACCCCTGGCAGAGACCCTACTGTCTCTTCCTCCACAACACCCTCTCTCACTAGGTGTTGCTTCGTTCGATCCAGTCAGCTTTCTCCCTAACTTCCTGCCTGACCCCCAGTTTACCCACTATGGTGGGGAGTGGCCTAATGAATAGCACCCTTAGCTCCCCCCGGAGGCCCAGCTGTGAAACATATTGGTGTCTGTGATACCTGATCAGAAGAACTCCTTCAGTGCCATCGAACGCACCATGGCTCCCCTTAGTGGCGAAGCCACAGTACTGCAACGACCAGGACTCTGGGGCGCTGCACTCCCCCCTGGTTAAACACAGTACTCCGGGACTGGGAAGAAAAACAACAATACAGATTAGCAAAAAGACATACAATTTTGTTGAGTGCAAAACAATAAGTATACTTGAACAGGCTTCCCTTTATG
The DNA here is from genome assembly GCF_051348905.1 of Ranitomeya variabilis. Taxonomy (NCBI): domain Eukaryota; kingdom Metazoa; phylum Chordata; class Amphibia; order Anura; family Dendrobatidae; genus Ranitomeya; species Ranitomeya variabilis. Next base: position 12,527,029 of record NC_135234.1, on the reverse strand, counting down.
GGAGGTGAGGACACTTTAACGTTACAAAACATAATCAAATATCATAGCAACAGGCTACAATTTACTCTCATTACCCAACCGGGTATTCTACTAAGTGCAAATGCTGGAACAATAAATTAACATTGCCTTTAAGAAACATACACTCTTAGTTTATCAAAGGCCTTCCTATAATCACATTACAGGGCAAAGTAACTCTTCATTCTCCTACTTTTGAACCTGCAGGACCGCCTGTCCCTATGGCACCAGACCTACTGCCTCTCCTTTCTTTTACAGGACCGCCCCGTTCAGCCAGGGCCTACTGCCTTTCTCTACTATACATAGTATAGACATAACATTCCTTTCAGTTTGAGAACATGGAGCCCACTCTGCCTGGCTCCTATAAGGACTCACTCTCTAACCCCTACGGGTCTACTTTCTGTCCTTAGTAACGAACTAGCTTTCTATGGGGACGCAGGGTTTACCTTCTATCCTCACCTTCATTATTACTTTCTTACGTTTCTATCCATGCAGAACTCTAGTCTACCTCAACAGGCTTTCTGCATCTTTCCTTTTGAAGAACATTATTCAAGCTTCACATTTCAAACATATCAAACACATATAACTTTTCATGTAAAACGGTTACATTTCTTGCAAAGCATCATCATGACATTACTGTTTCAAAACAGTATCACTTTCAGGTTCAATTCCCACCTCCCCTTTAAGAGGAGATCAAGTCTTTCTGAGGTAGCTCTTCTTCTCAGCCTACCAGTCCATACCAGAGCTCCGGAATGGCATCTTCGCAAAGTGTCTTTAACTAAAACCAGTAGGAAGCACCTTTAAGAAGGTGCAAACTATTTACAGGAAAGTTTGAATCATGCACAGTCCATGATTTCGCAGTTTGTGTAACTTTGTGCAAAACTTCTGGAAAACAACAATAGTGACCCCGGGTCAACAAAGGGGTCACCTTTTTAAAGTTTACCCTGGACGGGTTTTAGCAGCAACTTAAAGAACAAACTGTAACTATTTACATTTTCAGGTTTCCGAGGTTTAGTTGGACGGCTTCCAGGGCTGCACCTGGCACTTAACCCTTCTTGGCCTGGGCAAAGTGAGGTCCAGGGTTACACCCAGTGCTGGACAAACGCCGTTAATCCGTCTTTCATGTACGATTAAATCATGCGCAGCGATGGAGGTCTGCGCAGCTTGAGTATGGGCATCTGCTGCAGCAGAGGTAGCGGCTGCTGCAAGATCAGTCACTGGAACGGAGTCAGTCATCAGGGCAGGGTGGCTCTTCCTACCTGCTTCAGATGCGGTTCCTCCGGTGCCGGTCTGCTCCGTCTCCGCTGGGGTCTGGAACGCTGGCTGCGGGGCCTTGTGCTGCGACGCTGTCATCTCTGCTTGCAGCACCTCGCTTTCCGGCAGGGCCTTGCTTTCTGGCTTCGGAGCGCTGGAACTTCTTTCTTGCTCCGGACCAGACGAGGCTGCCGACAGACGTCTGGCGAGGCTCCCGATGATGGTCTTCTTCCACCCGGCCTCAGTGATCAGCTGCATCCGCCGGGGTTGATGGATCAGCCCGTCCGCTCCGGTCTGCAGGAGGTCAGCGTCAACTGTGGAGGTCTGGCTGCGGTGCCTCTCCGGGTAGCTGGGGGAGTCCTCGGCTCCGACCCCACGCTCCGGCTCCGGGCGGCTGGCCATGGTGGCCTCCATGTTGCTCGCTCCTTCTTCCTGGTCCTTTTCCCGCTCTCTTCTTCGTGGGCAGTTTCGTTTTCTCTGTCTCTGCCCACCGTTGAGGATCAGGAGGCGGATCTCGGCTGCTGACGGACACGTCCTCAAGGGGCCGAGATATTTAGACTGGGCGGCCATTGTCTTTCGCGCTCTTCAGCTTGTTCACGCCCACTTCCACGCCCTTCTTCTTCTCCTGCGCTCTCCTTAGCGCTGTAATGGCGGCGGTTTTGGCGGGAACTCCTGGCGGCAAGTGGCAACACACAGTCCTTGTAATAAAGCACAGTCCAAGCACGATAAATCACAGTTCCAAGGCACACATGACCTGATTCTTCAGGCTTAAGTAGATCCTGTTCGTGACGCCAAGTTGGAGCGCCCCCACACTGCCGCAGGGCCGAGGGGTACCCGGAGCCGGGCCTCTGGGTCTCAGTCCTGGGGTTGTCACGGTGGCTAGACCCGGTCCGTGGCCCTGTCTGTCAGTGGGGGACGTCCGTTGCAAATAGGTGCTGTTAACGGTGGTATAGCGGTGCAGTTGTGGGGTGCAGGTCGCGGTAAATAACGAGGACACCAGGTTGCAGTCTCTTTACCTCTTTACTGGAGATCTCTCGGTCCTCAGTCCAGAATCCGGTCCACCAGGCTGCGCAAGTCCGGCCGGTCCAATGGCACTTCCAGAGTTCTCCTCACAGGTGGAAATCAGTGCCTTCCTTCTTAGCGCTTTGTGTTGTAGTCCTTCCCTGCTGTGCTCACGGAAAGTACCCCACAACTGTTGTGTCTGTTTCTTAAGTTCCCTCACAACTCGATTAACTGATCTTCTGCTAATCTTCCGTCCCTTCCTGATGTTACAGTAAGAACGGCACCCGTTTGTCAGGTAGGCCTGGAGTTCTTCCGGGACCCTAGAGACGCCCCTCTCCCGCAATTGCCCCCCAAGACTTCATAGGTGATATGTGGTAGACAGCCCGCCTGAGACTGACTGTCCTGCCGCTGTTTGGAGTATGGCTTAAAGCTGTATATTATTCCACTCCCTCGGCGTTCCGGCCACCGGTAATGCGCCTCAGCAAGGTGCTGCCTCTTTCAACAAAACCCCTGCTGGTATTCTCCTTCTGCTTGATTTCGTTTCTCACTCAGCACAATCTATCTCGCTTCTAGTCCTTTCTTGGGCACCGCCGCTATACTGAGCAGGCACGGTCCCGTTACGTTCTTTCAATGCCAAGCCTCTGCCAGGATCCCACCCCTGACAGAGACCCTACTGTCTCTTCCTCCACAACACCCTCTCTCACTAGGTGTTGCTTCGTTCGATCCAGTCAGCTTTCTCCCTAACTTCCTGCCTGACCCCCAGTTTACCCACTATGGTGGGGAGTGGCCTAATGAATAGCACCCTTAGCTCCCCCCGGAGGCCCAGCTGTGAAACATATTGGTGTCTGTGATACCTGATTGGAGGAACTCCTTCAGTGCCATCGAACGCACCATGGCTCCCCTTAGTGGCGGAGCCACAGTACTGCAACGACCAGGACTCTGGGGCGCTGCACTTACATACATTACATTACTGATCCTGAGTTACATCCTGTATTATACCCCAGAGCTGCGCTCACTATTCTGCTGCTGCAGTCACTGTGTACATACATTACTGATCCTGAGTTACATCCTGTATTATACTCCAGAGCTGCACTCACTATTCTGCTGGTGCAGTCACTGTGTACATACATTACATTACTGATCCTGAGTTACATCCTGTATTATACTCCAGAGCTGCACTCACTATTCTGCTGGTGTAGTCACTGTGTACATACATTACATTACTGATCCTGAGTTACATCCTGTATTATACTCCAGAGCTGCACTCACTATTCTGCTGGTGCAGTCACTGTGTACATACATTACATTACTGATCCTGAGTTACATCCTGTATTATACTCCAGAGCTGCACTCACTATTCTGCTGGAGCAGTCACTGTGTACATACATTACATTACTGATCCTGAGTTACATCCTGTATTATACCCCAGAGCTGCACTCACTATTCTGCTGGTGCAGTCACTGTGTACATACATTACATTACTGATCCTGAGTTACATCCTGTATTATACCCCAGAGCTGCACTCACTATTCTGCTGGTGCAGTCACTGTGTACATACATTACATTACTGATCCTGAGTTACATCCTGTATTATACCCCAGAGCTGCACTCACTATTCTGCTGGTGCAGTCACTGTGTACATACATTACATTACTGATCCTGAGTTACATCCTGTATTATACCCCAGAGCTGCACTCACTATTCTGCTTGTGCACTCACTGTGTACATACATTACATTACTGATCCTGAGTTACCTCCTGTATTATACCCCAGAGCTGCACTCACTATTCTGCTGGTGCAGTCACTGTGTACATACATTACATTACTGATCCTGAGTTACATCCTGTATTATACTCCAGAGCTGCACTCACTATTCTGCTGGTGCAGTCACTGTGTACATACATTACATTACTGATCCTGAGTTACATCCTGTATTATACCCCAGAGCTGCACTCACTATTCTGCTGGTGCAGTCACTGTGTACATACATTACATTACTGATCCTGAGTTACCTCCTGTTTTATACCCCAGGGCTGCACTCACTATTCTGCTGGTGCAGTCACTGTGTACATACATTACATTACTGATCCTGAGTTACATCCTGTATTATACTCCAGAGCTGCACTCACTATTCTGCTGGTCCGAGTGCTGATTATGGGACGTGATACAATGTTTCTCTGTCCTGTTTCTTTATGTTTTTTTCGATCTCTTTTTACAGGACGATTCCCTCTCAGATTCACCAAACAAGCACAGATAATAATGAGAAAGAGGAGGTGAGTCGCTGACATTATGCAGTGGGTGCGGAAAGTATTCAGACCCCTTTAAATTTTTCACTCTGTTTCATTGCAGCCATTTGGTAAATTAAGTTCATTTTTTCTCATTAATGTACACTCTGCACCCCATCTTGATTGAAAAAACACAGAAATGTAGAAATTTTTGCAAAGTAATCTAATATATAAAGCTGAATGTGTGTATGTATGTATGTGTGTATGTCCGGGATTGGCATCTGCACCGTCGCAGCTACAGCCACAAAATTTTGCACAGTCACACGTCTGGACCCCGAGAGCGTCATAGGCTATGTTGTGAGGTGAAATTTTAACCCCGCGCTTTCCAATTCACCAAACAATTTTGCTCCTATCTACAAAATGGGGAAAAAGTGAAAGGAAAAGTGTTGGAGGCAAATTAACAGCTGCCAGATGTGAACAAGGGGGACTTAAAGAATGAGAGCGATGGCGCCAAAGAGTATATACTGTGCAGTTGCTAAGGTGGGGCCCCGACATGGGATAATCACCACACCACCACGTGGATATGAACACACACACAAAATGCACCACACACTACCACGTGCTCGAACACATATACCACCCTCAGCGCACATTTCACCACACATACACCAACCTCGCCACATAAAAGTCGAAACACAAAAGTCACCACTCAAAACTCGCCACGCGCAAAACTCGCTACATGCAAAACTCGCCACACGCAAAACTAGGCTCACACAAAACTCGCCACACGTGCAAAACTCACCTCATGGAAAACTCACCTCATGCAAAACTTGCACACACAGAAAAATTGCCACATGTACAAAAGTTGCACCACATGCAAAAGTTGCCTCACACAAAACTTGCACATACTCAAAACGCACCACACATAAAACTCGCCACGTGCAAAACTCGCCATGCACAAATCTTGCTGCACACAACTTGCTACACTAACCTGTCACATGCAACTCGACACACAAAATGTTGCTACACACATGTCGCCACACAAAACTCATCTCACAAAAGTCGCTACATGCATGTCGCCACACGCAACTCAACACACACAACTTGACACACGAAACTCGCCCTAAAACACACACAAGTCTGGTATTATCCTTCAAAAATAAAAATCTGATTAATAAGCAGACAAACTACAAGAGCAACAAATGTACCATATAGGAAATATGGCAGCTGTCAGTCACATGACCTGTCTATTATGTGTATGTGTGAGCTAATATATACTGCCAGGGGGGAGGGCTTCCTGTTGGCTGGGGATTTATCAGGCTGCCAATAGCAACCAATCACAGCTCAGCTTCTATTTTGCTACAGTTAATTAATCTGAGCTCTGATTGGTTAATATAGGCAACAAAGACATTCTCAGTATAACAAAGCTAATATATGTTGTGAAATGCTTCTATTAGCTTAGTTTTTGCCTTTTAATAATTACATTTCTATCTATTTGTTTTGTGGTTTTTGCGTGCAGAATAAATTTTTGTTAACACATTCTATTTTGCTAACAGCAGTCATTAACCCGGGCGAAGCCGGGTAGTACAGCTAGTTAAAAAATAAAAACTGAACTATCACATGGTCATAAGTCTTCACACCCTTTGCTCAGTATTGAGTAGAAGCACATTTTGATCTAGTACAGCCATGAGTCTTCTTGGGAATGATGCTACAAGTTTTTCAACCCTGGATTTGGGGATCCTCGGCCATTCTTCCTTGCAGATCCTACCAGTTCCATCAGGATGGATGGTGAACGTTGGTGGACGCCATTTGCAGGTCTCTCCAGAGAGGCTCCATTGGGTTTAGGCCAGAACTCTGGCTGGGCCAGTCAAGAATGGTCACAGAGTTGTTCTGAAGCCATGAAGGGTCTTTGTCTTGTTGGAAGGTGAACCTTCGGCCAAGTCTGAGGTCCAGAGCCTCTGGAAGAGGTTTTCATCCAGGATATCTCTCTGCTTGGCTGCATTCATGTTTACTTCAATGGCAACCAGTCATCCTGTCCCTGCAGCTGAAAAACACCCCCATAGCATGATGCTGCCTCCACCATGCTTCACTGTTGGCATTGTATTGGGCAGGTGATGAGCAGTGCCTGGTTTTCTCCACACATACCACATAAAATTATCACCAAAAAGGTCTATCTTCATCTCCTCAGACCAGAGAATCTTATTTCTCATAGTCTGGGAGTCCTTCATGTGTTTTTTAGCAAACTCTATGTGGCTTTCATATGTCTTGCACTGAGCAGAGGCTTCCGTCGGGCCACTCTGCCATAAAGGCCCGACTGGTGGAGGCTGCAGTGATAGTTGACTTTGTGGAACTTTCTCCCATCTCCCTACTGCATCTCTGGAGCTCAGCCACAGTGATCTTGGGGTTCTTCTTTACCTCTCTCACCAAGGCTCTTCTCCCACGATTGCTCAGTTTGGCTGGACGGCCAGGTCTAGGAAGACTTCTGGTGGTCTCAAACTTCTTCCATTTAAGGATTATAGAGGCCACTGTGCTCTTAGGAACCTTGAGTACTGCAGAAATACTGTTGGAACCTTGGCCAGATCTGTGCCTTGCCACAATTCTGTCTCTGAGCTCCTTGGCCAGTTCCTTTGACCTCATGATTCTCATTTGGTCTGACAAGGTCTGTGAGGTCTTATATAGACAGGTGTGCGCCTTTCCAAATCAAGTCCTATCAGTTTAATTACACACAGCTGGACTCCAATGAAGGGGTAGAACCATCTCAAGGAGAATCACAAGGAAATGGACATCATGGGACTTACATATCAGTGTCTGAGCAAAGGGGCTGAAGACTTATGACCATGTGTTATTTCAGTTTTTCTTTTTTATTAAATTTGCAAAAATTTCTACATTTCTATTTTTTTCAGTCAAGATGGGGTGCAGAGTGCACATTAATGAGAAAAAATGAACTTTTTTCAATTTACCAAATGGCTGCAATGAAACAAAGAGTGAAAAATGTTTAGGGGGTCTGAATACTTTCCGTACCCACTGTACATTAACACCTTAAGTTCAGGCCCATTTCTGAAAGAAGCTTTTCTTATCATTATCTGGGTGTGGCTGTAGCTGATGACTGTTTTCCTTTTGTGTTTGTCGGGGGTTTAGTATTGGGATCCATATAACTTATTACTTTTTATTAACTTTTATAAATACTAAGAACTGCATTCCTGCCGTGTTTCTTTTTATTTTTATATTTTGTACCTGACGCCGTTCACATTGTTTCCTCAGTCTGTGGATCACTGATAAGACAAATCTTTTTTTGAGACATATCCCCTTTTTTTATTGTCTGTAGACAGAACTGTGTTAGGGCTCATTTTCTGCAGGACAATCTGTCGTTTTCACTTGCGCCATTTCTGGATACTGACGACATTTTGATCACATTTTTTTCCCTTTTTTATTGTTAAGGATGAAAAAAATGTAATAAATCTTAAATGTTTTCTTTTTTTGCAGAATTCACAGTGCAGCATATTTAACATTTCAGCTTAATTTTGGAGGTCGATACAATTACCGTACTGTAATACCCAATTTATAATGTTTTTGGTTTGACTACTTTTGCATGAGAACAAGTCCTTTCTAAAACAAATCTTTTAGCACTTTAAGTCTCAATATTCTGAGAGCCGTAACGTTATTGTTTTTCTTTTTACAGAGTGGTGTAAGGGTTTGTTTTTTATTTTTTTGCATAATTTAAGATGGATTTTTTTAGTCTGTACATTTTTGGGACATGTGACTTTTTTTAATCTCTTTTTACTTCATTTGTTGCATGGCTGGATAAATAAAAATAAAGCATTCACAGTGCTGAATAAAAAATGAAATCACTTTATACGATGCATTGTTACGATGTGGCAATGCTGTGTGTTATTTAAGGGAATATGTGTTAGGGCTGGCTGGTAAATATAGATGTTATTATCGGTGCGTTCACAGCCCAGGGTCCACCGTGCAGGAGAACCTGCTGCTAGCAAATGGCACTATATGGCGGTATAAGCGAGCTCTGTTACTTCACAGAGTCACCGTGATACAAAAGGACTGTGTCCTGTTACGCTCACAGGAGTACACAGCTAACTGCTGATCTGATAGCAGTCTGTGGTCATGCAGTCAGAGAAGCACACAAACAATTCCTCTCCGGAGGTGCCGGTATTCTAGTGGCTTATTTCAGCCGGGCCCTGACCACAAGCATACATGACCACAAAGATTGATACTAGCGCATGGCCGTGCGGCCATGCGAACCTTTTATAGTTCAGGACCTTCCTAGAGGACCAATGGGAGTTGCTTCAGGACCTGAGCGTGTGACCCCTGACCTCCAATGAGAGGTCTTCCTTTGGGCATGCTCAGAAGGGAGAAAGCAGGACAGTCCCAGAAGCGAGTCCTCGCCACTGACCAGTACTAGCTATAATAGCAGAGCCTGAAAGAACAGCAGTAGCCAGACGCAGAGTATCTGCTTGAGCCAGATGCTGGGCCCGACGTCTCTGCCGAGCAGGCTCCACTGTGGCTGGAGAAGAGTGGGAGACCACAGCAGAGATGGCGTGAGATTCCCCCTGAGCAGAGGCGGGAACTTGAGCCCTAACAATATGTTCTTTTTTTCAAAATAAATCATTTGAGGGTTTTCTTTATACTTTGAACACTTTAGTACATTTTTGATTTTTTTTACAATATTTTTAATTGTAATAATGTGACTTTACCATGTGATCCTTAGATAATGCCCTGCACTACTTATATAGTGCGGTGTATCATATATGCCTATCAGTGATTTACTGACGAAGGGCAAAGGGGGCGCTCTACCTCTTTTAATCTCAAAGAAGAATCCAATTACTTCCAATTAGAAGAATATCGGCCAAACCTGATGATTTTGGAGAGACTGATCCATCATCTAATGTGTATGGAGATCTTTTAACTCCTCATTGACAGCAGATTTTGGGGTAAATAAGATCCAGGTTGTTAGATTTAACATATCTGACAATGAAGACCGTGCAACAATCTCCTACCGTTTTGTGATTACAGCCCCTCTGCTTACCTATGTGTCTACATGGTAACAAACTACAAACCAGCCCTGTAGTCTGATCCTGCAGTCATGTTTTGCTCCCATACACTTCAATAGTCTACAGACATCAGGAGACAGATGTAAGAGTAACATATACAGTAAAGTCCAAGATCAGACTACACAGGAATCGTTTGTAGTCTGTAACCATGGGGACACATAGATCTGCATATGAGCTGTATACTCATAATGGGAGGAGATTAATACTGAAAAGTATTGGTAAATTTCACTTTTTTTTAATTAAATTGGAGAGCTAATCACATAGGACATTTATTTAGACAGATATTTATGTATTAGTGGTGATTTCCCGCCTAGGTCACTCGAGAGGTTGTCACTAGCCTACCGCTTACACCACTAACTAGTAGTGTAAAATTCTATAATGTAACCCCCCAGCTCTAAATATGTATTTTTGTGTTCTCCCCCCAGCCGGTGTATGATAATATCCAGGACGATTACTTCTTTCGTTTCAACACTTTGTACGATCAGACACCGGCCGTTCCGATGGCCCAAAGACCGAACAAGCCAGAGACCATAGAAGCCGCAGTGGGACCCACAGAAGGATCCTCATCGTGCTGTGAACCATTTGCATGAAGATTATATATTTATTATGTTCTGGGACACAAGTTTTGACGTTTTTTTAAAACAATCGGTCAATTCAGGAACTCTCCATGTTACGAGGTGCTGCTCTTGGTGGATGAGAATACGTCTTCTCTATACTGAATGTAAAGTACATCGGGGCCCATCGTGTCTTGGTAATGTCCCTACAAGTCCCTGAAGGCAGCACAGAACATCAAGAAGGTTCATGAGCTCCTTGATTTTTCTGAGTGACCATGATCTTCCAGAGAAAGCTAGACTGTCCTGGAAAAGGTGATCCTCAGGGGCGTGATGAGGTGTACGTGGCCCATGTGGGTGGTGCCTGGAGACGCACCAATGAGACTGTCTATTTTGGATACATTTATCAGTGATTTGGAAATGCTCCACACTAGTCCTGTATAAAAAGGTTTACACATCACTGTTTGTATTATATGTTCTATAATATATTCTGTAACTATAGTTCATGTGATATTAAGATGTGGGCAATCTGTGGACCATTGTGGTCATTAGTTCACTGCTGAAGGTTGTGATCACATGCAAGACGTACAGTATATATGATCAAAATATATATAAACTCAATATAAATATGTAAGCCCCACCTCTGCGCTGTCAAGGACCACCCCCAAAGAGCCATAGAATATCTCTTTTTACTTTTTCTGGAGAAGGTTGGATCTTTGGCCTTTGTACAATTTAGCAAAGCCAAGAGAGGTGAGATGAGCAGAAATAGATAAAGGACATAATATTTGTATGTGTGGGTATTAGTGCACCTGCAGTTAGTAAGTGACTGCATATAGTGAGCTATGTAGTGTCTATGTGCATGGAAGAAGGTTGTCATGGACATATGTAAGCATGAAGGTGTGCAGTGAACATGTGGATATACGGTATGTGCATGCATTCAGCAGTGCGCATGTGCTGAACATACATGTCTATAAGCGCTATCTGTATGTGCGTTACGTGTTTGGAATGATGTATGCCGTGACTATGCACACTGTATGTGTCTACTGTGTACAAGGTTTATGTGTATTGTCTGTTTCTGTTATTGTTGTGGACAATGTATGACAATTTCATATGGTCACTCTCATTGTAATATTCCAGCACCCTATTGTAGTACGCACTCTCTCAGTATTATATGGACACTCTATCTTGGCATTATTTGCTCACTTTCAGTATTATGTGGGCACTCTATTTTAGCAGCATTTGAGCACTCTATTGTGGCATTATTTATGGACTCTATTTAATAATATTTGGGCACTATCTGTTTTAGTATTTTGTGCATTCTATTTTGGGCACTCTATTTAAGGATTATTTGGACACTCTAGTTTAGCATTAATTTGGCCCTCTGCATTATTTTGCACTTTATTATGGCATTATTTAGGCACTTTCAGTATTATGTGGGCACTCTGTTTTAGCAGTATTTGGGCACTCTATTTTGACATTATTTGGGATCTTTTTTGCAGTATTATTTGGGCACTCAGTATTTTGTACCTATTGTGGCATTATTTAGGCACTGTACTTTAACAGCATTTGGCCACTCTATTTTAGCATTATTTGGGCAACCTCAGCATTATTTGGGATTTCTTTAGTACTGTTATTTGGGCACTCTATTGTACCATTATTTGAGCACTATTTTAGTACTGCTTTTGGGCTTTCTTTAGTACTGTTATTTGGGCACTATTGTATCATTATTTGGGCACTATTTTAGTATTATTATTTGGGCACTCTATTGTAGCATTATTTTAGCATTACTCAGTATTATTTGGGCACTATTTTAGTACTGTGATTTGGGCACACTATCGTAACATTATTTGGGCACGCAGTATTATTTTGACATTATTTTAGTACTTTTATTTGGACACTTTATTGTAGCATTATATTGACACAGAATTATTTGGGCACTATTTTAGTACTATTATTGTGCACTATGGATCACTATTATGTAGCACTGTAGTTCTTTATTATTTGAACAGTAAATGGCATTAATGAACACATTATTAATTTATTAATTTAACCAGAGGGAGAAAGCTTTCAAAAGTTTCCAATGGAGCCCAGGATTTTCTAGTTCGGCCCCAAATTAATTATATAAAGGCGATCTCTGTCTAGGGTTGCAAAATAATTCAGAAACAGGTTTATCTGCAAAAATATTTGATAGTAATAATGAATTTTTCACCCTTTTTCCACTGGCAGATATTAATAATGATATCATAATATTCAATGCAAGAAGGTGACAATCACCAGTAAGGAATGGGTTAAAATAGCTGAGGATTAGTTATATTATTTTTGTGATGGTCATTTCCTGAAAATAAGAATTCACCACAGGAAGCCTCCTCCTCACGACATGAGTAGAGACTACACAGCGCTGATATGATCTGTTACTGAGGTACTAGTATGTAGGTGTGTGTCACAGCGACAGACCGCGGCTCATCTATGGTAAAGCCAACATGATAACCACATAAAAGTCAGAACAAACAGTAGCAACGATACCAGAATATCTCAACATAAAGGGACCAGTACACAGGCAGCAATAATCAACACAAAGAATTAATGCTCACATTACATTTTATTACATACTATAGAGTGTCAAGTGAAATACATAAAAGCTCATTAGAAAGGAGAAAACGCAGTACAAAAAGGTGGGTCACATCGATTGATACAAACAGATTGATATACGTATATACATAACCTTAAGTGGTCTTAGACCAAATGATCAGTTGAATGTATAGCACAGACTATGTATCGTAATATCAGTACATTAATCAAATATAGCATACAAGTATAAGAATATACATGTTAAGTAACAATCCCCATCAACAGACACATAGGTCACCTATATAAGACATTATAGTCATAGTAATCATTAGTTTTTAAGCTGCTAAGAGGAATAAATCATCATTTATGGCACAAATTCATACCCATAGTTAAGGCAGATGTATGTACCAATGTCAAGGTCCACCCTAGAGATAATCCCAAGGTGCATTTCACAATGTTCAGTGCCTTGCTTCAACTGAGGCGGAGGAGTTGGTTTTCTCCTGTCAGATACCTGCTCCTTCACCCCAATCCCACTGCCACCCTCTGTTACCCTCCCTTCCATTGAGGTGCACTCTGTGCGCATCTATTCCCCCTCCAACCTCCAACTGGCTGCCATTTACCACCCCCCAGGGCCAGCCACCACCTTCTTTGACCACTTCACCACCTGGCTACTTCATTTCCTTTCTGCGGACATCCCCACTATCATCATGGGCGATTTCAACATCCCCACTGACACTTCCCTCTCAGCTGCTACTAAACTTCTCTCACTTCCTCCTTCGGCCTCACTCAATGGTCTTCTGCAGCCACTCACAAAGATGGTCACACACTGGACCTCATCTTTACCCGCCTCTGCTCCCTATCTAACCTCTCTAACTCACCTCTTCCTCTTTCTGACTACAACCTTCTCACATTCTCATCTCTCTCCACTCCATGTCTACAATCCCCACCCCACAAACTTTCACACCCTCGCAGAAATCTTAAACATCTTGACCTACATTCATTCTCTGAATCCCTCCTCCCTCTCGCAGACATAAGTTCCATACACAATGCGGATGACGCTGCCGCTCTATATAACACCACAATAGCTGTAGCTTTGGAATCTGCTGCCCCACTTACAGATACCAAAGCTTGCAAAATCATCAGACAGCCCTGGCACACCAGCCTGACCAAAGAATTGAGGCGAGCTTCCAGGGCTGCTGAGCGCAGATGGAAAAGATCCCACTCCAACGAGCACTTCATCGCATTCAAACAGTCCCTCACTACTTTCAAAACCACACTCACCACAGCTAAACAAACTTTCTTCTCATCTCTCATATCCTCCCTGTCTCACAACCCTAAACAGTTATTCAACACCCTCAATTCTCTCCTCCGTCCCCCAGCACCTCCTCCCTCCCCACTTATCTCCGCTGAAGACTTTGCCTCATTTTTCAAGCAGAAGATTGATAGCATCAGAGACAGTTTTGGTCAACAACCCCCAGAGCCCTTCCTCCTGACTTCCCAGCCCTCCACCTCCAAAACCAACTTCTCCACCATTACAGAAGATCAACTCTCCACTCTACTCTCAAGATCGCATCTCACCACCTGTGCACTTGACCAGCTCCCATCCCACCTCATCCCAAACCTCACCACAGTCTTCATCCCAACCCTAACCCATCTCTTCAACCTATCACTAACAACTGGTGTTTTCCCCTCAGGCTTTAAACATGCCTCCATCACACCTATCCTCAAAAAGCCCTCTCTTGACCCATCCTCTGTATCTAGCTATCGCCCTATATCACTTCTCCCTTATGCCTCCAAACTACTTGAACAACACGTTTACCTTGAACTGTCCTCCCATCTCTCTTCTTGCTCCCTCTTTGACCGCTTACAATCTGGCTTCCGGTCATACCATTCCACTGAAGCTGCCCTAACTAAGGTCACCAACGACCTCTTAACCGCCAAGAGCATGCGACACTACTCTGTCTCCTCCTCCTTGACCTGTCGGCTGCCTTTAACACAGTGGACCATTCCCTATTATTACAGACCCTCTCATCCCTTGGCATCACAGACTTGGCCCTATCCTGGATCTCATCATACCTAACAGACCGGACATTCAGCGTCTCCCACTCACACACCACCTCCTCACCTCGCCCCCTGTCGGAGTCCCACAAGGTTCAGTCCTTGGGCCCCTGCTCTTCTCCATTTACACCTTTGGCCTGGGACAGCTCATAGATTCTCATGGCTTTCAGTATCACCTCTATGCTGATGACACACAGATCTACATCTCTGGACCAGATATCACCTCCCTACTAACTAGAATCCCTCAATGTCTGTCCACTATTTCATCCTTCTTCTCAGCTAGATTTCTCAAACTTAACATGGACAAAACAGAATTCATCATCTTTCCCCCATCTCACGCGACCCCCCCAATGAACCTATCCATTACAGTAAATGGCTGCCCACTCTCCCCAGTCCCACAAGCTCGCTGCCTCGGGGTAATCCTTGACGCTGATCTCTCCTTCAAACCACATATCCAAGCCCTTTCCACTTCCTGCCGACTTCAACTCAAAAATATTTCACAAATCCGTTCATTCCTCAACCAAGAATCTGCAAAAACCCTAGTCCATGCCCTCATCATCTCTCGCCTTGACTACTGCAACCTCCTGCTCTGTGGCCTCCCCTCTAACACTCTCGCACCCCTCCAATCTATACTAATCTCTGCTGCCCGACTAATCCACCTGTCCCCCCACTATTCCCCGGCCTCTCCCCTCTGTCAATCCCTTCACTGGCTCCCCATTGCCCAGAGCCCCCTGTACAAAACCCTAACCATGATGTACAAAGCCATCCACAACCTGTCTCCTCCATACATCTGTGACCTCGTCTCCCGGTACTTACCTACACGCAACCTCCGATCCTCACAAGATCTCCTTCTCTACTCCCCTCTTATCTCCTCTTCCCACAATCGTATACAAGATTTCTCTCGCGTATCACCCCTACTCTGGAACCCTCTACCACAACACATCAGACTCTCGCCTACCATCGAAACCTTCAAAAAGAACCTGAAGACCCACCTCTTCCGACAAGCCTACAACCTGCAGTAACCACCGATCGACCAAACCGCTGCATGACCAGCTCTATCCTCACCTACTGTATCCTCACCCATCCCTTGTAGATTGTGAGCCTTCGCGGGCAGGGTCCTCTCTCCTCCTGTACCAGTTATGACTTGTATTGTTTAAGATTATTGTACTTGTTTTTATGTATACCCCTCCTCACATGTAAAGTGCCATGGAATAAATGGCGCTATAACAATAAATAAATAATAATAATAATAATAACTGAGGGGGTGGATGTTGCACCCATCGCTGCTCCCTTAAAGCAAAAATACTATTGATCTTTTCATAAAAACATCTCAAACATAAATAATGCAATATCAGAATGTGAGAAACAAAACTGCAGTGATAAATTGCAGCTGTCCTTGTAGTACACTTTATTAATGTATTTTAAGGCTGGTTCGCAAAACATGAATCCTTGGTAACATTTAGGAATTAACAGCATCATTAGTTATACAATCTCCTAACTTACAGTGAACAGAACAGTCTGTGAACTAGAACACAACACTGAAGTCGCCAATTTTTCCCTTTTAGTGGTGGTGTTCGAATGCCTGATGCCTCCTACTAATAACTTGACTTCTTTGTATCTCTGGATTTTCATTGGTATGGTAAGTTCCAGAACTGTCTGTTTATTTTTGGCTTACCTATCTTGAAGACCTGATTGACCTAGAGATGATGTGACCAACACACAGGCTCCGCTGCACTTATATACAATACACATGCCAGAAATTGTAGGAGCTGGTAATACCAGGGCCTGGTGCTATTGACAAATTATCTAGTAGGCTGCTTTCCATGAGGCGATATGTATTTTTGGCTATGGGATAAATGAGTTTAGAAAGTATCCTCTCTCATTAATTTTTGCCCTTTTTAGCACCCTCAGTGACTGTCCAGGGATTGTCCTGGAGTAGGTCTTAAACAATCTTATAAAAGTAAATGCTTGGCAGATGCTTCAGAAATACTTCATTTTTGCAGGTCTGAACAGTTCTGCTCATGTCTTGTTTGTTTTTGTTTTTTTTTAAATCTGTGCAATCATATTTCATTTCTATCAATAATATTTTTTGCCTTTTAATATGTTCTAATGTTTTAGTTTTTTCATGTTTTTGGTATTTTCTCTGTTGATTTAAGTAGAACTAAAGGATATTTAGGGAGTTTCCAACCTATGGGCTGTTTGATGGTCTTGTGAAGAACAGGAATTGAAATATTTGAATCCTTTACCTGCCGCAAAATAAAAGATCAGATCCTGAATCCATTAGAAAAAAAACTGAGCATAGAGGGACTTTAAGAGAATGGTAGTAAATGCAGTTATTCAAAGAGGGTGCATTAATTACATAACCATTGATGGTAAAACCTCTAACCACTGCACATAGTGATACTCATAATAATCAAAGGGGAAATAATCCAAAAATATAATTTTTATTTAAACACTTAAAGTTACCATTTTATCACAGAACACTCTGCAGGGTCGCTTGTAATTATCAGTCTTATTGAAATATCATGCTAGGGAAAAGAGATAGAAAACTATTTCGAAAGGTATGGTGGAAGTGTACTCGCCCTCATTCGCCCAAACTTGCCGCGGAGGTTGGCACCCTAAGCTCGACACTGCACCCCCGCTCAAAGTCGGCTATCAATAAGTGACCCTAATAGGGAGTAACTATCCAAAATTCCCCCAAAAAACAGTAAAGTGTTACAGTGCAATATAATAGTTTATACAGTGAAGGAAATAAGTATTTGATCCCTTGCTGATTATGTAAGTTTGCCCACTGACAAACACATGAACAGTCTATAATTTTAAGTTTAGGTTAATTTTAACATTGAGAGATAGAATATCAAAAATAAAATCCAGAACATCACATTGTATAAATTATATAAATTAATTTGCATTTTGCAGTGAGAAATAAGTATTTGATCCCCTACTAACCATTAAGAGTTCTGGCTCCTACAGACCAGTTAGACTCCTGATCACCTCGTTACCTGCATTAATGACAGCTGTCTTACATAGTCACCTTTATAAAAGACTCCTGTCCACAGACTCCATTAATCAGTCAGACTCTGACCTCTTCAACATGGGCAAGACCAAAGAGCTTTATAAGGATGTCAGGGACAAGATCATAGACCTGCACAAAGCTGGAATGGGCTACAAAACCATAAGATGCTGGGTGAGGAGACAACTGTTGGTGCAATAGTAAGAAAATGGAAGAAATACAAAATGACTGTCAATCAACATCGATCTGGGGCACCATGCAAAATCTCACCTCGTGGGGTATCTTTGATCACGAGGAAAGTGAGAAATCATCCTAAAACTACACGGGGGAACTTGTTAATGATCTCAAGGCAAATGAGACCTCAGTCACCAAGAAAACCATTGGTAACCCATTACGTAATAAAGGTTTTAAATCCTGCAGTGCCCGCAAGGTCCCCCTGCTCAAAAAGGCACATGTGCAGGCCCGTCTGGAGTTTGCCGAAGAACACCTGGATGATTCTGTGAGTGATTGGGAGAAGGTGCTGTGGTCAGATGAGACAAAAATTGAGCACTTGGCATTAACTCAACTCGCCGTGTTTGGAGGAAGCGAAATGCTGCCTATGACCAAAGAACACCATCCCCACTGTCAAGCATGGAGGTGGAAACATTAGGTTTTGGGGGTATTTCTTTGCTAAGGGCACAGGATTACTTTACCACATCAACGGGAGAATGGATGGAGCCATGTACTGTAAAATCCTGAGTGACAACCTCCTTCCCACCGCCAGGACATTAAAAATGGGTTGTAGCTGGGTCTTCCAGCAAGACAATGACCCAAAACATACAGCCAAGGCAACAAAGGAGTGGCTCAAAAAGAAGCACATTAATGTCATGGAGTGGCCTAGCCAGTCTCCAGACCTCAATCCCATAGAAAACTTATGGAGGGAGTTGAAGCTCCGAGTTGCCAAGCAACAGCCTCAAAATCTTAATGATTTACAGAAGATCTGCAAAGAGGAGAGAAAAATTCCTCCTGACAAGTGCGCATTGTAGAAGGCAAAGCAAGAATCCAGCTCACCTGATGCGGCTTGTGGTGTGGGGAAGCACGGAGCACATGTAGTTGCACGCTGATAAGATCAAAGTAAAAAAAAGGATTGTTCCAGCTTCCAAATAGTCCAAAAAGAGTAATTTATTTGCTTGCATATAAAACAAGACTTGTAAAGGCAAGTTCACATGACCAAATAGCAGCGTATAGCTTTGAAAAAGAACACCCGGTGTGTTTGAAACGCATAGCTGCTATACGCTGTTATTTGGTCATGTGAACTTGCCTTTACAAGTCTGGTTTTTATATGCAAGCAAATAAATTACTCTTTTTAGACTATTTGGAAGCCGGAATAATCATTGTTTAATACTTTGACGTGCGCATTGTGTTTGTGGGGCAGGGTTCGTAAAAATATATCTGTGAGGCAGGAACAAAAAGAATCACTGTGTGTGAAGCTGGACCACAAAGGGTCCTTGTGTCTGTGGGTTAGGACCAGGGAGAGTCACTGTGTCTGTGGTTCAGGACCAGGAAGAATCCCTGTGTCTGTGGGGCAGGACCAGGGAGAGTCACTGTGTCTGTGGATCAGGACCATGGAGATTCCCTGTGTCTGTAGATCAGGACCAGGAAGAATCCCTGTGTCTGTGGTTCAGGACCAGTGAGAGTCACTGTGTCTGTGGGGCAGGACCAGGGAGAGTCACTGTGTCTGTGAGGCAGGACCAGGGAGAGTCACTGTGTCTGTGAGGCAGGACCAGGGAGAGTCACTGTGTCTGTGAGGCAGGACCATGGAGAGTCCCTGTGTCTGTGGATCAGGACCAGGAAGAATCCCTGTGTCTGTGGGACAGGACCAGGGAGAGTCACTGTGTCTGTGGATCAGGACCATGGAGATTCCCTGTGTCTGTAGATCAGGACCAGGGAGAGTCACTGTGTCTGTGGAGAGTCCCTTTGTCTGTGGTTCAGGACCAGGAAGAGTCTCTGTGTTTGTGGAGCAGGACCAGGGAGAGTCACTGTGTCTGTGAGGCAAGGCATGGAAGAGTCACTGTATCTTTGGGCAGGACCATAGCGAGTCCCCATGTTTGTGAGACTGGGCCATGAAGCGTCCCTGTGTCTATGAGTCAGGACCAGGGAATATCACTGTGTCTGTAAGGCAAGGCCTGGAAGAGTCACTGTATCTGTGCAGAAGGACCATACACAGTCCCCGTGTTTGTGAGGCAGGACCAGAGAGAGTCACTGTGTCTGTAGGTCAGGATCAGAGAGAGTCACCGTGGCTGTGGGTTAGGACCAAAGAGGGACAAAGAATGTAGCTGTTAGTTTCTGCTGATTGATCAGTGTGGTTGTAGTGCTGCTGCAATTTAAATCACAGCTACACTTCTATTCAGGTAAATTTCAGGCTTTGGAGAAGTTTAGATATGCAGCAAACCAATTCAAAATACAAAAATAGCTGGCGCACTCACTAAATACACATGAATCCCAAGGATAGTGGGGGTGCAAACGCAAGTGGCTAATACACTGTCACAAAGCCAAGAGAAAAAGAAGCCACTGAACAATTATTCGCACACCACCCATAATGAATATCAAAAGGAACAACTTTATTGGTAACACAATAATTAAAAACACTTAAAAGCAATACAAAAAAACTCCCCCCATCAGGTCCATTGTGAAATAACGGCTGCAACAAAAACATGAAACATGCTCAATGGTATGCATGAAAAAACACAAGAAGATAAAGTACTGCACAAATGGGTCAGAGACCAATAACTGGTAAATAGAGCCCCCTAATATGCAAGGTCTAGCCCAATAACCACTGTGGCATATAATAATGCAACATACCCCCCAGCTCACCATGGGCCGGGGTAAGAGGCCAGGAGAGCTCTAAAGGGAACACCGACCCAAGGCAGGACAGTGTAAATCAACGGTTACCATGGAATACCTACAATAAGGATGGTAACCGAGCAGCCAGAAGCAGGACCGACGGGCAGGAGATCCCGACGCGTATCGCGGTTACAGGGACCGCTTCATCAGGGGATGCCTGATACGGGATCTCCTGCCCGTCGGTCCTGCTTCTGGCTGCTCGGTTACCATCCTTATTTTAGGTATTCCATGGTAACCGTTGATTTACACTGTCCTGCCTTGGGTCGGTGTTCCCTTTAGAGCTCTCCTGGCCTCTTACCCCGGCCCATGGTGAGCTGGGGGGTATGTTGCATTATTATATGCCACAGTGGTTATTGGGCTAGACCTTGCATATTAGGGGGCTCTATTTACCAGTTATTGGTCTCTGACCCATTTGTGCAGTACTTTATCTTCTTGTGTTTTTTCATGCATACCATTGAGCATGTTTCATGTTTTTGTTGCAGCCGTTATTTCACAATGGACCTGATGGGGGGAGTTTTTTTGTATTGCTTTTAAGTGTTTTTAATTATTGTGTTACCAATAAAGTTGTTCCTTTTGATATTCATTATGGGTGGTGTGCGAATAATTGTTCAGTGGCTTCTTTTTCACTTGGCTTTGTGGCAGCAAACCAATTCATTGCAAATAAAACTTCCTAGAAAAATTTGACAATGTTGGATGTGATGAGACAGCATTTATTCCTAATTATGCCAGATGAATTTTCCAGTAGGTCAAGAGACATAGGCCGTTGTTCATAATAGCCTGGAAGTTGACTCTTGAATCGATATTTGCTGTAATTTATTGTGCTGCTCTCCTTGGAAGAGAGGGAGAAAGGGTAATTGAACAATCAATGTGTGCTAATATGTTGTTTATCCATTGTATTAATCCATGCAGCTTCTTGACCTGCAAACAGTGAAGGACAAACTATGCAGATTAATGGAATTCTTGAACACTGAGAGATGACCTCATCCCACCTTCCAGCTGACCTGTGGATGATGGCCTGAAGGACAGTTGTGAATATAAAAGAGGATCTGCCTCTGTTCCCAGGGAGACTTTACAGAACAGCAGCCATGGAACCATTGCTCCAACAGGAGGAATACAGATTAGAAACTCTCTACAGGATGCCAGATTTAGGCCTCTTTAGTCCGTACCGACGGACGTTGTGAAAGTTTTGCATGACGTGGGCAGCGGATGCAGTTTTTCAACGCATCCGCTGCCCATTCTGCAGTCCGGGGAGGAGGGGGCGGACGCGGCGGCCAAAAAAAGTTCACTTGAACATTTTTTTGTGACGACGGTCCGCTAAAACACAACGTATCCGTCGTACGATGGACGCGACGTGTGGCCATCCGTCGTGATCCGTCGCTAATACAAGTCTATGGGCAAAAAACGCATCCTGCGAGCACATTTCCAGGATCCGTTTTTTGCCCAAAACGACGGATTGCGACGGATGCCAAATGATGGAAGTGTGAAAGAGGCCTAAGGGACCTTAGCCCCAGCTGGAGGAATACAGATCTGGTCCATTGACCATCACTGAACCAATGGAGACTTTCGGAGAAGCCAGGTTGGGACAATCAGGTCATCTAGCCATGTATCACAATGGACTGTCAGCTTCCTAAGCTTGTCGTTACCTCTTCTCTGTGGGTACCCGCCAAAAGTGGGGTGCCGCTGGTGCGGGTATTTGGCCCTGGAAGCCCCAAATTCGCAATTGCTCTAATCCTGGCGAGTCAGTGGAAGGGTGAAACGCTGTCATTTGCACCATCCTGTGTATTTACTGAGACTGTACTCTATGTTATTGCCTGTTGGTGGTTCAATAAAGTATTGCTACACTGCGTAACCCTCACCCTCTGTTGTCTGAGTAGTATTCTGTCAATGGGAAGGGGGTACAAGTGGAAAGTGGGATAAGCCCTGGTCCATGCGGTCTTTCAAAAGACAGCCAGGCCAGGGGACGAGAGCTCCCACTGACCCTTGTGTCTCCACACTGGAGAATTCAAATTTCAATAGATTGGCTCATCTCTACCATCCCCGACCTCTGCAGAGATTGCGGAGATGGTAACACTAAGACCACCCTATCCAGTGATGGCTACCTCCTCACCGTGCTCACAGTTACGTTAGACCACTGACCTCACTGGACAATCTACCAGAATTACTTCTCCACTGAGCACCAGGAGGACGTTTGGTTAATTCATCTTGCAAAATGTCTTAAGATTGTATCTGACATGACCTCTGGTAATTTTACGCTTCTCATTAAATACATTGCAACATCTGTGCAGCAGAGCTTCCTCTTCTTCATATACTGAACCTTCTTGCTTCCTCCAGCACATGGACCAACATGATCGTTATCAAATGTGGACAAGTGGGGAAATAAGACCGTTCGTATGAATTTGCTCAAACATTGCAGCTTTGTAGTGACCCTCCCTCATCACGCCATCAACATGCTTGAGACAGCACAGAGTACTTCAGAAGAGGGGTGTTTTGATCTTTTAGGATGTCATAGCCTGAGCGTTGTCTATTGAAATATGATGGGGTCCCCAGCAGCACAAAGTATTTAAGCACAGGAATATGCTGATCCTGAGAGTTACAGAGGGGAAGCAGGAACTGGAGCAGCACAGAGTATTTCAGAAGGAGAGTGCCCCCCTTCATGTCATGCAGCATGTCAGAGAATTATATAGCTGGTATCTGCCTCTAGCAGCAGTGCTGCTGTTAACCTCTTAAATGCTGTCTGTCCTGAAAGTTCGGGCGCCCTTTGGCCTCCCCACAACAAGATCACAGGGAGCTGATGAATTGCTATAACAGCCATCATGTGATCTCTTCTATGTAATTTATCTTTTTAAAAAGTAAAAGAAAATATATAAAACTTGAATCTCCCCCTTTTTTCCCCAATTAACACTAAATAAATGTAAAAAAATCTATGCATATTTGTTAACACTGCATACAGAAAATCCGGTCTATCAAAATATAAAACTGAATAAACAGATCGATAAACGCCAGAATTTAGTTTTTTCGATCACAAAAATAATGCAAAAAAATTTATAAAAACTATAAATACATAGTATATATCCAAAATTGTTTATATAAAAGCACCAGTTTGCCACGTGACAAACTGGCCCCTACTCAGCTCCCTTAATGGTAATAAAATAAAGCTTTGGGTCTCGGTATATGGCAGAGACATAAAACATTTTTTTTCTTTACAAAATTCTGACATTTTTAAGCCAATAAAGTAGTAAAACAAAACTTAAAAAGTTTGGCATCTATGTAAGTGTCAGACATGGAGAATCACATTTCCATGTCAATTTTACTGTACTGTATAATGAATCACGTAAAATAAAACCCCAAAAACCAAGGAGAAATTGTGGCTTTCATCACCATTTGGATTCTTTTGCAATTTTCTATTACTCTATATGGTAAAATAAATAGTGTTATTCAAAGCTACAATCCGTCCCGCAAAACAAAAACTGAATAAGCGTCATACGTCTATGTGAGTGCAACAACAGAAAAGTTATGGCTGTAGGAAAAAGTGAAAGAAAAAATTAAGATGTAAAAATAAAAATTGGCTGCGTACTTAAACTCTCTTGCAGGGTTGTAAGCTAAATCTTTGTGTCTTTTTACTAATTATTAACTTTTGTTTTAAGATATAAAACCACAACCCTCATCGTTCTCCGACATCAAAGTCCATGCAGAATGGTAACATCAAAGGCAACAGGAAAGTAAAAGTCAATTCCTGGTAGTTTCGTACATTCTTCATATCTGACGATAATTCTGCAGCTTCCCCTGTACGTGTTTTGCCTCCCCGTGACCCGGTTTGGCTACTACCGAAGAGTTCCTGATGAACTTACGGTAGCAGTTGGCAAAACCCAAAAACCTTTGTAACATCTTCAAATCCTCAGGATGATCCCAATCCAGCACTGCCCAGACTTTCACGAGATCAATGCGAAAACAGGTGGACGATAACACATATCCTAGAAAAGGGATCTCCTCAAATGAGAACATACATTTCTCCGTTTTGACAATTATGCAAATTGTCTTCAGAGAGGAAGAGAGCTAGAACTCTAGTGCCACCTACTGGAAGGTAGCAATCCTACAAGTCAATGTTGACCCTTTAACGAGCCTTGTCACATGACTTAGGATAATGGCCAAACCAGAATCTCAATTTGCAGACACTGTTTCGGGGTACTGCCCCTCGTCAGTGCAAAGCGGAGATCGGGAAACACATTGTCTGCAAATTGAGATTCTGGTTTGGCTATTATCCTAAGTCATGTGACAAGGCTCGTTAAAGGGTCAACATTGACTTGTAGGATTGCTACCTTCCAATAGGTGGCACTAGAGTTCTAGCTCTCTTCCTCTCTGAAGAGACAATTTGCATAATTTGCATATTACCCAGAGGAGCATTGCGGCTTTAAGTCTCCTTATCTCGGCATGTTTAGCATGTCGATCTCCGCAAGGAGAAATGATACTTCCGTTTTGACAAATAACTTATTGTCTTTGAGTATCTGAAAGACCTGCCTGACATGTATCTGATGTGACTCAAAGTCAGGTGAATAAATTAATATTTCATCCAGATAGATAACCACAAATCTGCCTATCAGATGACTAAAGATGCCATTTACAAAGTGCTGAAAAATGGCGTCAACCCAAAAGGCATTACCAGGTTCTCATAATGTCCCCCAGGCATATTAAAGGCTGTTTTCCACTCATCTCCCTCTTTAATGAGAATGATATTATACATCCCCCTGAGGTCCAGTTTTGAAAACCATTTAGCTCATACAATCTGATTAACGAGGTCCGGGATGAGAGGGAGCGGATATGGATCCCAGACCGTGATCTGATTGAGTTTGCGGAAATCTAGGCATGGGCATAACGCCCATCTATCTTAAGAAAAACCTCACAACAATGGGGGATGAGGATGGTCTGATATAACCCTTTGCCAAACTTTCCGTGAAATAGTTCTTCATGACCTGCCTCTCTGAACCAGAGATATTATATAGTCTACTCTTAGGCAGCTTGGCCCCAGGAACAAGATTAACGGCGAAGTCATAAGGGCGACACATCCCCAATGTCAGACAGGTATTTCAGCACAGACAGGGTATCCACCCTTGCAAGCCGGGTACCCAAGCAGTGTCCTTGACGATACTCACTCCACTTTACCACTTCCCGAGTCTGCCAATCAACCACAGGATTGTGCAGAGTCAGCCAAGGAAGTCCAAGAACCACAGGAGAGGGCAGACCCTCTAGCACATAACAGTCAATTACCTCAGGGTGCATGGCCCCTACCTGAAGATGTAACCCTCGGATAGCTTGAGTAAAATACCCCTGTCTCAACGGGGTGGAGTCGATGGCGATTATGGGTATAGGTCTGGACTCTGTATGTGGATTGAGGCACTGGACCTGGGTGAACCTAGCTTCGATCAAGTTAAACTCCATCCCACTGTCCAGAAAGGCTGACACAACCACCTTAATTTCACCCAGATGAATTTCAGCTGGCAGCAAAAATTGTGTCCTACCCATGGAGGTGATGAATACACCCAGATTGCTTACCTCTCTGCAACCCGGGCTTCTTCGTTTTCTGGTGACTGTTTTACTGTGAGATCAGGAACTACACATGCCCACGAAATGGCCCTTTTTACTGCAATAATAACACACTCCCCCTTTGCGCCAAACAGCAGACAACTTTCCAGGATATGACGCACCCAACTACATGGGTTCCTCCGATGACTCAGACCCTATCTCCCTTGGCCCCGGACCTCCCGCACATTGGGGTGTCTTCCTATGTCTCTGGCGATGAAGGTTGATCAACCCAGATAGCCATAGACATAGCCGCCTCAAGGGAGATTGGAATCTAAGACATCCTTCATCCTGTGTCCCTCACAGAACTGGCTAAGGAGTGAGGGGTCATTCCACTTAGTGTCTGTGGACTACCTCCGAAACTCAGAGCAATTCTCCTTCACCGGCCTTCTTGCTGAAGCTGACATAGTGTGGACTCAGCCACAAATTCCTCCACCATTTGGAGCGACTGGGTATCAGATGGGAGAGAGAATGCCCATACTTGGGGGTTACCTGAAGGAGCGAGATTATTATCCCCGCTCATTGCCCCTCGGTTCCTGAGGAACCAGGATGTAACCTAAAGTACAGTTTATAGGCCTCCCTGAAAATAACAAACTTGTCACGTCCCCCAAAGATGTCAGACAAAGAGATCTTGGGCTCCACTAAGGGTTGACTGGGAATCATGGTTCACAAATCTAATATGTTAGGGTTCTGTAAAACAACAGTGCATAGATATGCCACCTCTAGGCTGAGCTGCTGCAGTTGCCCTGTCAGAAGAGTGATAGGATTCACAATAATGATTTTAAAAAAAAGGTTTCGGTGAGAGCTAATGTCACGACTCTGTTGTAAGGTGACCCAGGACCAGGGGCACCGTCCTTGTCACTAACACTAGGGGGCACCCAGGCTCGCCCTGTTTCCCGAGTTACTTCTGAAGGTGAAGATGCCGGCTCCACCTACCTTGCCTTATCTTCTGAATCAGCCCTGGCTCCTCTCAGTCACAGTAACCCCGTGACAGTAACTCAGGATCAGTACAGACAAAGTAATGTAATGCATGAACACATTGACTGCACCTGCAGAATAGTGAGTGCAGCTCTGGGGTATAATACAGCAGGTAACTCAGGATCAGTAATGTAATGTATGTACACAGTGACAGCACCAGCAGAATAGTGAGTGCAGCTCTGGAGTATAATACAGGAGGTAACTCAGGATCAGTAATGTAATGTATGTACACAGTGACTGCACCTGCAGAATAGTGAGTGCAGCTCTGGGGTATAATACAGCAGGTAACTCAGGATCAGTAATGTAATGTATTTACACAGTGACTGCACCAGCAGAATAGTGAGTGCAGCTCTGGAGTATAATACAGGAGGTAACTCAGGATCAGTAATGTAATGTATGTACACAGTGACTGCACCTGCAGAATAGTGAGTGCAGCTCTGGGGTATAATACAGCAGGTAACTCAGGATCAGTAATGTAATGTATTTACACAGTGACTGCACCAGCAGAATAGTGAGTGCAGCTCTGGGGTATAATACAGCAGGTAACTCAGGATCAGTAATGTAATATATGTACACAGTGACTGCACCAGCAGAATAGTGAGTGCAGCTCTGGAGTATAATACAGGAGGTAACTCAGGATCAGTAATGTAATGTATGTACACAGTGACTGCACCAGCAGAATAGTGAGTGCAGCTCTGGGGTATAATACAGGATGTAACTCAGGATCAGTAGTGTAATGTATGTATACACTGACTGCACCAGCAGAATAGTGAGTGCAGCTCTGGAGTATAATACAGGATATAACTCAGGATCAGTAATGTAATGTATGTACACAGTGACTGCACCAGCAGAATAGTGAGTGCAGCTCTGGGGTATAATACAGGATGTAACTCAGGATCAGTAATGTAGTGTATGTACACAGTGACTGCACCAGCAGAATAGTGAGTGCAGCTCTGGGGTATAATACAGGAGGTAACTCAGGATCAGTAATGTAATGTATGTACACAGTGACTGCACCAGCAGAATAGTGAGTGCAGCTCTGGGCTATAATACAGGAGGTAACTCAGGATCAGTAATGTAATGTATGTACACAGTGACTGCACCAGCAGAATAGTGAGTGCAGCTCTGGAGTATAATACAGGATGTAACTCAGGATCAGTAATGTAATGTATGTACACAGTGACTCCTCCAGCAGAATAGTGAGTGCAGCTCTGGAGTATAATACAGGATGTAACTCAGGATCAGTAATGTAATGTATGTACACAGTGACTCCTCCAGCAGAATAGTGAGTGCAGCTCTGGAGTATAATACAGGATGTAACTCAGGATCAGTAATGTAATGTATGTACACAGTGACTGCACCAGCAGAATAGTGAGTGCAGCTCTGGGATATAATACAGGATGTAACTCAGGATCAGTAATGTAATGTATGTACATAGTGACTGCACCAGCAGAATAGTGAGTGCAGCTCTGGAGTATAATACAGGATGTAACTCAGGATTAGTACATTCTGTTTATTAACCATGTCAGAAAGATTCTTACACCATTTATAGATGAATGTAGTTCCCGTTTCCTTTTCTCACATACATGTTATGGGATTTTTGTGACATTATGTCTTTTCTCAGTGAACTACCCATAACATACAGTTTCTCAAAACATTATATATGAAATAGGAAAATATTAGACCAAATATGAAATGTTAAAGTTAAACAATATGAAACAAAATATCGGACTATGAGACTAGTTAATACTAAAAAAATATAGACAGTAGAGGAAAATATTAACCCTTCAATATCAATTTCCCCCTTTTGTAAATGGTGTAACCTTTACTACAGTGTCAGTTGGTGTCCACACAGGAGCTACTGTCTCATGGGTCTAGTACCCATAAGGGGCTTCCTGCCTGCTTCGCCCACTCACCCACTCTCCGTCAGCAGTGGTTATCTGGGGTCTATAATACACCACTGATGATTTCGTAGTGGAACTATTGACACATATAGTATGCATTGCTGCAATCTGAGTAGTGATGAGAACTTCCTGTCGGTCACCGATAACTCGGTAATATCAGAACTTAATGCAGGTCCCTGAGAGCTGCCTACATGTGGTGCATCTAACTCTCCTCAGTAGTGGTCACAGTTTCCTTGAGGTTCTCAAAACTTTATTAGTGGCAAGAGCTTCGTGTAGGCCCCTGATATCTCAGTATGGGCGAGAGCCTCCTGTAGGTCCTGGCATGCTCAGAAGTGTTGAGAGCTCCATGTCGGTCCCTAATGTCTCAGTATTGTTGAAAGTTTACAGTAGGTCTCTGTAATCTCAGTAGTAATGGTGAGAGTTTTCTGTAGGTCCCTGTAACCTTAGCAGGTCCATGATACCTCAGTAGTTATGAGAGCTTGCTGTGGGTCCCGTATACCTCAGTAGTGGTCAGAACTTCCTGCAGGTCCCTGATGCTGTAGTACTAGTCAGACCTTCCTGTTGGGTTTTGGTATCTCAGTAGAGGTGGGAGCTTAATGGTGATTAGATATTCCAAGGTAATGTTGTGAGCTTCTTGTAAGTCCTCAGGGGCGTAACGATCGCTGCGAACGGATCCGGCGGATGAGGGGCCCGCCAATGCCAGGCCCTACTTCAGCTGGATGTGTGTCCTCAGGCGCACATTCTGCTGAAGTGTATTGCAGCGAATAGACCCTTCAGGTCCGTATGCCGCAATACACATTGCCAGCCAATCAGAGGCTAGCAGCTGACATCGGCATGCACGTGACCGGGTCACATGGCAGTGACATCATGTGCTCCCGTTGCCTGCTGAAGTCAGCTGCCAGTTGCAGAAGCAGATACCACGAGGTATGGGACTGCTGAGAGGGTGAGCAGGGGCGTTGCTGTTTTTTTTTTCTGTGTATTGAACAACAGCAGGTCCATATACTAGGATGGGGGCCATATACCAGGACGGAGGGCCAAATACCAGGAAGGAGGGCCTTATTCCAGGATGAGGGCCATATGCCAGGATGGAGGGCCAAATACCAGGAAGGAGGGCCATATACCAGGACAGAGGGCCATATACCAGGACAGAGGGCCATATACCAGGACGGAGGACCATGTACCAGGACGAGGGCCTTATTCCAGGATGAGGGCCATATACCAGGACGGAGGACCATGTACCAGGATGAGGGCCATATACCAGGATGGAGGGCCAAATACCAGGATGAAGGGCCATATACCAGGATGGAGGGCCATATACAGTACCAGGATGGAGCGCCATGTACCAGGATGGAGGACCATGTACCAGGATGAGGGCCTTAATCCAGGATGAGGGCTATATACCAGGACGAGGGACGACATATAACAGGGTGGGGTGACATACAGTATACCAGGATGAGGACTAGGATGAGGGCTATATACCAGTATGAGGGCTGTGTATTATACTGTATGGAGGACTAGGGTGGGCACATTATGCTGTATGGAGGATTATGGAGGGAGCATTATATAATTTGGAGGACTGGGAAGACTGGGAAGGTGCATTATACCATATGGAGGTCTATGGGTAGTGCATTATACTTCTGCTATGGAGCCCCATGACTTCTGTCTTCATTCCTGGTGAGTATAATGTTTTACTTTTTTTTCTATATATTAAAGAACAGAAGCATGGGAGATACATACCAAGGTGGGAGCAACATATACCAGGATGAGGACCAGGATGGGGGATACATACCAGGATGGGCTGTGCATTATACTACATGGATGACTATGGGCTGTGCATTATACTATATGAAGGACTATGGGCCACATTATACTGTATGGAGGATTATGGAGGGTGCATTATAGTGATATTAGGGTTGAACAATTAATAAAATGTTCAATTCTCTAGTTGCCTACTCCTGGCCTAATAGATATTGATCATGTGCACTAAAGAAATACACCAGACACAGTCAGCTGTAACTCTCCTTGATCAATGTGTGGCTCAGCTCCAAGAAGGGAAGTTTATTAGTCAAACACAAGTTTATATATCTCCTGTAAGGGGGCTCGGTTAGCTCTAAAATGGGAATGATCGGATATATTCCATTGGTTAGTGGGTTGGGCATGAGCAAGTCCATGGGCGGATCCATGAGGTCATCAGGGTGGGTTGGTCCGTGAGGTCATCAGGGTGGGCGTCACTGTGGGTGGATCCATGAGGTCATCAGGGTGGGCGTCATCTTGGATACCAGAGCACACGGTCTGCTGATACAGGAAATGGCGGCCATCTTTAGTGTCTTCATTGTTCATCTTGGATACCAGAGCACATGGCTCTGGTACAGGAGATGGCGGCCATCTTTAGTGTCTCACTTTGATCTGAGGAAAACTTATGTAAGGTTAAACAATACATGTTATGGGTTGCTTCTCTCAATTACCTTATGTCTTGTGGTTAATTAAATATTTGATCTTATGGCTCTCCTCAACAGTCCCCCCTAAATACTTTATTAACCACCTTTTTTTTATCTTGATCCCATCGTGGTTCCCTAACCCACCGATGTTAAGTGTTATTATGACATCAGAAGCTTCATGACAATATGGATGCTATAGACACCAGAGAATGTGTGACTAATTATGGGTATACCGAGGAGGTATATCGGAGAGCGTTACCCATGTCCTCGGGACTTTACTATCTGCGGGATCTATTACTCTCCAATCTTCCATCTCCATGGTTACATAAAATACACATGTGCGACTAACCCTGATGTACACATCCTAGATCTGACCGTCTTGCCCGGGAGGGGGAATTGGAGTTTTCACCAGTTTGAGACAAGTTTTCCCTTGTGGAAAACCTCCCTTTGTAGCTGGACTTTGACAAGCAGGTCAGAGCCTACTCTGTCCCTAACTGTCTAAACAAGTTTATAATGTGAGGGATGGATCCAGGAGGCGCTCAGCAACCCTGACCGAAGTAAGAGTAGTCAGGAGCACTTGGTAGGGACCCTTAAATCTCGACTCCAGGAATGTCTTTTCTGATGAACTTCTTTACCAGCATGTAGTCACCAGGTTAGAAAGTATGGGTACCTTCACTGGAATCTGGACCTGGAATGGATGATAAAACTCGTACATGTGTTACTGACAGTTCTTTAGTAACAACAATTACATATTTTACCAGAGTATCACTTCCTAAGGCTAGCTGTTGTGGAAAATATTGACCCAATCTTAGAGGCCCCCCAAAAAGAATCTCGTATGGTGTGAGTTTAGTGGGACCCCTTGGAGTGTTTCTGACTGAGTATAAGGCAACGGGCAAAATGTCTGTCCAAGTCTGACCTCCTAACTGGCTTTCAGTATTTTATTTTTGAAGGTGCCATTCAGTGTTTCTACTTTCCCACTGCTCTGTGGGTGATATGGAGTATGTAAACCCAAATCCGCTCCCACCAGTGTCCATAGTTCCTTAGTCAGTGCTGCAGTGAACGCAGGTCCTTGGTCACTCTCAATTACCTCTGGGACCCCATATCTGCATACTACTTCAGTCATCAGTCTCTTAACAGTCACTCTGGCAGTCATGTTTGTTACTGGATAGGCTTCGGGCCATCCTGAGAACATGTCAGTCACTACCAGTACATACTCGTACTTCCCTACTTTTGGCATTTGAATGCGATCAATCTGAATCCTCTGAAAGGGATAAAGTGGTTTAGCCAAATGTTTCTGAGTAACTTTCTGAGGCGGTGCTGGATTGCATGCTGCACACACAAGGCAGGATTTGCAATATTTTTGGGTGATAGTAGATATTCCAGGTGCCATATAAGTCTTCCAAATTAGGTCATTCATCTGATTCTTGCCTCTGTGGGTGATACCGTGTGCCCATTCTGTCACTGAGGGGTACAGATTACGGGGTAGACCCTTGTGTTCACCCTCCAGACTCCATCTTCATCCTTTTTTAGCTCCTCCTTCTTGCCATGACTTCTTTTCATCATCTGATGTCTTGTCTTGATGTAGATGGATAATCCTCATAAGAGAGGCTTTAGTCCCTTCTTCAGTGTCTTGTGACACGTACACCGCTGCTTTCTCTTTCCTAAATGGATCCACAGCATAGGTCTTTGCTGTTTTGTCAGCAAAGAAGTTCCCCCTTGCTTCTGGAGAATCCAGTCTCCCATGAGCTTTGATCTTGATCACTGCAACCTTTGAAGGTAGATCCAGAGTGACCACAAGTTCTTGCATGGTAGCAGCATGTTTTAGAGGAGTTCCACTGGACGTTGGGTATCCTCTGGTTGCCCAGATATTGCCGAAGTCACGAGCCACTCCGAAAGCGTATCTTGAATCCGTGTAGATGTTGACCACCTTCTCTGTCGCTTCCTGACAAGCCAACGTCAAAGCCTTAAGTTTCGCTTCTTGTGCAGACATGCGGTGGTAGGGATCCGGCTGAGATGACCTGGTCATGTGTAACCATGGCATATCCCGTATGGAACCTTCCTGTTTCATCTGCAAATCTGGAACCATCAGTGAAGAACATCAGGTCAGCATGTGGGAATGGGTCTTCAGACACGTTTTTCTTGGAGGCTACTTCTT
Source organism: Ranitomeya variabilis (assembly GCF_051348905.1). Classification (NCBI taxonomy): domain Eukaryota; kingdom Metazoa; phylum Chordata; class Amphibia; order Anura; family Dendrobatidae; genus Ranitomeya; species Ranitomeya variabilis. The sequence goes on along the minus strand of NC_135234.1, from coordinate 12,493,345 downwards.
CCTGCATTTGTTCAAGACAGTCATGATCCTCCTTTGAGTGTGTAGAGGCATCTTCTCCTAGAGCATCAGTATCATCATCCACATCCCCCCTGGAAAAAGGAAGCAGCGTGGACGGGTTGAGGATGGTGCAGCGGACAAGAGTGACATTATCCGGAACCAAGAGTGAACATTGGAGTCTCATATAACGCTGCACCAACAGTTTAGGTTCCAAGAATAGCCATTATGTCGTGTGGAGCCATTAAGAGAACTGGATGTCCTCAGATGATATCAGGATTTGGGATTCCAAGAGCTGGTGCAAACTGTATGGCCTGTTTAAGAGCGTAGAAAGCTTCCACGGATTTGGTACATAGTGGAAACTCTGACGTCTTGAGGTCATCGTACAATGGCTGCATCAGCTTTGAGGCATCTGGAAACCTTAGGCGACAATAAGCGATAGGTCAGCCAACTCATCCGAGGCCCATGTCTTAGGTTCTTGGCAGAACTCAACACCAGAGTCCCATGTCTTGTCACTGGCAAGTGAGTCATCGTTGAACATGATATCCATAACAGGCCAATATGCATCGCCTGCTTTAAGATTTGGCAAGGAAATTAGATCTTGCCACGTGGCTGAGTAAGTCCTTTGGATTTGAAGCATGCTCCTGTAGAAAGGCATCGGCTGTTTTTCTGGATCTGGAAGTTGGTTCAACAGAGTAGCAGCTTGCTGGGGTGTAAACTTGACATACAGGGTGGGCTCCTTAGACATGAGCATTGGCACTGTTGGTGGTGGCACCTGAGGCGGGAGTAGAGATGGCACCAGGAGTGCAGATGTAGTCCCTTGTGTATGAGGAGCCGGAGGAGGTAACAGTCCTGGAATGAGGGGCTCTATTTGGGCAGCTCCAGTATCATGGTGTGGGGTCCAGGTGACACAGGCAGTCTTAAAAGCTTTAACAGTCCTGTCCTCATTAATGCGAGTTATTGCTGTGTGATAGAAATATATATATCATGTAGATCTCACTTGCATGTATACTCCTCTATAATCAAATATATACTTATATGCTCACAGCTAATATATACATTATAATCAATGGTTTAAAATGGCTGACAAACTGATATAAGCCAGACAGATCATATGGGGTTTTCCACCCCTAAAAGCAGAAGAGAGTCAGATGTTTGGTGACTGCTGGTCAGGTGTCTCCACTTTGTCCTAGACAGAGAACTCGAGTTTAGTTGCTTGATCAGCAGTCATATGAGCATTAATCACAATATTCCATATATGTTTAGATAACCAATGACAGAGGAGCTAGACAATATGATAATTAACTAACCACCCCTGACAACCCCTAACCACTCCTTTCTATGTGAAAATATAAAACTATGTATGTACAATAAAGTATCAGTATTGATGGAATGTTGTTCTGTCACAGTTGTGTACAGTCCATTCTTGATGAGCGCTCAAAATACTCAGTCTAATTGGGAGCGGCCACAGCACACACAGGGATATATTTATCCAACCCTAATATTTCCATAACAGAATGGCCCCCAACAGCGAGGCACGGATGAAAGCACGGGATCCTTCTAACCGGAGATACGGAAGCTGTAGCGTGGCCTGGCACAGGGGCAGGAGACTGCGCAGCTCCATAAGTAAGGTAAGAAAATGTTATCATCTTACCTGAAAGTCCCCTGTGCCCAGTCCTTGTCTATGCCTCTTGCCGGTGAGATGTGGTCATCAATTCCCAGGTAGTGTAAAAAATCCGTAGCCACGAATCCACCCTGGGAGGTGTCTGCTGTGGACCGTGTATGTGTTTTGTGTAAAATCCGAGAGAGGAAGGAAAAGTGACTTTTGTTTGTGGTTGCTGAGAAACAGACCGCAGGAGGTCAAATCGCTCGATAAGTTATTGCAGGATTCCCGTGCATAGGAGGAACATGCAGAGTTCCGGGGCAGGTAGTCCCATGTTCCAGGCACGGGTAGTGATAACTTAAGAGGGCTACTGCAGATTCCCGTAGTGCCGGCGATCCAGTCAGGACGTCCGGACCGGGGTGGTAGATTTCCCGCTTGTTGTGCTTCTCAAGCACTCAGGTGGCCCGGGCGCAGGTGCGTCCAGTGCGATTGGCAGTAGTCTGTTCCCAGCGCAGCCTGCATGTGTCACAGAATTTAAAAGGGCATCTCTCGGATTGTCTATCTGTCTGTTTGTGTCATGTACTATTGCCGCTTTAAGAAGCAGAAATAGTTCTCTTGTCCGAACTTCCTCTTTCTCCGTGCTGTTTAGCAGAGAGATATGCATTGTAAATCAAACTGTCACATTTTTTTTTTTTTCCGGACTGTTTTCAGCTGCAGTGCTGGGTATGTGTAGTTTTTTTTTTGTGAAGAAGTGAAATTTAAGTTGTATCTATCATTTTTGATGTGACATAAGTGTTTTCAGAAATGTGATTTTAGTGACATTTGATATTATTGCAATGGCATACGGAATAAAGAGGAAAGCCGTTTTAATTTTTAATTTTTTTTTTACTCTCTTAAAGGGTCTTTCTTTTTGCGGCATTTTAAAGTTTTTTAATTAAGTTTTCCTCAATCTTCAATCTCTTTACCTTTTTATTTTTTTATTTATTTTATTTTTGAAAAAAAAATGTTTTTCCTCTTGTATCAAAGTTTTGAGTTTTTGGTTGTGAACTAAGTTTTTGACGGTTTTTCTTATCGTTTTGGGTTTTTCTTAGAGTTTTATATACTCATTTTTAGAAGTTTTTTTTAGTACTGTTTTCTTTTTTCATTTTTATGTGTTTTTCATTTTCATTTTTTGCTTTTGCCATGGGGAACAAAGTGGCCGAGCAACAGGAAAGTCTTTTTACTTCCTGATGAGAAAACAGCCCCTAGATAGTGGCAGAATACGAAGGTGTTAAGTATGTGAAGATTTTTGGAAGGTATAAAGTACGTGAAATTCATTAGAATGGCAGATTTCAAGCTGCGGAGTGGCATGACGTAGAAAGGAAAATAAGGGAAGTTACAGTAGCTGATGTTAGATTGCTGAATACTAATACATGGTATGAAGTGGCAGCAGAGCTTACATCGTTTAGGTGGTACAGAAAGTTATATGAGCAAACCAGGAAGTGATTTTTGTGGGTATGAGACAGGAGAATCTGCGCAGTCTGCTTTTAGCAGAATCCATGGTATAGGTAGTTATTTTTGCACAGTATGTGGTGCGCCCCGTCTCTCCCTACAGGGAGAAGGCATAATTGCTCCTCTCTATTATTCTTGTTGTTCTCCTCTATCCTCTTTCTTTTTTTTTTTTTTTTTCTCTTTTTTCTTTCTCTGTCAGTCTTTTTCTCTCCGCATTCTCTCTCTCTCTCTCTCTCTCTCTCTCTCTCTCTCTCTCTCTCCCTTCCTACTATTCCTTTGTCTCACTCCTCAACCCCTCCTCCTTCTTCTTCCTCTTTTTTTCCTCCGTGTTGCCGGCTGGGCCAACGCCCAATTCAAACAATATGGTGCTTACAGCACAAGGTGTCCCTGGCACAGTCCAGCCATTGCCAGTTGTGATATCGGGGAAGGAAGGTGAAAGCCCCCCCTACAGTGGGCAGCCCCAGACATATCAGGCAGCAGTCAGCTCAGCCCTGGGTGCAGAGGGGGGAGGAGTGATATCAGAACGAGCTCACTGACAGATCCTCCGTTACCTCATTTCACAGTCAACAATATTGTAACCCTTAAGGTTTTACATGAACTTTGATATCACTATGTATTGATAATGTACAGCTTCAGCACCGGTCAGAGCTGCCTACATCCACATTCACACCAACATGAAACTATAAGCCTAATCCATCATAGCTTCAGCAAGGGGGGAGACATCCTCACAAAAGAAAAGGCAACTTCTAAGTCCAATATCAGTCAGTGTACGACCCCAGTACAAGCTATCACAACTATTCCTCTGATGAAGATGAAGAGGGAACATCATACATGCTGTCCAGTACTAGAAAAGAAACCCACAGGCACCAAGAATGCAGGGGCAGATAGAGGCACCACCATTACACTATGTGCACTGCACTTCAAGTCAGATGACAATCTTCCAGACCCAGGGATGCATCCCATGCCATTTTACCGAAGAAAGTAGCAGAAGCAGCAAACATATGCAGCCACCTGGAATGATCTCTGGGCCATGAATGAAAATAGAAGCAGGTGATGCACTCTGGCCAATCATGAAGGAACAATTCAAACTTCCAGCAGAATCAGATGTACATGCTTGGGAGTCAGGGCCACAGCTAATATAACAGCTCAGAGAGTGGGCCAAAGGCAGATTGGCAGGACAAGCCAAAACCAAGAGCCAAGATAAGACAGAGTCTGTAAAGAAGTTTCATTGCAGAGTAATGCAAGTATTCCAAGACTTGGGCTTCACCATTCATGACCAGATACACAGGCCTTTGGACATGGACTGAGACAGCCAATCAGGAAACCACTGATAGTGGCTAGGCCTGAGAACAGGTCAATAGCAGTGGACTGACCCAGAAAAAATGTTTTATGTGCGCCTAGGAGACTGTTTATTGCCGATTGTCACCAAAACTGCCGCCATTATAGCACCACAAAGAGCGCGAAGAAGGAAACGGGTGCCGTGCTGCTGAGAACGCTGGAAGGGGAGCCAGAGGTGAAGACGCTGCAAAGTGCCGACCAACCCACCACCAGAAGAACCGCTGCAGACTCCAGAGAGGAGACACCGACCTCAATAAGGTTAGCAAAGGGGAGAAGCTATGTCGGAGCAGGAGGAAGAAGTGATGGCAGATGCAGCCACAGCCCCTGTAACGCCCCAAGACCTTGGGTTGGATGCAGCCGCCGGTCTCATGGCACCCCGGGCCTCGCCACGAATGCACCTGCAGGCCCCGTCTTACCACCGCAGCTTCAATCAGCAGGCCGGACCCCGCTGCCGCTACAGTACCCATCATGCCGTTGTCCACAGTAGCCAAAGGGATTGAGTCCCAACCAGGGGTGCAGAAGACAGCCCCTCTCATGGTGACCACTGACCTGAAAGCGCAACCACCCTACAAAGACAGAAAAAGTGTCAAGTGTTACATCTGTGGCAAGTTTGGCCATTTCCAGAACCAGTGCAAAGCACTCACGCCCCCGAAGAGACTGGACCCATGCAATCCAAGAGTTGGTCCAGAGAAACAGGTCAAGGAGGAAGTGCAGAAAGCAGTGAAGTACCCCGTCCATAGGACAGAGGCAAGCAAGCCAGGTCTGCAAGACACTACGCTCCTGACATGTAAAACTTCATCTGCAAGACCAGTACCTCAAATTACCCTTAAAATGGATGGCGTTGTCAGATCCAAAGTGGTGCAGCCAGAAGTGTGATGACACCTGTGGAACTCGCTGATCCCACCTGCCTATCAGAATTCTCTGTGTCTCGCATGGGCATTGATGGTCAAGTCAGACCTTCTCAGCTTACAAGGCCACTGAGCGTGTGCACTCAGCCAGGACACTCTATCCTGTCCCAGTTTGTGGTGTCAAGGAACTTCCACTCAACCTGCTGGGAGCGAACCTACTGCAGAAGCTGAAGGCAACCACAGTGTTCCACGAAGATGGGACAGTGACACTTTCTTCATCCCTGACCCAAGAAGAGTCATGCTGGCGGCCCTACAAGAACATTAAGCAACCAATGAGGCCTACCCAAGGAGGTACTGGATGTAGTACCAGAAAGTCTATGGTCTAAGGGACCCCAGCACGTGAGAAAAACCTCAAGTTGCCCCAGTACGGGTGTCACTCAAGCCATGTACCCCGTACCCTCGTAAGGCCCAGGCCAGGCCTAGAGTCAAGCTGCCTCTGACCAACTGAAGGTCTACCTGGAAATAGGAATCATTGTTCCTCGCACATCGCCTTGCAATACCCCGCTTTTCCCCATCAAGAAAAAGACTGTAAAAGGAGAGCCTGCCAAGTTCAGAATGGTATACAACCTGAGAGCTGTGAATGACGCCACGGTGTTTGAAACTGCAATTATGCCGAATCCACACACTCTGCTCTCAAATGTGCCTGCCACAGCAAAAGTGTTCACAGTGAACAACCTGGCAAACATTTTCTCCAGTGTTCCAGTTCATCCGGAAGACCAGTTCCTGTTTGCCTTAATGCACCAGGGGGGACACCACACATGGACAGTGATGCCACAGTGGGCCCAGAACAGCCCTTCACAGTTCACCAAAGCAATGTCCACAGTTCTCACCAACTGAGTCACAGAACAAGCAGAAGTAACCCTGCTACAATACATGGACAATCTACTCCTTTGTGCAGTTGACTTTGACACGTTTAAAGCCCATTCCTTGTATCTCCTACTCTACCTGGCGGAGCAGCACTGCAAGATCTCAAAGAACAAAGTCCAGTGGTGTCTGAAGCAAGTTACGTTCCAGAGACACTGTATTGCTCACCAGGTGAAATACCTGACAGATGACCGGAAGACCACAGTAGAGAAGATGGTCCCTCCGACAACTCCAAAGGTGCTACAGGCCTTCCTTGGTCTAGTTTCATATTGCAGAGCCTGGATCCCTGATGCTTCCGTCCTAATGCAGCCTCAGTGTGAATACGTCAGTGTGACCCCGTTCCTCCAGACAGATGTGGCCTTCAGTTCGTTCAAGAAGTTAAAAGGCTCTGTAGTCTCAGCGCCAGCACTAGGCCTATCCGACTACAAGAAGCCATTCCATCTCTACTTGATGAGAAAAGAAGGCCTTGCTACTGGAGTCCTGACACAGCTTCAGGGGGGAAAGCAGAGACTTTCGGACTACTTTTCAGCTTGCCTGGATCCAGTTGCAAGGGAAGCCTCTTCCTCCCGCATGAAGGCAGCAGTTGCAGCACACGCCCTCCTGGACAGGACTACTGACATCAGTGGAAAAAACCATTGGAAATCCTGGCTCTGCATGACATCTCAGCAATCCTCAACCAAACCCAGCTAAAACATCTCTCCACCGCCAGGCATCTTCGCCTCCAGTGCTCTCTACTCCTGCCCAACAATGTCACCATCTCCAAATGCACAGTCCTCAATCCGCCCACTCTACTCCCACTCCCAAGGGGGGATACAGATACGGATCCTCAGATAAAAAGTCTGATCAAAATCTGCATGATACCTTCTGCAGGGATCTGAATTTGCTCCGGACGGATGACCATGATTGCTTCAGCATCATGCAACAGGAAACAGCAGGACTACCCAAGGTGGCAGAAGAGCCACTGACCAACCCAGAGTTGATCCTCTATGTGGATGGCTCCAGATTTGCAGATGATGAAGGAAGATTCCACACGGGAGGTGCAGCGACCAGCAATCAAGAGATCCTGTGGTCCAGAAGTCTGCCGCCCAGTCTGTCAGCCCAGGAAGCAGAACTGATAGCGCTGATGAAGGCCTACCAGATGGCAGAAGACAAGACTGAGAAAATGTTTACCGATTCAAGGTACTTGCATGGCATAGCACACGACTTCGGACCCATCTGGGCTGCAAGGGACTTCATAACAGCCAGCGGAACAACCGTGAAGCATCAATGGAGCCATTAAGGACCTGCTGAACACACTTCAACTTCCAAAAGTGGTGACAATGCTAAAAGTCAAGGCGCATGGAAAACTGAACACAGTAGGGGCACGAGGCAACAACATGGCGGATATGACAGCCAAAGAAACAGTCAAGGGAAGACAATATGGACAAGTGGAAGAGGTCGTAGAGCCGGACGGCTACTACAGGACGGCTGAAGACAGGAAACCTGACAAGATGACATCCTGGGATCTGCTCAAAAAAGTTGCAAGAGCAAGCCCCAAAGGACAAGAAGGAATGCTGGATGCAGAAGTGAGCAACACATGAAGAAGGAAGGGTATACTAAATGGACTACAAACCCTGTTTACCCCGAAGCATGCACCCTATGGTGGTCCAGTAGGCACTTGGGCCCACACACAGATTAAAGACACAGATGAATGATCCGATTGGTGCTTACTGGTTCGCTCCAGAAATCTCCACCCTAACAGCCAAGTTCATAAACAGCTGTCTGACCTGTGGCAAATGCAACCCTGGAAGAATGAAGAAAGTTCCCACACATCAACTTGCCAGACCACTGTACCCCCTTCCAGAGGATCCAGATAGACCACATCCAGATGCCGCCAAGTGGAGGATTCGAATATGCCCTTGTGGTCGCGGACGTGTTCTCAGGATGGCCAGAAGCTTTCCCAGTGAGGAACCAGTCAGCAAAGACTACTGCAAAGAAGCTACTCTCAGAGACGAGATATGCAGCTATGGGGTCCCAGAAGTGATAGAGAGTGACCAGGGACCCGCATTCACAGCAAACCTCACATGAGAGATCTAGTCAGCAGTAGGGTCAGACTTAGGCCTACACACTCCCAATCACACTACTCAGTGTTAGGCACACTCCCAGAGGCCCAGAAAAGCTGTCACCATATGAAATTTTGTTTGTGTCTAGTCCCAGGTTAGGGGTATCCTTTCCCTTAGCAGCTGATTATGCAATATGATACTTTGTCTGCTTATGTAATTGAAATCACCAAGAAACTTGCTAACATCCATTCTCGAGTTTTTTTCTTCATTGCCAGATCCAGATTCAGTGTCCGGTATGCACTCCTAGAAGCCAGGAGACTGGGTGTTGGTGAAAAAGCTTGTAAGGAGAACACCACTCGATCCCAGATTTGATGGTCCTGCTCAAGTGCTGCTGATGACACCAAACTCTGTGAAACTGGAGGGAAGACTCGCTTGGATCCACTCATCGCATGGCAAGAAAGCTCCCCTACCAGAAGATGACACCCAAGCCAGAATGATGTCGTGGATGCCCTGCCTGACCGAACAGATGACCTACCTGATAAAGACTGCACATCGCTCACTACACCTGCTATTGACTAAGAGACTGATTGCAATGAACCCCCGTTAGGGACAGATCTCCTGACCGCCCATTTGCGAAAAGTCTGTATGGAGTGGGGCACAGGCGTTAGGCTTGTGTCAGTTCGCCAACAGCACAAAAGAGTTGCAGCGCTTTGGGACAGGAGGCTAGGATTAGGGCAAGTGATATCTAAGGGGGGCTTGTGATAGAAATATATATATCATGTAGATCTCACTTGCATGTATACTCCTCTATAATCAAATATATACTTATATGCTCACAGCTAATATATATATTATAATCAATGGTTTAAAATGGCTGACAAACTGATATAAGCCAGACAGATCATATGGGGTTTTCCACCCCTAAAAGCAGAAGAGAGTCAGATGTTTGGTGACTGCTGGTCAGGTGTCTCCACTTTGTCCTAGACAGAGAACTCGAGTTTAGTTGCTTGATCAGCAGTCATATGAGCATTAATCACAATATTCCATATATGTTTAGATAACCAATGACAGAGGAGCTAGACAATATGATAATTAACTAACCACCCCTGACAACCCCTAACCACTCCTTTCTATGTGAAAATATAAAACTATGTATGTACAATAAAGTATCAGTATTGATGGAATGTTGTTCTGTCACAGTTGTGTACAGTCCATTCTTGATGAGCGCTCAAAATACTCAGTCTAATTGGGAGCGGCCACAGCACACACAGGGATATATTTATCCAACCCTAATATTTCCATAACAGCTGCACGAAGTTGTTGAGCACTAACGTCTGGATGAATAGGGTCAACAGTAGGGGTCACAGCGTGTATGATCATTCTACACGAGAGATTGCCAGCTTTAGTCACCGCTATGTCCCCAACAGCTATCTGACCACATGACTCAACAATGATTTGACTGTCAGCTTGAATAGTCGCCCCTCCTGCTTCCACTATAGCTCTAGCTACACCTCCATTGTGTCCTAAACGAGAATTGGCAGCATTAACAATAGCGTCTGTCTCCAATGTTGTTATGTCACCCTTTCCCACCACTAACAAGGGTCCCTCAGGAAGTTCCTTTTCAAAAATAGGTTGCCAACATTCCCTCCCTTTTGTGCTTCCTGTGCTATTGGTATCCCCCTCCCAGATTGAGCCCCCCTTGTTACAGTTGCCACCGTCCCATACAGGTGTGCACTTGGCTGCGAGACAGCCTGTGAGGTACTGGGTATAGGGTCAGGTAGACTGCGTGAGAGTGCTGTTGTAGCGGAAGCATTGGGAGGAGAGGCCATTGCTTGGAGCATCTCATGTGGGTGTGCAGCTAAATTGGCAGTGGAAGTGACAGTAGAAAGGGTTGGTGCCTCATTGGAAACCACTGAGACAGGAAACATGGGTAAAGCCTGTTCACTTCCCAAAGGAATATAGTATTGGCCGTTAGTGGTCATTACTGGGTAACAAGGATTTGATGATGTGGTGTGTAGCCTTAGTCTGAGATGTTCACCACCAGAACCAGCACATTTGCCTTCCACAAAATACTGCCATCAGAATAAGGACATTTGCCATCCACAAAATGGCCGCTATTAGAATTAAAACATTTGCCATCCACAAAATGGTCGCTATTAGAATTAAAACATTTGCCATCCACAAAATGGCCGCTGCCAGCATTACATTTGCCATCCACAAAATGGCTGCCGTCAGAATTACATTTGCCATCCACAAAATGGCTGCCATTAGAATTAACACATTTTGCCATCCACAAAATGGCTGCCGTTAGAATTACATTTGCCATCCACAAAATGGCCGCCATCAGAAATACATTTGCCATCCACAATCTGGCTGCTGCCAGAATTTACAATTTTTGCCATCCACAAAATGGCTGCCGTCAGAAGTACATTTGCCATCCACAAAATGGCTACTATTACATTTAGCACATGGCTCTGGGCCACCATTATACGGTGGTGGCCACTCACAGGATATATTTTTGTAATACACACAACTCAAAACTCTATTCTTTCTATTCCTTTCCTCTTCTACCCAATTTCCAATTTTTTTTTTCTATACAGACTTTCAGAGACTCTTTCTTCTGCCCTAGCAATAGACAACAATCCATTATCTTCTAGGATACCTTTTCTTTCTTTTAAGACAATCTTCTACTCCAGGGGCTGTAACCATCCCCCCTTCTGGCATTCCACCGAACTTCCACTAATTTACACGAGTCTAACTTGCCATCTGAATTTGGCTTAGTGCCCATACGGCAGAACTGCATTAATTTCTCCATCTTTCTATAGATACACAGTATATATATCTATCTATCAAGATAACAAACACCAAACAAACAATAAGACGGGGGAGATGACTCAAAGCTGAGATTCTAAAGGGAACTGAGTCTGCAGTACTCAGTTCCTATTCCTTCTTGTCACGTGGTGCCTGTCTGATTTCCGTGCTCCGTACTTTACAAACCAATTATTCCCTACTTTGTCAAATTGCTCCCTAACTTACCGGTCCCCGTGCAGAGTCACTCACTCGATGTCACGGGGCAAAAACTATAAATTTATTTATTTGGCTCAAACTGAGTCATTCACTCCAAGTTTTTAATGAGCCGCTACACAATTTATTATGCCCGAACTGAGTCAATCACTCCAAGCTTTACCGGGCCCCCCTAGGCCGAGTCAATCACTCCAGGTCCTAGTCTCTCTTATACAGAACTGAAAATCTTATCACAGGCGACAACTGTATACCACAGACAAAAATTTATTTTATTTTTTCTACACTTGCTTGCTTATCCTTCTCTAAAAAAAAACCTGCTCTTTCTGTTCCAAACACAATGCTTCTCCTTCTGTAAACACTTGCTTCTTTTCTTTCCTAGAAACCTGCTCTTCCTGTTCCAAACACAATGCTTTTCCTTCTGTAAACACCTGCTTCTTTTCTTTCCTAGAAACCTGCTCTTCCTGTTCCAAACACAATGCTTTTCCTTCTGTAAACACTTACTTCTCTTAACTACCAGTCATCTCCCCTCTTCACAACATGTAACAGGCAGCAGGCAACTAAAACATGTGACGGTTCTTGCAATTAAATGACCAGCAGCGGAGAGACCTTTCTGCCGTCTTACAGATACCAAGAAAACCGGACACGGTCAGGCAATCTGCACTGGATACCCCGAAGGACACAGGTAAAGACTACAGATTATAAAAATCAGCAGACTTACCGTGTTCTGTTAAGGAGGTGATCAGTCTCCAGGTTCGGGATATTCAGTGCGTCCAGCCGTTCCACTCGCCGGTCCTCAGGGTTCAGGGCTCTCCTCTGCTGGCCCCACTTTGGGCGGCCAAATATTAGGGTTAAACAATTAATAAAATGTTCAATTCTCTAGTTGCCTACTCCTGGCCTAATGGATATTGATCATGTGCACTAAAGAAATACACCAGACACAGTCAGCTGTAACTCTCCTTGATCAATGTGTGGCTCAGCTCCAAGAAGGGAAGTTTATTAGTCAAACACAATGTTATATATCTCCTGTAAGGGGGCTCGGTTAGCTCTAAAATGGGAGTGATCGGATATATTCCATTGGTTAGTGGGTTGGGCATGAGCAAGTCCATGGGCGGATCCATGAGGTCATCAGGGTGGGTTGGTCCGTGAGGTCATCAGGGTGGGCGTCACTGTGGGTGGATCCATGAGGTCATCAGGGTGGGCGTCATCTTGGATACCAGAGCACACGGTCTGCTGATACAGGAAATGGCGGCCATCTTTAGTGTCTTCATTGTTCATCTTGGATACCAGAGCACATGGCTCTGGTACAGGAGATGGCGGCCATCTTTAGTGTCTCACTTTGATCTGAGGAAAACTTATGTAAGGTTAAACAATACATGTTATGGGTTGCTTCTCTCAATTACCTTATGTCTTGTGGTTAATTAAGTATTTGATCTTATGGCTCTCCTCAACAGTGACATTCTGCATGCCAGAGTCCAAAAGAGTCCTACAGAACGGAGAGCAAGACCGCAGGGAAAAATGTAGTGCAGGGGAACTTATCGGTATTGGCGTGCTGCCCCATTCCCCTATGTAGCGAATGCTACTTTCTATGGAGCTAGTAAAGGTGCGAAGAAGAGCCACAACACTGATGAGAGGCATGCAGGAAAGACTACAGTTAGGAGGAAAGACCAAAAGAATGATCTTTAGTTAGTCTTCAGAAGAAGGATTTGATAAAAATGTACAACTGCATAAATGGCCCATGCAAAAAGTATGGACAAAGGCCATTTCATGTAAAATGCCGTCAAAAGACAAACAGGCACTGCCTCCATCTGGAGAAAGAAATGTTCAATCTCCAGGGGATACAAGGCTTCTCTACCATAAGAATTATTAATCAAGGCGTAGTTTTGTTTTTAGAAAAAATAACAAACAATGATATAAATGTGTAAAGTTAGTTTCTGAATGTTTTACAACTGGTATCAGGAGAAAAGAATTAGCTCTTTTTTAGTCAGTCACCCTTCAGGGCAGTGGGGATACTTGGTACCGGGTCCGGTCGCAATTAAAGGGATGGTCACTGTGGCAGCAACCCGGACTGTGGCCCTGGGCGCCCATGTAAAAGGGACGGTCTTTAAAGGGGTTGTGGAAATAATTAAAGTTTGTGACGCCACCTGTGGTTCTTGGTCAGAGGTGACCAACGCTGCTTAAAGGTGTCCTCTGGGGGCGATGGTGCTGCAGCAAAGATGGTGTCACTTTCCACAGGTGAACGGTGTCCCCAGGGCTCCCGGTATGCTTGGCAGGGATGGTGAATGCCAGCAAATAAATGGAGGACACAGGGTTGCAGTCTTTACCTGGTTTACTGGTGTTAAGCAGTCCCAGTCCAGAGTACCGGCAACAGGTAAAGATGGAGTCCAGGCAGCCCGAAAACAAGTGGGAATCCCTTTGACAGGTTGGTAGTTTGGGAGCCTTCCACTATGCGCTGGTTTCTGGTCCCTTGCTACCTGTGGTTGTCTGACAAGGTACCCTTTCTCACCTGTCCTGGAACAGTACCTGCATTGTTGGCAGCTTGAGCTGTTTCTCTGGGGCTTCTTTACACAGTGACTCCGGGCTCTAACTGCTGCTGTACCTCAGGTGTTATGTTGGCAAGTCACTGTTAGCTTCCTGCCCTCCGGTTCTGCCGTGGGAACTTTAGTTCCCCACAACCTCGGGCTCCCGATTTCAGAGCTCTGGCTTACAGGAGGCCCAATCGCAGCCCTCATCTAGCTCCTGATCACTCCTCTGTTCTTTCCCTGTCTCTTGTCTGCACCAGACTAACTGACTCCTCTTCCAGACCAGGATGTTTATAGGGAATTTCTCCTTAAACCAGGTTTAGAACTCCCCTTCTGGCCTGCAGTAAAACTGTGTTGCATGTAAGGTTACCTGCCAAAGGGATCCCTTCTTTCTCCATGCATGGCATTACCCTCCCCGAGAGGAAGGCAATACCACTGTGGTATCTGAACTCCTGGGTTGCCACATCCAGTACTCCCAGACTGGGAAAAGAAAACACAAATAAACTGGTCAGAAAAGATGCAAACATTTTGAAAAACATTTCGACAGGTTAGTCAGGTACAAACTTTTTCTTCCCTTACGGGAGGCACTTTGCACGTTGCAAACATATTTGCAAAAGTACAACTGGTCTTATACCAGGGTGTTCTTGATCATTAACAACAGTACCGATGCAGGGGATGCGTCATAAACCCCCAATGTAGGGCTTAGGTGGGCTACAAGGCGTACATCCAGACCCGGTGTTCAGCCATGCCAGACGATTTTTCTCTTCAGGTCTGTGAACAAACAAGGTCCTACCCACACTGACAATGTGGGTAGAACCAGAGGTGCACCTTGAAGGGGCCAACTATTTACAGTATATTTTTGGGGCAATTCATCGTTCATTACCCTATTGTCCATTTTAAAGTTTTTTCAAAAAGCATAAGTAAACATTTTAAAACAGTTAACAACAATTATTGAGAGTTTTCTAGTGCCTGTAATGGGCTGGGATCTGACCTCTGGTACTACGGGTAGATCTAAGCTGCACAGACACGGAGGGTGATCTGACCAGATTCACTAGGCTTGCTATCACTGGTGTTGTGAAGAAACCAGATTGTATCTTAATTTCCCAGACAACCATATTTTTGCAAAACCAAAAGAACTGTCTTTTTATCTGTATATTGGCTTGTGAATTTAAGTGTTTATGTCTGGTGGGTCAAGAAGACAGACTTGCCAACTGATATACTATCTAACATACTGTGTAAGTCTGTAATAGTGACTGTACATTGAGTGTGTTAAGTTTTGTTAAAGGATGTGTGCTTATATGCTAATAGTTGTCAGGACTCTGAACATTTTTATTACCTTTTGTGCGTTACTGCCCTTTTCCAAGATGGCGTCTTTGGTCTCATGTGCACTATGTGTCAGGACTCTGAACATTTTTTACCTTTTGTGCATTACTGCCCTTTTTCAAGATGGCGTCTTTGGTCTCATGTGCACTGTGTCTCCTGCTATAAAACTCCACCCCAGCCTTCAGTCTGTGCTAGAGTATTCTGCCTTGCATCCAGCTCCTGACCTCTGATTACTCCCTGGCTATACACCTGCTCCTGTGAACCTGTGTGGTGATCCTGCTACTCTGATCTGAGTTCCTGCTGCATACACAACTTTCCAGCAATCCTCCTTCATCTGCTGTTCGTGTTTTCTTCCATCTGCATTTGCTGGTCATGTAAGCTGTTGCTGCTTTGCAATAACCTGAGACTATTAACCAGGCCTCCCTGGTTGAGCTAAGATATGATTTGAACTGCCTAATAAGCATATCTATCTGTGCATGGACTAAGACAAGGATTTATTCGTGTCAAGTATCCTCAAGAATAACTGTGCTTCATAGACTTTCTGCTTGACTGCATTTTCCTCTGAAATTTCCTATAGACTGCTGAGCTGCGTTTATTATTTGCACCAAGTGTTGTGGACTTGAGTTTCTCTCTGCACCTGTTTGAATCACCGTGTGATAATATAGACTTTACCACTTATAAAACTGTGTCCTGTAGTTGTCTTGTTCCACGCAAAGAGTCTCCTGTGTTATCCCCTATAATTATTACAGGATACTCTAGCCTAAAAAAAAAAGGAGACTGCTGGAACAATGACTGCAGAAAGCAGATTAGAGCAGGTGTTTTCCATAATTAGATCACTGCGGAAAGATGTGGAAGGTATGCAAAAGAAGTTTGGAAGCTTTGAACACAATCACAAGTGTTTGGACAAACTTTGCAGGACTTAAGCAACCGCATGGCAGCCCAGGAAAACAAACTTGCTGGCATAGAGTCCCAGTATGGACGGGCTTTTCAGGACGTAAGCACGCAAATAGCTGCACAAGTGACTTTACCCTCTGGGCAACCGCCACCAGCTAGCCCACCTAAGTTGCCCCCATTCAGATTTAATGGTGATCGCGAAAAATTTTGTGGCTTTGTGAATCAATGTATGCTATATTTTATGTTTAATCTCTTTTATTAAAGTATTAAAATAGTACAACATATCACAAATACAAACATACATATAGACTAAAGTAGTTACAAAACTTCTCCAAAATAGTACGTGTTTTTTACTTCACGCAAATATGGTATCATCACAGAATCATATTTATTAGTTATTGCTGTATATGTTCCTTGCTCAACTCTTCTATTCTTTCTTAGCATCTCGTATTGTCCACCACCTGTTGCCCCATTTCGATAATTATTTCGCTAAGCGGAAGTCTATTTCCAATTGCTATATTTATCCATAGAATCCGCCCAATATATCATTTATCCCTGACTGCAGCTTGCTTATGGTATAACGTCAGACTTAAAGGAAAGATAAGAAGAAAAGAGGAAAAAGAAAGGAAAAATGAGAAGGGGAAAGGAAGGATCATGCCTCCGCAGCCCTCTGAAACCAGCCCAGGAAAGCCGAGGAGAAACCTCACTGCCGGGAAAGTACCTCCCATTTCTCCATGAGAGCCCCGAAACTCCCAGAGTCCCTAAATAAAATGTATGCTATATTTTGATGTGCATGCTGACCGTTTTCCTACTGATAGATCCAAAGTATTGTGTGTAATAATGCTACTGACCTCACGAGCGCTCGCCTGGGTGAATCCGATGATTGAGTCTCATGACCCACGGTTAAATGACTTGGATGATTTCTTGGCCGCTAAGGCATTAATGTTTGATGACCCTAATCGCCATGCAACTGCTGAATCTGCTTTGTTGTCTTTACGCCAGGCTAAACGTTCTGTTATTGAGTATGCCACTGAATTCAGGAGATTAGCGGTAGATACCAATTGGGACAGTTATGCACAATTGCCTATTTTTAAAAGGGGTCTGTCTAGTATTATAAAAGATGAACTAGCTCGCTCTGAGTCACCACAAGAGCTAGAGACATTTATACAGCATTGTGTGCACATAGACATTCGCCTTACTGAGCGTAGGCAGGAGAAATTTGCTGCATATAACCATATTTCTAACTTTTCCCTTCCTTCCAAAGAGCCTGCAGGTAAAACCTCTCTGGAGGTGGAGGAGGTGCCCATGCAAATTGATTCCGTTCAGAGGCGCGAGATCAATGAGCGCCAGGAGCATCGCCTTCGTGAGAGTCTATGTTTCTACTGCGGCCAGTCTGACCACTTCTTGATCAATTGTCCTAAGTGTCCTAGACGGCCTAACAAGGTGCTAGCAGCAGTAGAGGAATATGACAACTGTGATGATGAATCTGACATCTCTGAATGTAGCCTGCCTTTAAACTCTGTATTCCATTCACTTTCTATGACTTCACCCCCCAAGGAGCTTAAGGAAAAGAACTCTCACTGTTCTCTCCCTATTAAGATCCTGTGTTCAGGACAGTGGATTTCCAGTTCAGCTATGATTGACTCTGGTGCAGGTGGCAATTTCATGGATATCGCATTTGCCAAGGAACATGGTATTAAAATTCAGCAAAGAGCCTCTCCAATTACCATGGAAACAGTGGATGGGTCACCTTTAATCTCTGGGCCTGTGGATCAGGAGACCGTACCCCTTGAAATTTTGTTGGAGCCTAATCATCAGAAGCAACTTTCTTTCTTGCTAATGTCTTCACCTCATTTTCCTGTGATTTTAGGCATTCCTTGGTTGCATTCTCAGAACCCAATTATCAACTGGGAGACCAAGGAGATTATCTTTCCAACAAGGAGCAACTCAGCGTTAACAGAAGCTGTCCCTGAGTCCACGGCTACGGAACCACATGTACAGGTATTTTCTTTACCTCCAGCATATAAAGAGTTCTCTGACATCTGTGACAAGAAGAATGCAGATCAGCTTCCTCCACACAGGCATTATGACTGTCCCATTGAGCTGCTTCCTGGGGCAGCTATTCCTTTTGGTAACGTATACCCTTTGGCGGCACCAGAGCTTCAAGCCTTAAAGGAGTATATTGATGAAAATCTGGCCAAAGGCTTCATACGTCCTTCTTCCTCACCAGCAGGGGCACCTATATTTTTTGTAAAGAAGAAGGATGGGACCCTGAGACCCTGTGTTGAGTATCAGGAACTCAATAAGGTAACCGTACGAAACCGTTACCCTTTGCCTCTGATTCCCGAATTACTGGAAAGAGTCCGCCATACTAAGGTGTTCTTTAAACTGGATCTTCGTGGGGCTTATAATTTGGTGCGTATTCGTCCAGGAGATGAGTGGAAGACAGCATTCAGATGCCGGTATGGACACTTTAAATATCTTGTGATGCCCTTCGGGCTTTGCAACACCCCTGCAACGTTTCAACACCTTGCTAATGACATTTTCAGAGATTTGTTGAACCAGTTTGTGGTGATCTATTTGGACGATATACTAATCTTTTCTGACTCTTTACAGGAACATGAAGAACATGTCAAGACTGTTTTAAGACGTCTGAAAGAGAACCATCTGTATATTAAGCCGGAGAAATGCGAGTTCCTTCGTTCTGAGATACAGTTCTTAGGTTATATCATCTCTCCCCAGGGGCTGAACATGGAATCTGGTAAGATTCAGGCTATCCTTGACTGGCCGGTACCCAAGAACGTTAAGGAGGTCCAACGTTTTATTGGCTTTGCAAATTTCTACAGACGCTTCATTCGAAATTTTTCTGATATTGTCTGTCCCATTACTTCCTTGACAAAGAAGGAAAAGCCCTTTAAGTGGTCATCACAGGCTCAAGAAGCTTTTGATCGGCTTAAGATCTGTTTCACATCAGCACCGCTGTTGATACACCCAGATCCAACACTTTCTTTCATTGTGGAGGTGGACGCTTCTGATAATGCTTTGGGGGCTATTCTCTCCCAAAGAACTGGAGAGAAGGGTCTGCTACATCCTTGTGCTTTCTTTTCCTGTAGACTAACCTCAGCAGAGAAGAATTACGACGTGGGAGACAAGGAATTGCTGGCTATTATTGCGGCTTTCAAAGAATGGAGGCATCATCTGCAAGGAACTGCACAACAGATCATAGTGCTAACTGACCATTGCAATTTAGAGTTCCTTAGATCCGCTAGATGTCTTTCTCCTTGTCAGGCTCGTTGGAACTTATTTTTAAATCAATTTAACTTTGTTATCTCGTACCGTCCAGGTTCTCGTAATGGGAAGGCTGATGCTTTATCCTGAATCCATGCTGCGGATTCCGTACCTGGAGCCCCGTCCAAGACCATTCTATCTGATGCCAATTTCATCGGAGTTATCCACGATCAGGACTTGTGGAAGGAGTGCAGAGAGGCCTATGACGGTGATGTATTTCTGGCCAACCCACCTGTGGATATTAATCTTGTCTTTAAGGGTGGCATGTGGTTCAGAGATCGACGTATCTACGTCCCTGAGGTCGTCCGTCTGCAGATCCTCAAGTTGGTACATGACTCCAAGCTGGCTGGTCACAGGGGGGTACAGAAGACACAAGAGTTCCTGAGCCGATTCTTCTGGTGGCCAACTTGCCTGAACGATACCAAGGACTATGTTCTCTCTTGCGAGATATGTGCCCATTACAAGACTCCTCATGTGGCACCTACGGGTCTTCTACAACCATTACCTGTTCCGTCCCGCCCTTGGGGGTCTATATCAATGGACTTTATTGTGGAGCTGCCTACATCGGGGGGCATGAATACAATCATGGTGGTAGTTGATCGCCTGACTACAGCTGCTCATTTTGTTCCATGCACCGGCCTCCCCTCAGCTAAAGATACAGTGAACTTGGTTATACAGAATGTCTTTCGGTTGCATGGGGTTCCGGATGAGATCATCGCTGACCGTGGAGTACAGTTCACTTCAAGATTCTGGAAGGGGTTTTGCTCTGCACTCAATATTAATGTCTGTCTCTCTTCCGCTTACCATCCCCAGACAAATAGTCAGACTGAGCGTACCAACCAGACGCTGGAACAATATCTAAGATGCTATGTCAGCCATCTCCAGGATGATTGGTTGGAGTTGCTGCCGTTAGCCGAATTTTCATATAATAATTCTCAGAGCGCCTCCACTAAATTTACACCTTTTTTTGCCAATCTGGGTTATCATCCGTGTATTTTACCTAGGTCTCCAATTTATTCTCCGGTTCCAGCAGTGGAGGAAAGGCTGACTGCGATGAGGCAAAATCTGGAGGTTCTGAAGGAATCCCTGACCACGGCTCAAGAACGTTATAAGAGATCGGCTGATAGATTCCGTAAACCTGCACCCATGTTCAAGGTAGGAGATTCCGTGTGGTTAGCAACTAAGAATCTGAAGTTAAATGTTCCTTCACAAAAACTTGGACAGAAATTCATTGGCCCTTTCAAGATCAACGGTATTGTGAGCTCCGTGGCCTGCCGGCTGAAGCTGCCTAGGACAATGAAGGTACACCCAGTTTTTCATGTATCTTTACTAAAGCCTGTATCTCCTAATACCTTCCAGGGACGTGTTGTGCCACCTCCGCAGCCTGTGGTGATTGATGGGCAAGAACAATTTGTGGTGGAGGAAATTATTGATTCCAGGATTCGCAGGAATCGGCTCCAATATCTGATAAGATGGCAGGGATATCCCCCTGAGGAAGACTCTTGGGAACCTGTGGAAAACATCAATGCCCAACAGAAGATTTCTCGTTTTCATCAGAGATTTCCTGAGAAACCAGGTCCAGGATTGTCCTGAGGCCGCTTCTAAGGAGGGAGTAATGTCAGGACTCTGAACATTTTTTACCTTTTGTGCATTACTGCCCTTTTCCAAGATGGCGTCTTTGGTCTCATGTGCACTGTGTCTTCCTGCTATAAAACTCCACCCCAGCCTTCAGTCTGTGCTAGAGTATTCTGCCTTGCATCCAGCTCCTGACTCTGATTACTCCCTGGCTATATACCTGCTCCTATGAACCTGTGGGGTTATCCTGCTACTCTGCTCTAAGTTCCTGCTGCATACACCAGTTTCCAGTAATCCTCCTTCATCTGCTGCTCGTGTTTTCTTCCATCTGCATTTGCTGGTCATGTAAGCTGCTGCTGCTCTGCAATAACCTGAGACTATTAACCAGGCCTCCCTGGTTGAGCTAAGATATTATTTGAACTGCCTTATAAGCATATCTATCTGTGTTTGGACTACCATGGACTTATTCGTGTCAAGTATCCTCAAGAATAATTGTGCTTCATAGACTTTCTGCTTGATTGCTTGTTTCTCTGAAGTTTCCTATAGACTGCTAAGCTGCGTTTAATATTTACTCCAAGTGTTGTGGACTTGAGTTTCTCTCTGCACCTGTTTGAATCACCGTGTGATAATATAGACTTTACCACTTATAAAACTGTGTCCTGTAGTTGTCTTGTTCCACGCAAAGAGTCTCCTGAGTTATCCCCTATAATTATTACAATGCCTCACAAAGTGTGCTTGTCACAAACTACTGATTTTTTACATTCCCATTTTAATTGATCAAATTTGACATCCGACATCAATACTACAGCCTATTTCCATTGTAGTTTTTTTGCATGTACCTACTGTGACGGGGTGTGTGACAGGGCAGGCAGGAACAGCAGGCTGATGAGTTACCCAAAAGACCTGTATTGGGGACTGGGAGACTATAACACCAAACATAGATTCCTTAGATTCTGCAATGTGGCCACACACAGAGGACACATCCGGGGGTGCCACCCGGTAACCCGACGGCAAGGAAAATGCAACAACTGACCTTAGACTAGTTCCTCAATTCCATCAGAGTAGGCAAGACATCACAATACCATGTGGCGACTCATCCTTCATTTTCTAATAGTCCATAAATGGACCCCAGGACCTGACCGGAGAAACAGATCCTCGCCCTGCACAAGACAAAACATCACCTAACAAACCATACATGTGGCTAATTGTTCTAAATCTCTTAGGATAAGCCTCCTGGATTGAGTATGGATACTCATAGCCCACCCCCTTAAACATTTGCTACAGGTAGCTCAAAGGATGAAGAAGGTTACAGAAGTCCATTCTCCAGCCTGTCTGCACGGTTGTGTATCAGGGAGGCCCACCGCAGAGAGGAACAGAGACACATGTCCCCACCAGATGCAGGACTAGGAATGATAATGGAGGCCTGACTACAGTATGGTCCATGAAAACTGTCTGGGGATGACACTCTGTTATAGACAAGGGACCTCAACAGGTCGCTTGTCAAGTACACATACATAGACATGGCTGACAAGACTCATGACTTCTCCTGCCTGGACAATTCAACAATATGATGGTGTTTGTTCTCTTTTGGATATCATATGATAAAGTTACAGGGTTGAAGGTCCGGGATCTGCATCTGCTTCTGCACCCAAATCAGCATTGCAGATCTCCTACATAATTTCCTAGGAGAATATCTGCAGACAGACCACTATCACCCCAACCACACATTGCTTCACCCCAAAGGAAAAGTCCAGTTCTACACTCGCTTTTGAGGTATTTCTGTATTGGCCTCCAGCTAATTCAATGGTCCTTGCTGTATTGCCTCTGGCCGAGCCACTCGAGGATCAACTATTGTGAGAAATATTCCAGAGTCACAAAAGCCAAGAATCTGACTGTACAGCAAGACCTCCTGTAAGTGCTTTCTTTGATGATTAGAGGAACTCGCGGCTGTGGCCCACACCCCATAAAAACCTACTGATTGAACATGGGTGTTTGGGTCATTAGGCAAGTCAACTTGGAGGGGAGAAACTGACATTGGTGTTCAAAGTCATGGAAGAATCCCTTAATGTCCCCTAAAGCTTCATTAAATGGCTTAAGGTCCTTGCGGGACACTCTTCTGGTTTTCCTCATGGCGGATATTGTAGTTAATGTCTGCCTAGGGCTTCTAGATGCTTCCATAGCATCTTTCATGAGCTCTCCAAATGGCCTACCCTTTACCTTCTATGGTGGCTTCATCATGAAGCAATGCCACCTCCTCCCCACTGATATTTCTGGGTATTTACCTCCATGTCCTGGCTTTCCTCAAGTTGCTTTGGGAATTCCTCTCCAGTGCCATCTTGAAGGCTAGCTCCTTCCAAAATCTAAAAAAGTCGATCTTTGGACAATCCTTTGTAACTGACCCCTAATTCATGGGCCTTTGTTTGTACGTTCCACACAGTCCAATTCCTGCATTCTGAAGTGCTGTTCCATTTGTTTCTGGGTCGCTATTCTCCATTCCCCCTGCTCTGATATCTCTGCTGCCAATCAGTTTGTGATGGGCTGTGTGATAGAGCAGACAAGGACGGTCCTTAGACTAGTTCTTCAAATCCAGCAGGGTGGGCAAGACATCACAATACAACATGACGGCTGATCCCCAATCTCCAATAGTCAATACACGGGACCCAGGACCTGGCCTCAGCAACAGATCCTCGCCCTCCACAAGACACAGCATCAGCTAACAAACCAAACATGTGGCTTACTGTTCTACCTCTCTTAGGGTACCGTCACACATTGAAATTTCCATCGCTACGACGTTACGATTCGTGACGTTCTAGCGATATCGTTACGATATCGCTGTGTCTGACACGCTACTGCGATCAGACACCCTGCTGAGAATCGTACGTCGTAGCAGATCGTTTGGAACTTTCTTTCGTCGCTTGATCACCCGCTGACATCGCTGGATCGTTGTGTGTGACAGCGATCCAGCGATGTCTTCGCTTGTAACCAGGGTAAACATCGGGTAACTAAGCGCAGGGCCGCGCTTAGTAACCCGATGTTTACCCTGGTTACAAGCGTAAACGTAAAAAAACAAACCGTACATACTCACCCGTCGGTGTCCTTCAGGTCCCTTGCCGTCTGCTTCCTGCTCTGAGTGCCGGCCGGAAAGTGAGAGCAGATCACAGCGGTGCTGCGCTCTGCTCTCACTGTACGGCTGCACTCAGAGCAGGAAGCAGACGGCAAGGGACCTGAAGGACACCGACGGGTGAGTATGTACTGTTTGTTTTTTTACGTTTACGCTTGTAACCAGGGTAAACATCGGGTTACTAAGCGCGGCCCTGCGCTTAGTTACCCGATGTTTACCCTGGTTACCCGGGGACTTCGGCATCGCTCCAGCGCCGTGATTGCAACGTGTGACCGCAGTCTACGACGCTGGAGCGATGATTATACGACGCTGCGACGTCACGAATCGTGCCGTCGCAGCGATGAAAATTTCAATGTGTGACGGTACCCTTAGGATCAGCCCCCTGGTCAGGTAGAGATACTCATATGCCACCACCTTAAACATTTGCTACAGGTAGCTCAAAGGATGAAGAAGGCTCCAGAATCCCAGTCTCCAGCCTGTCTGCAGGGTTGTGTATTAGGGAGGCCCCATGCAGAGAGGAAAAAACACATATCCCCACCAGATGCAGAACTAGGAATTCTAATGGAGGCCTGGTTACATAGGCAGAGGGTGACATTATGTTACACCTACCTATTTAGTATTTATTGTTTGGCCCTTTTTAGTGAAGCGGGAAATATAGGTTGAAAATAGCAAAACTATTTAACTTTAGTGTAATTAAAATAAAGGTAAAATAAAAAGAAAAGTGTCAATGGATGGGATATAAGGGTTAAAGTAAAAAAACAAAAGCATCCATCTGGCAATACGAATGTAGGTGTCACAATCAACAGGAACATCAACACTACTGGCACTGACCATCCGAGCAGAAGAACCAAATCAGAGAATCAGGAGAGAGGGGAGAGGTTTAAAGAGACACTGATAAAACTATCTGCTGAGCCAGGGATGATGATGATGATTAACTAGTGAACAGAAAATGGGAACCAAACCATGGTGATGAGGAGCCATTGTCATCAGAGTTGGAGGGTGTTGGCATTAACGATAAAAATCGGAGCTAACGTGCTAACAAAAGATCTTCCGGGGTCAGATCTGTCTCTTCTGGTGTTGGCTCAGGAGCAGATGATGCTGTACGGTGCTGTTGGTGGAGGAGGCTCTACAACTCCTGGAAACTCTAAGCCCCGGCGGTGGTGGTGGTCGTGAATTCATTGTGTGGGCATCTGGATGTGATAATTCTTTATATTGAGGACCAATCTACTACAGTATGCAGGCTCCACAGCCATGGAATAAACCGTGGACATCATGGCATACATCAACTAGGAACGACGGGGAAAGCAAACTGACCAGTGAGATAAACCAGGCTCCAGCTGTCCTCCTCCTTCTACTGAAGATCATCTTTGGAGTTACAATGAAGCATTCTCAAGCAGTGCCTTGTCTTTGTCATCATACAAATATCATCCACATCTACTGCTTTCCTTACTCTTCCTCCATTGCATGGTTAGTTCATCATGTCTGTCCACAAGAAACATTCATCCAGTTGTCCATTTATGTGGAAGCTAAACTTAATTTTTTTCCACAAAAATGAATGGCTTTCAAGATTTCAGCTTTCTTTTTTATCATCCTCATTTATTGCTAAAATAAGAATCTTTAGTGCCTTGTCTGGTGTGAACACTATTTTCAGTTTACATGCTGTTGTGAGAGGACACACTTGAACAGGGCGCAGGAAGGCATCAGTCTTTAGACCTCTTGCTGCTCACTCGCTGTCACTAATACACTTGCTGTACTTGACTCAACTCTGGAGAAGTTACTGTATACCATCCTACGCTGTGTGTCCAGATTTACAAATAAACAAGTCAGTATTGCACAATCCCTGGTGTGCATCATCTCTCCGGACGCTGAGCAGCATTGGTCCTGTCTGCCCTATAGGGAGGAAAACTGAAGGTACGATTCTCTCACAACCCTCTAACACCTCCATTCGCCTCATGTGGGGACAGAACAGGTTGTGAGACAGGGAGGATATGAGAGATGAGCAGTAGGTTTGTTTAGCTGTGGCAAGTGTGGCCTTGAGAGTAGTGAGGGACTGTTTGAATGCGATGAAGTGTTCGTTGGAGTGGGATTTTTTCCATCTGCGCTCAGCAGCCCTGGAAGCTCGCCTCAGTTCTTTGGTCAGGCTGGTGTGCCAGGGCTGTCTGTTGATTTTGCGAGCTTTTGATGGTCGACATCAGGTGCCGGACCCTCCGTGCATCTTTTATAACATGCATCATCACTCCAGTTTTGCGCAGACCACGAATCCAAGCAGTGGATTCTTAGTGGACGCCGTACAGGCAATGAGAGAATGGTGCACCTGATGATAACATACTAAGACGGATTATTTCTGGAACTTTTTCAAAATTTTTAAAATGATGAAATGTTAATCTGTGAGCTGAGCTATTGAATTGGTTGCTGATTACCACCAGCCACCAAAGCTATTTGTTATCGTCATATCCAAAAGAAATCTAAATAATATCACGCGCAGTGAAAGCCTCGAAAAAGTAAAAAATGGCTGAAATGTTTTTTTCCCACCCTTCCACTCCATAGTTTCTTAGTAAATGTTATGATAACATGAATTGTGTCACTCAAAACAAACTACAAGACCTCATATGCAGTGGCATAACTAGAACTTGTGGGCCCCAATGCAAAATCTCCAACGGGGCCCCCAATTATTGCATGTCTTTAATAGAAATGGTTGTTTCATATGGGCCATAGGGACCTTTTGCACCTGTTATAGTTACACCCCTGCTCATATCGATCTCTGGACAGAAAAACAAACAAGTTATGGCTCTTGGAAGAAGGAAAAATGGAAAGCGACACACTGCAGTGTATTTATTGTCCACTAGGTGTCGCTGTCGATTTTCCAATCTCGAGGTCTGTGCTTTCTGTTTACAAATGAAATGGGATTAGGAAAGGGTTAATGGGTGTAAAGTTTTGTATTGAGGTGTTAGTGTCTGTGCCCATGTGGCCTCACAACACATAAGAGTGACATGGAGGAGAGCACAGGGTGCCAGCGGCTGCGGGTGCCTGACCTGAGCCAATAGCCCCTCCACTGCTCAGCGATGATGTGGGGTCTCATCGGCGTTATGTACATCAGTGGTCTCCAACCTATGGTAAAGCTATAAGTACCAGCATGCACCGGACAGACAGAGGATGGCGCTGTAGTTTAGGGGTCCAGCTGGTATAGACTACATAGACGAACAATGGAAACTCTATGGAGTCCAGCAGCGGAGCAGCAGGCATGAAGCATCACCAAACCTTCAAGAGTTAATTCCTCCCGGCACGGAGGAGCCGTCATTACCTCCATCCTATGTTTCCCACTTATGTAGTAACACTCAGACACTCCCCTCCCATCCTATGTAGGGCGCTAGTAATTTTCCAGCGGGGGATTGGCCATAAAGGCGTGATGAATATTTTGGTTCCGCTGAGTCCAGCCATAGGGGCCAGAGATGGAGCAGATAGGAGAGAGCCGCTCATTCATGTCACCGTGATGATAATCGCCTTCTCCTGCCTCATTCACAGAGAAAACAAGAGATAAGAAACCCGTGGAATCAACAAGAAAAATTACGCCGAGCTCATCACTTATCATAGAGAGCGAGACGTGGAATCCCCCGCTCCGAGCTCGTGGCCCACGCAGGAGCAATGCGGAGAATGCACCACCGAGCCTCGTGTACGGCAGGATCCACACACAGGAGCGGGCAGCGGCCACGGGGGCAACAATGGCGGACCACGAGACTCCTCCAAACCGATCCTCAATGAGGAGGAATATTCACAAGTATTGACATTGAGTCTCATAGTCCAGGCATCCAGCGCTGCATTCACAAGTATTCACAAGTACTGACATTGTGTCTCATAGTGCAGGCATCCAGAGCTGCATTCACAAGTATTGGCATTGAGTCTCATAGTCCAGGCATCAAGAGCTGCATTCACAAATATTCACAAGTATTGACATTGAGTCTCATAGTCCAGGCATCAAGAGCTGCATTCACAAGTATTGACATTGAGTCTCATAGTTCCGACATCCAGAGCTGCATTCACAAGTATTGGCATTGAGTCTCATAGTCCAGGCATCCAGCGCTGCATTCACAAGTATTCACAAGTATTGACATTGAGTCTCATAGTCCAGGCATCCAGAGCTGCATTCACAAGTATTGACATTGAGTCTCATAGTCCAGGCATCCAGAGCTGCATTCACAAGTATTGACATTGAGTCTCATAGTCCAGGCATCCAGAGCTGCATTCACAAGTATTGACATTGAGTCTCATAGTTCAGACAACAGAGCTGCATTCACAAGTATTAGCATTGAGTCTCATAGTCCAGGCATCCAGAGCTGCATTCACAAGTATTCACAAGTATTAACACTGAGTCTCATAGTCCAGGCATCCAGAGCTGCATTCACAAGTATTCACAAGTACTGACATTGTGTCTCATAGTGCAGGCATCCAGAGCTGCATTCACAAGTATTGGCATTGAGTCTCATAGTCCAGGCATCCAGAGCTGCATTCACAAGTATTCACAAGTATTGACATTGAGTCTTATAGTCCAGGCATCCAGAGCTGCATTCACAAGTATTGACATTGAGTCTCATAGTCCAGGCATCCAGAGCTGCATTCACAAGTATTGACATTGAGTCTCATAGTTCAGACATCCAGAGCTGCATTCACAAGTATTGGCATTGAGTCTCATAGTCCAGGCATCCAGAGCTGCATTCACAAATATTCACAAGCATTGAGTCTCATAGTCCAGGCATCCAGAGCTGCATTCACAAGTATTCACAAGTATTGGCATTGAGTCTCATAGTACAGGCATCCAGAGCTGCATTCACAAGTATTGACATTGAGTCTCATAGTCCAGGCAACCAGAGCTGCATTCACAAGTATTGACATTGAGTCTCATAGTCCAGACATACAGAGCTGCATTCACAAGTATTAGCATTGAGTCTCATAGTCCAGGCATCCAGAGCTGCATTCACAAGTATTCACAAGTATTGGCATTGAGTCTCATAGTCCAGACATCCAGAGCTGCATTCACAAGTATTGACATTGAGTCTCATAGTCCAGGCATCCAGAGCTGCATTCACAAGTATTGGCATTGAGTCTCATAGTCCAGGCATCGAGAGCTGCATTCACAAGTATTGGCATTGAGTCTCATAGTCCAGGCATCCTGAGCTGCATTCACAAGTATTGACATTGAGTCTCATAGTCCAGGCATCAAGAGCTGCATTCACAAATATTCACAAGTATTGACATTGAGTCTCATAGTCCAGGCATCAAGAGCTGCATTCACAAGTATTGACATTGAGTCTCATAGTTCCGACATCCAGAGCTGCATTCACAAGTATTGGCATTGAGTCTCATAGTCCAGGCATCCAGCGCTGCATTCACAAGTATTCACAAGTATTGACATTGAGTCTCATAGTCCAGGCATCCAGAGCTGCATTCACAAGTATTGACATTGAGTCTCATAGTCCAGGCATCCAGAGCTGCATTCACAAGTATTGACATTGAGTCTCATAGTCCAGGCATCCAGAGCTGCATTCACAAGTATTGACATTGAGTCTCATAGTTCAGACAACAGAGCTGCATTCACAAGTATTAGCATTGAGTCTCATAGTCCAGGCATCCAGAGCTGCATTCACAAGTATTCACAAGTATTAACACTGAGTCTCATAGTCCAGGCATCCAGAGCTGCATTCACAAGTATTCACAAGTACTGACATTGTGTCTCATAGTGCAGGCATCCAGAGCTGCATTCACAAGTATTGGCATTGAGTCTCATAGTCCAGGCATCCAGAGCTGCATTCACAAGTATTCACAAGTATTGACATTGAGTCTTATAGTCCAGGCATCCAGAGCTGCATTCACAAGTATTGACATTGAGTCTCATAGTCCAGGCATCCAGAGCTGCATTCACAAGTATTGACATTGAGTCTCATAGTTCAGACATCCAGAGCTGCATTCACAAGTATTGGCATTGAGTCTCATAGTCCAGGCATCCAGAGCTGCATTCACAAATATTCACAAGCATTGAGTCTCATAGTCCAGGCATCCAGAGCTGCATTCACAAGTATTCACAAGTATTGGCATTGAGTCTCATAGTACAGGCATCCAGAGCTGCATTCACAAGTATTGACATTGAGTCTCATAGTCCAGGCAACCAGAGCTGCATTCACAAGTATTGACATTGAGTCTCATAGTCCAGACATACAGAGCTGCATTCACAAGTATTAGCATTGAGTCTCATAGTCCAGGCATCCAGAGCTGCATTCACAAGTATTCACAAGTATTGGCATTGAGTCTCATAGTCCAGACATCCAGAGCTGCATTCACAAGTATTGACATTGAGTCTCATAGTCCAGGCATCCAGAGCTGCATTCACAAGTATTGGCATTGAGTCTCATAGTCCAGGCATCGAGAGCTGCATTCACAAGTATTGGCATTGAGTCTCATAGTCCAGGCATCCTGAGCTGCATTCACAAGTATTGACATTGAGTCTCATAGTCCAGGCATCCAGAGCTGCATTCACAAGTATTGACATTGAGTCTCATAGTCCAGGCATCCAGAGCTGCATTCACAAGTATTGACATTGAGTCTCATAGTCCAGGCATCCAGAGCTGCATTCACAAGTATTGGCATTGAGTCTCATAGTCCAGGCATCCAGAGCTCCATTCACAAGTATACACAAGTATTGGCATTGAGTCTCATAGTCCAGGCATCCTGAGCTGCATTCACAAGTATTGACATTGAGTCTCATAGTCCAGGCATCCAGAGCTGAATTCACAAGTATTGGCATTGAGTCTCATAGTCCAGGCATCGAGAGCTGCATTCACAAGTATTGACATTGAGTCTCATAGTCCAGGCATCCAGAGCTACATTCACAAGTATTGGCATTGAGTCTCATAATCCAGAGCTGCATTCACAAGTATTGGCATTAAGTCTCATAGTCCAGGCATCCAGAGCTGCATTCAAAAGTATTGGCATTGAGTCTCATAGTCCAGACATCCAGAGCTGCATTCACAAGTATTGGCATTAAGTCTCATAGTCCAGGCATCTAGAGCTGCATTCACAAGTATTGACATTGAGTCTCATAGTCCAGACATCCAGAGCTGAATTCACAAGTATTGGCATTGAGTCTCATAGTCCAGGCATCCAGAGCTGCATTCACAAGTAGGGTTGAGCGAAACGGGTCGATCATTTTCAAAAGTCGCCGACTTTTGGCTAAGTCGGCGTCTCATGAA
This sequence comes from Ranitomeya variabilis, assembly GCF_051348905.1. Taxonomy (NCBI): domain Eukaryota; kingdom Metazoa; phylum Chordata; class Amphibia; order Anura; family Dendrobatidae; genus Ranitomeya; species Ranitomeya variabilis. The sequence continues at coordinate 12,462,123 of NC_135234.1, read as the reverse complement.
ACCCGATCCGACCCCTGTGCTTGTCGGCCATGCGGTACGCGACTTTCGCGCCAAAGTCGCGTTTCAATGACGCGAAAAGCGCCATTTCTCAGCCAATGAAGGTGAACGCAGAGTGTGGGCAGCGTGATGACATAGATCCTGGTCCCCACCATCTTAGAGAAGGGCATTGCAGTGATTGGCTTGCTGTCTGCGGCGTCACAGGGGCTATAAAGGGGCGTTCCCGCCGACCGCCATCTTACTGCTGCTGATCTGAGCTTAGGGACAGGTTGCTGCCGCTTCATCAGAAGCAGGGAGAGCGTTAGGCAGGGTCCACTAACCACCAAACCGCTTGTGCTGCAGCGATTTCCACTGTCCAACACCACCTTCGGTGTGCAGGGACAGTGGAAGCTATTTTTTTTTTTTTTTCCCCTCAGCGCTGTAGCTCATTGGGCTGCCCTAGAAGGCTCCGTGATAGCTGTATTGCTGTGTGTACGCCACTGTGGAAACCAACTGCTTTTTTCAAAGCACATATCCTCTTGTTCCTTCCTTTCTGCACAGCTATCTTTTCTGTTTTTCCACACTTTTTATTTAATTTGTGCATCAGTCCACTCCTATTGCTGCCTGCCATACCTGGCTTACATTACTGCAGGGAGATAGTAATTGTAGGACAGTTTTTTTTTTTTTTTTGTTTTTTTTTTTTGTGGGAGATTAAGATTGGCATTTCTGCTACAGTGCCATCCCTGTGTGTGCCATCTCTCACTGAGTGGGCCATAGAAAGCCTATTTATTTTTTCCGTGATTTGTGTTCTAAAATCTACCTCAACACAAAAACAGTACATCAATCAGTGGGAGAAAAATATTGGCCTCAGTCAGGGCTTGTGTGCCACTGCTGTGTGTGCTATCTCTCATTCAGTGGGCTATAGCAAGCCTATTTTTTTTTTTTTTTTTTAATATTATTTGGTTTCTAATTCTCCCTGAAAAAAAAAAAAAAAACCTAAAAAAACAGTGGGAGAATAATATTGCCCTTTCAGCTTGTGTGCCAGTCTTGACTCCTGGGTGTGCCACCTCTCTCCCTCTCATTCAGTGGGCCATAGAAAGCCTATTTATTTTTTTTTTTAAATATTATTGGGTTTCTAAAGTCTCCCTGAAAAAACAAAAAATACATAAAAAAACAGTGGGAGAGTAATATTGCCCTTTCAGCTTGTGTGCCAGTCTTGACTCCTGGGTGTGCCACCTCTCTCCCTTTCATTCAGTGGGCCATAGAAAGCCTATTTATTTTTTCCGTGATTTGTGTTCTAAAATCTACCTCAACACAAAAACACTACATCAATCAGTGGGAGAAAAATATTGGCCTCAGTCAGGGCTTGTGTGCCACTGCTGTGTGTGCTATCTCTCATTCAGTGGGCTATAGCAAGCCTATTTTTTTTTTTTTTTTTTTTTTTAATATTATTTGGTTTCTAAAGTCTCCCTGAAAAAAAAAAAAAAACATAAAAAAACAGTGGGAGAGTAATATTGCCCTTTCAGCTTGTGTGCCAGTCTTGACTCCTGGGTGTGCCACCTCTCTCCCTTTCATTCAGTGGGCCATAGAAAGCCTATTTATTTTTTGGTTTTTTTAATATTATTTGGTTTCTAAAGTCTCCCTGAAAATAAAAAAAAAAAATACATAAAAAAACAGTGGGAGAGTAATATTGCCATTTCAGCTTGTGTGCCAGTCTTGACTCCTGGGTGTGCCACCTCTCTCCCTCTCATTCAGTGGGCCATAGAAAGCCTTGTTTTTTTGTTTTTTTTTTAATATTATTTGGTTTCTAAAGTCTCCCTGAAAATAAAAAAAAAAAACATAAAAAAACAGTGGGAGAGTAATATTGCCATTTCAGCTTGTGTGCCAGTCTTGACTCCTGGGTGTGCCACCTCTCTCTCTAATTGTGGGCCATAGAAAGCCTATTTATTTTTTGGTTTTTTTAATATTATTTGGTTTCTAAAGTCTCCCTGAAAATAAAAAAAAAAAATACATAAAAAAACAGTGGGAGAGTAATATTGCCCTTTCAGCTTGTGTGCCAGTCTTGACTCCTGGGTGTGCCACCTCTCTCCCTTTCATTCAGTGGGCCATAGAAAGCCTATTTATTTTTTGGTTTTTTTAATATTATTTGGTTTCTAAAGTCTCCCTGAAAATAAAAAAAAAAAATACATAAAAAAACAGTGGGAGAGTAATATTGCCATTTCAGCTTGTGTGCCAGTCTTGACTCCTGGGTGTGCCACCTCTCTCCCTCTCATTCAGTGGGCCATAGAAAGCCTTGTTTTTTTGTTTTTTTTTAATATTATTTGGTTTCTAAAGTCTCCCTGAAAATAAAAAAAAAAAACATAAAAAAACAGTGGGAGAGTAATATTGCCATTTCAGCTTGTGTGCCAGTCTTGACTCCTGGGTGTGCCACCTCTGTCCCTCTCATTCAGTGGGCCATAGAAAGCCTTGTTTTTTTTTTTTTTTTTAAATATTATTTGGTTTCTAAAGTCTCCCTGAAAATAAAAAAAAAATACATAAAAAAACAGTGGGAGAGTAATATTGCCATTTCAGCTTGTGTGCCAGTCTTGACTCCTGGGTGTGCCACCTCTCTCTCTAATTGTGGGCCATAGAAAGCCTTTTTATTTTTTTCCTTCATTTGTGTTTTAAAATCAACCTCAACACAAAAACACTACATCAATCAGTGGGAGAAAAATATTGGCCTCAGTCAGGGCTTGTGTGCCACTCCTGTGCGTGCCATCTCTCATTCAGTGGGCCATAGAAAGCCTTGTTTTTTTGTTTTTTTTTTAAATATTATTTGGTTTCTAAAGTCTCACAGAGAAAAAAAAAAAAATAAATTAGGTGGGAGATTAATATTGACATTAGTGCTTGAGTGACAGTCCTGCGTGTGTGTCATCTCTGTGATTTGGTGTCACAGAAAACAGAGTGTGTAACATTGTGCCTGATTTTCCTTGTGGTCTCACCAACCTGTTAAGGGATATTGAAATCATACTGAAGTTATAGCTCACCGTGTAAGTTGTTTGACAGCAACAAATAAAGTTAGTTTGGTTACGATTTTTAAACAATGAGGAAGTCTGGTGCAAGAGGTCGTCGTGGGCGTTCATTGTCAGCTGGTAATGATGGTAGTGGTAGTGGAGCATCAGGTGGTCGTGGGGATAAAAATATTCCACCTAAGTCTGGAGCTGTGGAGCCAGTTTCGTCGTCAGGCTACACAAGGCCTCGAACGCTCTCTTTTCTGGGAGTAGGAAAACCGCTTTTAAAGGCTGAGCAGCAACAGCAAGTTTTGGCTTACATTGCAGACTCAGCCTCTAGCTCTTTTGCCTCCTCTTCCGAAACTGGTAAATGTAAAAGCAGCGCGTCGCTTGTGGATGTTCACGGTCAGGGACAAGTCGCTTCCTTGTCCTCCTCAGCAAAAACTACAACAAGAGAGAAGGATGCAGCAGGCGACACAACGGGTCACTCCATGGAGCTCTTTACACATACCGTCCCTGGCTTAGAAAGTGAAACATTTAACAGGCCATGCCCATTACAAGTAGATTCTGACATGGAGTGCACTGATGCACAGCCACAGCCAGAGTACTATGCTGCTCCTTTGACTCAGACCACCACATTGCCCTCTCAGGGTACAGATCCACAATCAGACCCTGATGAGACTATGTTGCCCCGCCACGAACGCTATACCACCGACCGACACAGTGACACAGACGAAGTTGCACACGAGCTCGAAGAGGAGGTAATAGATGACCCAGTTATTGACCCCGATTGGCAGCCATTGGGGGAACAGGGTGCAGGCGGCAGTAGTTCAGAAGCGGAGGTGGAGGAGGGGCCGCAGCAGGCATCAACATCGCAACAGGTTCCATCTGCCGGGCCCGTATCTGGCCCAAAACGCGTGTCAAAGCCAAAACCTGTTGGAGGACAGCGTGGCCATCCGGTTAAAGCTCAGTCTGCAATCCCTGAAAAGGGATCCGAGTCTAGGAAGAGTGCAGTCTGGCATTTTTTTAAACAACATCCAACTGATCAGCGCAAAGTCATCTGTCAAAAATGTTCAACTAGCTTAAGCAGAGGTCAGAATCTGAAAAGTCTAAATACTAGTTGCATGCATAGACACTTAACCACCATGCATTTTCAAGCCTGGACTAACTACCAAACGTCCCTTAAGGTTGTAGCACCCTCGGCCAATGAAGCTAGTCAGCAACGCAACATCCCTTCCGTCACTGTAAGGCCACCATTTTCCGCACCACCGGCAGTATCTGTGCAGGTTTCTTTGCCAGCCAAAAGCAGTCAGGGTCAGGGAATCACCAGTTTAGTAGGAGGAAATATTGCATCTAGGGCACCGGCGGAAACAATACCGTCTCCAACCGTCTCTCAGTCTGCCATGTACACCGGCACACCCGAAAGTTCCACGATCTCCTGCTCTCCAGTCCAGCTCACCCTACATGAGACTCTGGTTAGAAAAAGGAAGTACTTATCCTCGCATCCGCGTACACAGGGTTTTAACGCCCACATAGCTAGACTAATCTCGTTAGAGATGATGCCCTACCGTTTAGTTGAAAGCGAAGCTTTTAAAGCCCTGATGGAGTACGCTGAACCACGATACGAGCTACCTAGTCGACACTTTTTTTCCAGAAAAGCCATCCCAGCCCTGCACCAGCATGTTAAACAGCGCATCGTCCATGCACTTAGGCAATCTGTGAGTACAAAGGTGCACCTGACTACAGATGCATGGACCAGTAGGCATGGCCAGGGACGTTATGTGTCCATCACGGCACACTGGGTGAATGTGGTGGATGCAGGGTCCACAGGCGACATCAATTTAGGGACAGTTGTGCCTAGCCCACGGTCTAGGAAACAGTTGGCTGTAGGCGTTCGCACCCCCTCCTCCTCCTCCTCGTCCTCCTGCAGAAGCTACAGCTCTTCCACAGAACGCAGTCGGCCAACCACTCCATCGGCAGATGACACTGTTGCACACCAGTTGTCCCATTATGGGCCAGCTACTGCCAAGCGTCAGCAGGCTGTATTGGCTATGAAGTGTTTGGGCGACAACAGACACACCGCGGAAGTTCTGTCCGAGTTCTTGCAACAAGAAACGCAGTCGTGGCTGGGCACAGTAGATCTTGAGGCAGGCAAGGTAGTGAGTGATAACGGAAGGAATTTCATGGCTGCCATCTCCCTTTCCCAACTGAAACACATTCCTTGCCTGGCTCACACCTTAAACCTGGTGGTGCAGTGCTTATTGAAAACTTATCCTGGGTTCTCCGACCTGCTCCTCAAAGTGCGTGCACTTTGCTCACATATCCGACGTTCGCCTGTACACGCCAGCCGTATGCAGACCTATCAGCGGTCTTTGAACCTTCCCCAGCATCGCCTAATCATAGACGTTGCAACAAGGTGGAACTCAACACTGCACATGCTTCAGAGACTGTGCGAACAGAGGCGTGCTGTTATTTATTTGTGGGAGGATACACGGGCAGGCAGTAGGATGGCAGACATGGAGTTGTCAGGTGTGCAGTGGTCGAAGATACAAGACATGTGTCAAGTCCTTCAGTGTTTTGAGGAATGCACACGGCTGGTTAGTGCAGACAACGCCGTAATAAGCATGAGCATCCCCCTAATGCGTCTGCTGATGCAAAGTTTGACGCACATAAAGGAGCAGGCGTCTGCACCAGAGGAAGAGGGAAGCCTTGATGACAGTCAGCCATTGTCTGGTCAGGGCAGTGTACAGGACGAGGTAGCGGGCGAAGAGGAGGTGGAGGACGAGGAGGATGATGGGGATGAGTATATTTTTAATGCGGAAACTTTCACGGGGGCACAGGAAATTGGTTGCGTGTCACGGCCGGGTTCTGGTTTTTTGAGGGACACAAGTGACGTAGATTTGCCTGCAACTGCCCCTCAACCAATCACAACCGGAGATTTGACAACTGGAACTTTGGCCCACATGGCGGATTATGCCTTACGTATCCTAAAAAGGGACACACGCATTACGAAAATGATGAACGATGACGATTACTGGTTGGCCTGCCTCCTTGATCCACGCTATAAAGGCAAATTGCAAAATATTATGCCACATGAGAACTTGGAACTAATATTAGCAACCAAACAATCAACTCTTGTTGACCGTTTGCTTCAGGCATTCCCAGCACACAGCGCACGTGATCGTTCTCACACAAGCTCCAGGGGGCAGCAGACTAGGAGTGTTAGGGGTGCACACATCAGAAGTGGCGTTGGACAGAGGGGTTTTCTGACCAGGTTGTGGAGTGATTTTGCTATGACCGCAGACAGGACAGGTACTGCTGCATCAATTGAAAGTGACAGGAGACAACATTTGTCCAGTATGGTTACTAACTATTTTTCATCCCTTATCGATGTTCTCCCTCAACCGTCATTCCCATTTGATTACTGGGCCTCCAAATTAGACACCTGGCCAGAATTGGCAGAATATGCATTGCAGGAGCTTGCTTGCCCGGCAGCAAGTGTCCTATCAGAAAGAGTATTCAGTGCTGCAGGTTCAATATTAACCGAAAAAAGGACTCGTCTGGCTACCCAAAATGTTGACGATCTAACATTCATTAAAATGAACCACAACTGGATTTCGAAATCTTTTGCCCCACCTTGCCCGGCCGACACCTAGCTTTCCTATGAAAAGCTCTTGCCTGTGAATTACTTTTCTAATGTCTAATTTGCTGCAGCTGATTGTACAGCATACGACATGTTTACACCTCCCTAAATGGCAAAACTCCCCACACGGGGCCGTGGTATCGCGACTTGGCGCAAGCACCCGTGAGACTGCTGTTTGTCTGAAGAGGTGGGTGTGCTCGCTTTTGGTTGACGGCATTGCTACTGGGTCCCTCATAGTACAATGTAGTGTCTCTGGCGGTGGTGGTGCGCACCCAACGTCAGACACACCGTTGTAACATGAGGGGCCCTGGGGCGGTCCCGCCGGCCTCAAGAGAGTTCCCCCCTACCCCAGCTCAAAATGTGCTCTACCACGTGCAAAATTATGTCGCACAGCTCCACCAATCTTTAGTCTATTCGCTGACATCATTCAATGTCTGGCACTGACAATACAAATTTGTAGACATCTATGATGCAACTTAAAGTAGTCTGTGTCTGTGTCCTATATTGGCACCATTAAATAGTTACTGCCAAATTACAATGTCAGAAACTCAGTAGATGAGCCCACCCCTGTACCTAAGTATGCCACCTTTTTTTTTTGTTTTGGTTGTTTTGCGAGACATTAACATCTATTTATATTTTGGGAGTACTGGGACAGACACTCCTTGCACTACTCCTCCACTCACCACCAAGCTGCCTGTGTATCCATGTAACCGCTGTAAAACTGCCATGAGCCTATTGTTTGTTATTTTAGGCCTTTGATAGCCTGTCTGCGGTCCCTACTTTAAATACTCCTCCACTGACCACCAAGCTGCCTGCCCGTGTATCCATGTAACCGCTGTAAAACTGCCATGAGCCTATTGTTTGTTATTTTAGGCCTTTGAAGCCTGTCTGCGGTCCCTCCTTCCACTAGTCCTCCACTGACCAGACCACTGCTGCCCGTGTACCCCTGGAACCAATTATAAAGTGCCTACAGCCAGCCCATTTTCTTATGTTAGGCCTTTGAAGCCTGTCTGCGGTCCCTACTTTAAATACTCCTCCACTCACCACCACCAAGCTGCCTGCCCGTGTATCCATGTAACCGCTGTGAAACTGCCATGAGCCTATTGTTTGTTATTTTAGGCCTTTGATAGCCTGTGTGCGGTCCCTACTTTAAATACTCCTCCACTCACCACCAAGCTGCCTGCCCGTGTATCCATGTAACCGCTGTGAAACTGCCATGAGCCTATTGTTTGTTATTTTAGGCCTTTGATAGCCTGTGTGCGGTCCCTACTTTAAATACTCCTCCACTGACCAGACCACTGCTGCCCGTGTACCCCTGGAACCAATTATAAAGTGCCTACAGCCAGCCCATTTTCTTATGTTAGGCCTTTGAAGCCTGTCTGCGGTCCCTACTTTAAATACTCCTCCACTGACCAGACCACTGCTGCCCGTGTACCCCTGGAACCAATTATAAAGTGCCTACAGCCAGCCCATTTTCTTATGTTAGGCCTTTGAAGCCTGTCTGCGGTCCCTACTTTAAATACTCCTCCACTGACCAGACCACTGCTGCCCGTGTACCCCTGGAACCAATTATAAAGTGCCTACAGCCAGCCCATTTTCTTATGTTAGGCCTTTGAAGCCTGTCTGCGGTCCCTACTTTAAATACTCCTCCACTCACCACCACCAAGCTGCCTGCCCGTGTATCCATGTAACCGCTGTGAAACTGCCATGAGCCTATTGTTTGTTATGTTAGGCCTTTGATAGCCTGTCTGCGGTCCCTACTTTAAATACTCCTCCACTGACCAGACCACTGCTGCCCGTGTACCCCTGGAACCAATTATAAAGTGCCTACAGCCAGCCCATTTTCTTATGTTAGGCCTTTGAAGCCTGTCTGCGGTCCCTACTTTAAATACTCCTCCACTGACCAGACCACTGCTGCCCGTGTACCCCTGGAACCAATTATAAAGTGCCTACAGCCAGCCCATTTTCTTATGTTAGGCCTTTGAAGCCTGTCTGCGGTCCCTACTTTAAATACTCCTCCACTCACCACCACCAAGCTGCCTGCCCGTGTATCCATGTAACCGCTGTGAAACTGCCATGAGCCTATTGTTTGTTATTTTAGGCCTTTGATAGCCTGTGTGCGGTCCCTACTTTAAATACTCCTCCACTCACCACCAAGCTGCCTGCCCGTGTATCCATGTAACCGCTGTGAAACTGCCATGAGCCTATTGTTTGTTATTTTAGGCCTTTGATAGCCTGTGTGCGGTCCCTACTTTAAATACTCCTCCACTGACCAGACCACTGCTGCCCGTGTACCCCTGGAACCAATTATAAAGTGCCTACAGCCAGCCCATTTTCTTATGTTAGGCCTTTGAAGCCTGTCTGCGGTCCCTACTTTAAATACTCCTCCACTGACCAGACCACTGCTGCCCGTGTACCCCTGGAACCAATTATAAAGTGCCTACAGCCAGCCCATTTTCTTATGTTAGGCCTTTGAAGCCTGTCTGCGGTCCCTACTTTAAATACTCCTCCACTGACCAGACCACTGCTGCCCGTGTACCCCTGGAACCAATTATAAAGTGCCTACAGCCAGCCCATTTTCTTATGTTAGGCCTTTGAAGCCTGTCTGCGGTCCCTACTTTAAATACTCCTCCACTCACCACCACCAAGCTGCCTGCCCGTCTATCCATGTAACCGCTGTAAAACTGCAATGAGCCTATTGTTTGTTATTTTAGGCCTTTGATAGCCTGTCTGCGGCCCCTACTTGCAATACTCCTCCACTGACCACAATGCTGCCTGGAGTGCCTGCCTGTGTATCCATGTAACCGATGTAAAACTGCCATGACTGCCTACTGTTTGTTATTTTAGGCCTTTGATAGCCTGTCTGCAGCCCCTACTTGCAATACTCCTCCACTGACCACACCAATGCTGCCCGTGTACCCCTGGAACCTATTTAAAAGTTCATAGAGCCTAGTTATATATTTTATTTACTATTAATAAGGCCATGATGGACTACGCTGTACCACGCTACAAGCTAACCAGTCGACACTTCTTTTGCGAGAAAAGCCATCCCAACCCTCCACCAGCATGTAGAAGACCGCATTGTCCATGCACTCTGGCAATCTGTGAGTACAAAGGTGCACCTGACAACAGACGCATGGACCTGTAGGCATGGCCACGGAAGATTACGTGTCCATTACGGCGCAATGGGTTAATGTGGTGGATGCATGGTCCACAGGGGACAGCCTACTAAGTCTGTCTGCAGTCCCTAATTCAAATTGTGCTCCACTGTCTAAATCGGAACTTCCACCTTCTGGCTTTCGGCCTATAGTATCAGAAATTAAACTGCATTTGGCCTTCAACTTTGGTTAGGGCCTACTAACGGCTTCTGCCCCTCCCTGGTGTTGCCCTCAACTAAATAAAGCTGAGCTTCAACCTTCCGGCTCTCATTATGTGGTTTTAAAAAAAAAAAAGGTGGTTAGGGCCTACTAACGGCTTCTGCCCCTCCCTGGTGTTGTCCTCAACTAAATAAAGCTGAGCTTCAACCTTCCGGCTCTCATTATGTGGTTTTAAAAAAAAAAATGGTGGTTAGGGCCTACTAACGGCTTCTGCCCCTCCCTGGTGTTGTCCTCAACTAAATAAAGCTGAGCTTCAACCTTCCGGCTCTCATTATGTGGTTTAAAAAAAAAAAAAGGTGGTTAGGGCCTACTAACGGCTTCTGCCCCTCCCTGGTGTTGTCCTCAACTAAATAAAGCTGAGCTTCAACCTTCCGGCTCTCATTATGTGGTTTTAAAAAAAAAAATGGTGGTTAGGGCCTACTAACGGCTTCTGCCCCTCCCTGGTGTTGTCCTCAACTAAATAAAGCTGAGCTTCAACCTTCCGGCTCTCATTATGTGGTTTTAAAAAAAAAAAAGGTGGTTAGGGCCTACTAACGGCTTCTGCCCCTCCCTGGTGTTGTCCTCAACTAAATAAAGCTGAGCTTCAACCTTCCGGCTCTCATTATGTGGTTTTAAAAAAAAAAAGGTGGTTAGGGCCTACTAACGGCTTCTGCCCCTCCCTGGTGTTGTCCTCAACTAAATAAAGCTGAGCTTCAACCTTCCGGCTCTCATTATGTGGTTTTAAAAAAAAAAAATGGTGGTTAGGGCCTACTAACGGCTTCTGCCCCTCCCTGGTGTTGTCCTCAACTAAATAAAGCTGAGCTTCAACCTTCCGGCTCTCATTAAGTGGTTTTAAAAAAAAAATGGTGGTTAGGGCCTACTAACGGCTTCTGCCCCTCCCTGGTGTTGCCCTCAACTAAATAAAGCTGAGCTTCAACCTTCTGCTCCAAATTACCATTTTAAAAAATGCAATAGGCTTTTCCGGCCTACTAAAGGTGTCTGCCCCTCCCTGGTGTTGTCCTCAACTGAACAAAGCTGAGCTTCCACATTCTGGCTTTCGCCCTATACTATCAGATATTAAACTGCATTTGGCCTACTAGTGTGGTTAGGCCCTTGAAACAGTGTCTGCTGCTCTTGGGTTTGCTACTCCACTGAACAAAGCAATGCCGCCTGTTTAGTCCTGTTACCAATTTTGAACTGCATGTAGCCTACTTTATTCTTTGGCCCTATATCTGTTTCCTCCTCATCCTGCCCATTGCCCAGCCACTGCTAAATGAGTCTGCTGGTACATTGACCGAGACCACTACATTCCCCTTGTACTCTACACAGCCAGAATCTGTCCCTGCTGAAAGTAAGGTTCCCCTTCCCGCATGTTATACCACCTTACACAGGGACAAAGAGGAAGGTGCAGATGAAAGTGCAGGTTCCTTCATCAGGTGGGGGGGCATACTCGTTGGCGACGTCACTGGCACAGGGCCCCTCAGAGTACGCAAAAGTGTCGCTGCTGGTGGGAGGCGCCCCCGCCATGCAAACACACCGCCGTACTTTGAGGGGCCCTGTGCCAGTGGCAATGCGAACGAGTGGGCCCCCCCCCTGCTTGCTCAGGATCACAGCACTTGCAACTTTTAAATAATTACCTTTCCCTGCAACACCGCCGTGACGTAGTCCGCATTTCCTGGGCCCACGAAAAACTTGAGCCGGCCCTACTCCCCCCACAACTTTTGCCAAATGACCCCCAATTCCCTATGCCCAACTATTATTATAAAGTTAATTAAGATTGACAAGCTTCAGAAACAAGAATGGATGTTTTTGGCATTAAAATGGGCACTGTAGGTGTTTTCCTGGCCTCCACTCACTGCCGACTATGCTTCCCCATTGACTTGCATTGGGTTTCGTGTTTCGGTCGATCCCCGACTTTTAGCGATAATCGGCCGACTGCACTCGACTCGACTCTGGACAAAATCGGGTTTCCCAAAACCCTACTCGATCTTAAAAAAATGAAAGTCGCTCAACCCTATTCACAAGTATTGGCATTGAGTCTCATAGTCCAGACATCCAGAGCTGCATTCACAAGTATTGGCATTGAGTCTCATAGTCCAGGCATCCAGAGCTGCATTCACAAGTATTGGCATTAAGTCTCATAGTCCAGGCATCCAGAGCTGCATTCAAAAGTATTGGCATTGAGTCTCATAGTCCAGGCATCAAGAGCTGAATTCACAAGTATTGGCATTGAGTCTCATAGTCCAGGCATCCAGAGCTGCATTCACATGTATTGGCATTGAGTCTCATAGTCCAGGCATCCAGAGCTACATTCAAAAGTATTGGCATTGAGTCTCATAGTCCAGGCATCCAGAGCTGCATTCACAAGTATTGGCATTGAGTCTCATAGTCCAGGCATCCAGAGCTGCATTCAAAAGTATTGGCATTGTGTCTCATAGTCCAGGCATCAAGAGCTGAATTCACAAGTATTGGCATTGAGTCTCATAGTCCAGGCATCCAGAGCTGCATTCACATGTATTGGCATTGAGTCTCATAGTCCAGGCATCCAGAGCTGCATTCACAAGTATTGACATTGAGTCTCATAGTCCAGGCATCCACAGCTGCATTCACAAGTATTGGCATTGAGTCTCATAGTCCAGGCATCCACAGCTGCATTCACAAGTATTGACATTGAGTCTCATAGTCCAGGCATCCAGAGCTGCATTCACAAGTATTGACATTGAGTCTCATAGTCCAGGCATCAAGAGCTGCATTCACAAATATTCACAAGTATTGACATTGAGTCTCATAGTCCAGGAATCCAGAGCTGCATTCACAAGTATTAACATTGAGTCTCATAGTCCAGGCATCCACAGCTGCATTCACAAGTATTGGCATTGAGTCTCATAGTCCAGGCATCCACAGCTGCATTCACAAGTATTGACATTGAGTCTCATAGTCCAGGCATCCAGAGCTGCATTCACAAGTATTGACATTGAGTCTCATAGTCCAGGCATCAAGAGCTGCATTCACAAATATTCACAAGAATTGACATTGAGTCTCATAGTCCAGGTATCCAGAGCTGCATTCACAAGTATTAACATTGAGTCTCATAGTCCAGGCATCCAGAGCTGCATTCACAAATATTCCCAAGTATTGACTTTGAGTCTCATAGTCCAGGCATCCAGAGCTGCATTCACAAGTATTGACATTGAGTCTCATAGTCCAGGCATCAAGAGCTGCATTCACAAGTATTGACATTGAGTCTCATAGTCCAGGCATCCAGAGCTGCGTTCAAAAGTATTGACATTGATTCTCATAGTCCAGGCATCAAGAACTGCATTCACAAGTATTGACATTGAGTCTCATAGTCCAGGCATCCAGAGCTGCATTCACAAGTATTGACATTGAGTCTCATAGTCCAGGCGAGCAGCGCTGCATTCACACGTAATAACATTGAGTCTCATAGTCCAGGCATCCAGAGCTGCATTCACAAGTATTCACAAGTATTGGCATTGAATCTCATAGTCCAGGCATCCAGAGCTGCATTCACAAGTATTCACAAGTATTAACATTGAGTCTCATAGTCCAGGCATCCAGAGCTGCATTCACAAGTATTAACATTGAATCTCATAGTCCAGACATCCAGAGCTGCATTCACAAGTATTGACATTGAGTCTCATAGTCCAGGCATCCAGAGCTGCATTCACAAGTATTGACATTGAGTCTCATAGTCCAGGCGACCAGCGCTGCATTCACACGTAATAACATTGAGTCTCATAGTCCAGGCATCCAGAGCTGCATTCACAAGTATTCACAAGTATTGGCATTGAATCTCATAGTCCAGGCATCCAGAGCTGCATTCACAAGTATTCACAAGTATTAACATTGAGTCTCATAGTCCAGACATCCAGAGCTGCATTCACAAGTACTGACATTGAGTCTCATAGTCCAGGTATCCAGAGCTGCATTCACTGTCCTGCTGTTCTACTGCCACCAGAGGGCACTGATACTTTGTAATGAGCCCCCAGGACCAGAGAGAAGAGACTCCCTCCCGCACCATGAGCAGTCGCCTCTTGTGGTTTTCGACTTTCTCAGAATCTGCATATTGGATTATTGGTTAAACTTGATGGACTTCTGCCTTCAACATTAATAATTAAGAACTAGGAAACCTTTGTCTACATTGGACACGATTGTAACAAACCCTCAGCCGTGAGAAGTAATAGGTCTGTCCTGGTTTTCAGCCTTTAGTGGATTCAATCTTAGTAAATCTCTTGAAACTTTGTACTTCAAACACACAGAGCAGGTGATATGTGGCTGGATGAAACTGTAACAGATCTTCAGCTGTAAGACATATTATGTTTCACGCTGTGAATGTATAAAGTCCAGGCAATCCACAATTGTGTCAGTACCGTCCAGCAGTGTAATGTGAAGCTCCGGGCCCCAATGAAGCAGGTGTTATAGGGCCCCATCTTCCAATGCTCCATGTCTTTGGGTCCCCTCTGCCACTAGGTCCCAGGTAGGACCCCAAAGCCCAGCTCTTGTCTGCACTGACACACTGGACGCACTACAGCACGACGAGGTTATGGCTTAGTCACATGTTTATGTCAAGTTACATTTTTAATAATTTTTCCAGAAATTTTTGCAAAAATAACAACAGAATTTTGCCAAATTTTGTTAATATGTGAATAAAAAGATCCATGAGCTGAGAGGTGGGAGCCTTCACAGGAGGAGAATTGTCCTCGACATGTGGCCAGTTTGTCTGCTGATTAATAAATCAGACTGTGATGTCACAAGCTCCAGATTTCGTTCCTTAGCAGACATGGGCCGCGCTCCTTATAAATAACTGCGGCCACCGGTTCTCACACAACTCAGGTTTCACTTCTACCTGTAACTACAAAGAACATTTCCCTCCAGATCTGCAGACTCAGCGCAAACCAGACAAATGCCCTGAGATTACTCATCGCCTGTCACAAAATATCAACCATCGGGACAGACGATGCTGAAATTAAAGCAAAACTCTTCCATTATGCAACAAAAGGTCAATCTACACTGTCATAAGTAGCATTTGTGCATTTTATCAGGTGGTTCAGGGTGGATATGAGCAACACCACCAAGCCACCACTAGGGGGAGCTCCCTGTATACAGACATACATGATAAGATCCTGTCTGCAGTCACCACTAGGGGGAGCTCCCTGTATACAGAGATACATGATAAGATCCTGTCTGCAGTCACCACTAGGGGGAGCTCCCTGTATACAGATATACATGATAAGATCCTGTCTGCAGCCACCACTAGGGGGAGCTCCCTGTATACAGAGATACATAAGATCCTGTCTGCAGTCACCACTAGTGGGAGCTCCCTGTATACAGAGATACATGATAAGATCCTGTCTACAGCCACCACTAGGGGGAGCTCTCTGTATACAGAGATACATGATAAGATCCTGTCTGCAGTCACCACTAGAGGGAGCTCCCTGTATACAGAGATACATGATAAGATCCTGTCTGCAGCCACCACTAGGGAGAGCTCCCTGTATACAGACATACATGATAAGATCCTGTCTGCAGCCACCACTAGGGAGAGCTCCCTGTATACAGAAATACATGATAAGATCCTGTCTGCAGTCACCACTAGGGGGAGCTCCCTGTATACATAGATACATGATAAGATCCTGTCTGCAGTCACCACTAGGGGGAGCTCCCTGTATACAGAGATACATGATAAGATCCTGTCTGCAGCCACCACTAGGGGGAGCTCCCTGTATACAGAGATACATGATAAGATCCTGTCTGCAGTCACCAATAGGGGGAGCTCCCTGTATACAGAGATACATGATAAGATCCTGTCTGCAGCCACCACTAGGGGGAGCTCCCTGTATACAGAGATACATGATAAGATCCTGTCTGCAGCCACCACTAGGGGGAGCTCCCTGTATACAGACATACATGATAAGATCCTGTCTGCAGCCACCACTAGGGAGAGCTCCCTGTATACAGACATACATGATAAGATCCTGTCTGCAGCCACCACTAGGGAGAGCTCCCTGTATACAGAAATACATGATAAGATCCTGTCTGCAGTCACCACTAGGGGGAGCTCCCTGTATACATAGATACATGATAAGATCCTGTCTGCAGTCACCACTAGGGGGAGCTCCCTGTATACAGAGATACATGATAAGATCCTGTCTGCAGCCACCACTAGGGGGAGCTCCCTGTATACAGAGATACATGATAAGATCCTGTCTGCAGTCACCAATAGGGGGAGCTCCCTGTATACAGAGATACATGATAAGATCCTGTCTGCAGCTACCACTAGGGGGAGCTCCCTGTATACAGAGATACATAAGATTCTGCCTGCAGTCACCACTAGGGGGAGCTCCCTATATACAGAGATACATGATAAAATCCTGTCTGCAGTCACCACTAGGGGGAGCTCCCTGTATACAGAGATACATGATAAGATCCTGTCTGCCGTCACCACTAGAGGGAGCTCCCTGTATGCAGAGATACATGATAAGATCCTGTCTGCAGTCACCACTAGGGGGAGCTCCCTGTATACAGAGATACATGATAAGATCCTGTCTGCAGCCACCACTAGGGGGAGCTCCCTGTATACAGAAATACATGATTAGATCCTGTCTGCAGTCACCACTAGGGGGAGCTCCCTGTATACAGAGATACATGATAAGATTCTGTCTGCAGCCACCACTAGGGGGAGCTCCCTGTATACAGAGATACATGATAAGATCCTGTCTGCAGTCACCACGGGGAGCTCCCTGTATACAGAGATACATGATAAGATTCTGTCTGCAGCCACCACTAGGGGGAGCTCCCTGTATACAGAGATACATGATAAGATCCTATCTGCAGTCACCACTAGGGGGAGCTCCCTGTATACAGAGATACATGATAAGATTCTGTCTGCAGCCACCACTAGTGGGAGCTCCCTGTATACAGAGATACATGATAAGATCCTGTCTGCAGTCACCACTAGGGGGAGCTCCCTGTATACAGAGATACATGATAAGATTCTGTCTGCAGCCACCACTAGGGGGAGCTTCTTGTATACAGAGATACATGATAAGATTCTGTCTGCAGCCACCACTAGGGGGAGCTCCCTGTATACAGAGATACATGATAAGATTCTGTCTGCAGCCACCACTAGGGGGCGCTCCCTGTATACAGAGATACATGATAAGATCCTCTCTGCAGCCACCACTAGGGGGAGCTCCCTGTATACAGATACACATGATAAGATCCTGTCTGCAGCCACCACTAGGGGGAGCTCCCTGTATACAGAAATACATGATAAGATCCTGTCTGCAGCCACCACAAGGGGGAGCTCCCTGTATACAGAAATACATGATAAGATCCTGTCTGCAGTCACCACTAGGGGGAGCTCCCTGTATACAGAGATACATGATAAGATTCTGTCTGCAGCCACCACTAGGGGGAGCTTCTTGTATACAGAGATACATGATAAGATTCTGTCTGCAGCCACCACTAGGGGGAGCTCCCTGTATACAGAGATACATGATAAGATTCTGTCTGCAGCCACCACTAGGGGGCGCTCCCTGTATACAGAGATACATGATAAGATCCTCTCTGCAGCCACCACTAGGGGGAGCTCCCTGTATACAGATACACATGATAAGATCCTGTCTGCAGCCACCACTAGGGGGAGCTCCCTGTATACAGAAATACATGATAAGATCCTGTCTGCAGTCACCACTAGGGGGAGCTCCCTGTATACAGAGATACATGATAAGATCCTATCTGCAGCCACCACTAGGGGGAGCTCCCTGTATACAGAGATACATGATAAGATTCTGTCTGCAGCCACCACTAGGGGGAGCTTCTTGTATACAGAGATACATGATAAGATTCTGTCTGCAGCCACCACTAGGGGGAGCTCCCTGTATACAGAGATACATGATAAGATTCTGTCTGTAGCCACCACTAGGGGGTGCTCCCTGTATACAGAGATACATGATAAGATCCTCTCTGCAGCCACCACTAGGGGGAGCTCCCTGTATACAAATACACATGATAAGATCCTGTCTGCAGCCACCACTAGGGGGAGCTCCCTGTATACAGAGATTCATGATACGATCCTGTCTGCAGCCACCACTAGGGGGAGCTCCCTGTATACAGACATACACGATAAGATCCTGACTGCAGCCACCACTAGGGGGAGCTACCTGTATACAGAGATTCATGATACGATCCTGTCTGCAGACAACACTAGGGGGAGCTCCCTGTATACAGAGATACATGATAAGATTCTGTCTGCAGCCACCACTAGCGGGAGCTCCCTGTATACAGAGATACATGATAAGATCCTGTCTACAGCCACCACTAGGGGGAGCTCCCTGTATACAGAGATACGTGATAAGATCCTGTCTGCAGCCACCACTAGGGGGAGCTCCCTGTATACAGAGATACATGATAAGATCCTGTCTGCAGCCACCACTAGGGGGAGCTCCCTGTATACAGAGATACGTGATAAGATCCTGTCTGGAGCCACCACTAGGGGGAGCTCCCTGTATGCAGAGATACATGATAAGATCCTGTCTGCAGCCACCACTAGAGGAGCTCCCTGTATACAGAGATACATGATAAGATCCTGTCTGCAGCCACCACTAGGGGGAGCTCCCTGTATACAGAGATACATGATAAGATTCTGTCTGCAGTCACCACTAGAGGGAGCTCACTGTATACAGAGATACATGATAAGATCCTGTCTGCAGCCACCACTAGAGGAGCTCCCTGTAAACAGAGATACATGATAAGATTCTGTCTGCAGTCACCACTAGAGGGAGCTCCCTGTATACAGAGATACATGATAAGATCCTGTCTGCAGCCACCACTATGGGGAGCTCCCTGTGTACAGAGATACATAATAAGATTCTGTCTGCAGTCACCACTAGAGGGAGCTCCCTGTGTACAGAGATACATGATAAGATCCTGTCTGCAGCCACCACTAGGGGGAGCTCCCTGTGTACAGAGATGCATGATAAGATCCTGTCTGCAGCCACCACTAGGGGGAGCTCCCTGTGTACAGAGATGCATGATAAGATCCTGTCTGCAGCCACCACTAGGGGGAGCTCCCTGTGTACAGAGATACATGATAAGATTCTGTCTGCAGTCACCACTAGAGGGAGCTCCCTGTATACAGAGATACATGATAAGATCCTGTCTGCAGCCACCACTAGAGGAGCTCCCTGTATACAGAGATACATGATAAGATTCTGTCTGCAGTCACCACTAGAGGGAGCTCCCTGTATACAGAGATACATGGTAAGATCCTGTCTACAGCCACCACTAGGGGGAGCTCCCTGTATACAGAGATACGTGATAAGATCCTGTCTGCAGCCACCACTAGGGGGAGCTCCCTGTATACAGAGATACATGATAAGATCCTGTCTGCAGCCACCACTAGGGGGAGCTCCCTGTATACAGAGATACGTGATAAGATCCTGTCTGCAGCCACCACTAGGGGGAGCTCCCTGTATGCAGAGATACATGATAAGATCCTGTCTGCAGCCACCACTAGAGGAGCTCCCTGTATACAGAGATACATGATAAGATCCTGTCTGCAGCCACCACTAGGGGGAGCTCCCTGTATACAGAGATACATGATAAGATTCTGTCTGCAGTCACCACTAGAGGGAGCTCCCTGTATACAGAGATACATGATAAGATCCTGTCTGCAGCCACCACTAGAGGAGCTCCCTGTATACAGAGATACATGATAAGATTCTGTCTGCAGTCACCACTAGAGGGAGCTCCCTGTATACAGAGATACATGATAAGATCCTGTCTGCAGCCACCACTAGGGGGAGCTCCCTGTGTACAGAGATGCATGATAAGATCCTGTCTGCAGCCACCACTATGGGGAGCTCCCTGTGTACAGAGATGCATGATAAGATCCTGTCTGCAGCCACCACTAGGGGGAGCTCCCTGTGTACAGAGATACATAATAAGATTCTGTCTGCAGTCACCACTAGAGGGAGCTCCCTGTATACAGAGATACATGATAAGATCCTGTCTGCAGCCACCACTAGGGGGAGCTCCCTGTGTACAGAGATGCATGATAAGATCCTGTCTGCAGCCACCACTAGGGGGAGCTCCCTGTGTACAGAGATGCATGATAAGATCCTGTCTGCAGCCACCACTAGGGGGAGCTCCCTGTGTACAGAGATACATGATAAGATTCTGTCTGCAGTCACCACTAGAGGGAGCTCCCTGTATACAGAGATACATGATAAGATCCTGTCTGCAGCCACCACTAGAGGAGCTCCCTGTATACAGAGATACATGAAAAGATTCTGTCTGCAGTCACCACTAGAGGGAGCTCCCTGTATACAGAGATACATGATAAGATCCCGTCTGCAGCCACCACTAGGGGGAGCTCCCTGTGTACAGAGATGCATAACATCCTGTCTGCAGCCACCACTAGGGGGAGCTCCCTGTGTACAGAGATGCATGATAAGATCCTGTCTGCTGCCACCACTAGAGGAGCTCCCTGTATACAGAGATACATGATAAGATCCTGTCTGCAGCCACCATTAGGGGGAGCTCCCTGTGTACAGAGATGCATGATAAGATCCTGTCTGCAGCCACCACTAGGGGGAGCTCCCTGTATACAGAGATACATGATAAGATCCTGTCTGCAGTCACCACTAGGGGGAGCTCCCTGTATACAGAGATACATGATAAGATCCTGTCTGCAGCCACCACTAGGGGGAGCTCCCTGTATACAGAGATACATAAGATTCTGTCTGCAGCCACCACTAGGGGGAGCTCCCTGTATATAGAGATACATGATTAGAACCTGTCTGCAGACACCACTAGGGGGAGCTCCCTGTGTACAGAGATGCATGATAAGATCCTGTCTGCAGCCACCACTAGGGGGAGCTCCCTGTATACAGAGATACATGATAAGATCCTGTCTGCAGTCACCACTAGGGGGAGCTCCCTGTATACAGAGATACATGATAAGATCCTGTCTGCAGCCACCACTAGGGGGAGCTCCCTGTATACAGAGATACATAAGATTCTGTCTGCAGCCACCACTAGGGGGAGCTCCCTGTATATAGAGATACATGATTAGAACCTGTCTGCAGACACCACTAGGGGGAGCTCCCTGTGTACAGAGATGCATGATAAGATCCTGTCTGCTGCCACCACTAGAGGAGCTCCCTGTATACAGAGATACATGATAAGATCCTGACTGCAGTCACCACTAGGGGGAGCTCCCTGTATACAGAGATACATGATAAGATCCTGTCTGCAGCCACCACTAGGGGGAGCTCCCTGTATACAGAGATACATAAGATTCTGTCTGCAGCCACCACTAGGGGGAGCTCCTTGTATACAGGGATACATGATAAGATCCTGTCTGCATTCAACACTAGGGGGAGCTCCCTGTATATAGAGATACATGATTAGAACCTGTCTGCAGGCACCACTAGGGGGAGCTCCCTGTATACAAAGATACATGATAAAATTCTATCTGCAGCCACCACTAGGGGGAGCTCCCTGTGTACAGAGATACATGATAAGATCCTGTTTGTAGCCACCACTAGGGGGAGCTCCCTGTATACAGAGACACATGATAAGATCCTGTCTGCAGTCACCACTAAAGGGAGCTTCCTGTATACAGAGATACATGATAAGATCCTGACTACAGTCACCACTAGGGGGAGCTCCCTGTATACAGAGATACATGATAAGATCCTGTCTGCAGCCACCACTAGGGTGAGCTCCCTGTATACAGAGATACATAAGATTCTGTCTGCAGCCACCACTAGGGGGAGCTCCCTGTATATAGAGATACATGATTAGAACCTGTCTGCAGACACCACTAGGGGGAGCTCCCTGTATACAGAGATACATGATTAGAACCTGTCTGCAGACACCACTAGGGGGAGCTCCCTGTATACAGAGATACATGATAAGATTGTGTTTGTAGCCACCACTAGGGGGAGCTCCCTGTATACAGAAATACATGATAAGATCCTGTCTGCAGTCACCACTAGGGGGAGCTTCCTGTATACAGAGATACATGATAAGATCCTGTCTGCAGCCACCACTAGGCGGAGCTCCTTGTATACAGGGATACATGTTAAGATCCTCTCTGCAGCCACCACTAGGGGGAGCTCCCTGTATAAAGAGATACATGATAAGATCCTGTCTGCAGTCACCACTAGGGGGAGCTCCCTGTGTACAGAGATACATGATATGATTCTGTCTGCAGCCACCACTAGGGGGAGCTCCCTGTGTACAGAGATACATGATAAGATCCTGTTTGTAGCCACCACTAGGGGGAGCTCCCTGTATACAGAAATACATGATAAGATCCTGTCTGCAGTCACCACTAGGGGGAGCTTCCTGTATACAGAGATACATGATAAGATCCTGACTGCAGTCACCACTAGGGGGAGCTCCCTGTATACAGAGATACATGATAAGATCCTGTCTGCAGCCACCACTAGGCGGAGCGCCTTGTATACAGGGATACATGTTAAGATCCTCTCTGCAGCCACCACTAGGGGGAGCTCCCTGTTTAAAGAGATACATGATAAGATCCTGTCTGCAGTCACCACTAGGGGGAGCTCCCTGTGTACAGAGATACATGATAAGATTCTGTTTGCAGCCACCACTAGGGGGAGCTCCCTGTGTACAGAGATACTTGATAAGATCCTGTTTGTAGCCACCACTAGGGGGAGCTCCCTGTATACAGAGATACATGATAAGATCCTGTCTGCAGCCACCACTAGGGGGAGCTCCTTGTATACAGAGATACATGATAAGATCCTGTCTGCATTCAACACTAGGGGGAGCTCCCTGTATATAGAGATACATGATTAGAACCTGTCTGCAGGCACCACTAGGGGGAGCTCCCTGTATACAGAGATACATGATAAAATTCTATCTGCAGCCACCACTAGGGGGAGCTCCCTGTGTACAGAGGTACATGATAAGATCCTGTTTGTAGCCACCACTAGGGGGAGCTCCCTGTATACAGAGACACATGAGAAGATCCTGTCTGCAGTCACCACTAGGGGGAGCTTCCTGTATACAGAGATACATGATAAGATCCTGACTACAGTCACCACTAGGGGGAGCTCCCTGTATACAGAGATACATGATAAGATCCTGTCTGCAGCCACCACTAGGGGGAGCTCCCTGTATATAGAGATACATGATTAGAACCTGTCTGCAGACACCACTAGGGGGAGCTCCCTGTATACAGAGATACATGATAAGATTCTGTCTGCAGCCACCACTAGGGGGAGCTCCCTGTATATAGAGATACATGATTAGAACCTGTCTGCAGACACCACTAGGGGGAGCTCCCTGTATACAGAGATACATGATTAGAAGCTGTCTGCAGACACCACTAGGGGGAGCTCCCTGTATACAGAGATACATGATAAGATCCTGTTTGTAGCCACCACTAGGGGGAGCTCCTTATATACAGAGATACATAATAATGTTCTGTCTGCAGTCACCACTAGGGGGAGCTTCCTGTATACAGAGATACATGATAAGATCCTGTCTGCAGCCACCACTAGGCGGAGCTCCTTGTATACAGGAATACATGTTAAGATCCTCTCTGCAGCCACCACTAGGGGGAGCTCCCTGTATAAAGAGATACATGATAAGATCCTGTCTGCAGTCACCACTAGGGGGAGCTCCCTGTATACAGAGATACATAAGATTCTGTCTGAAGTCACCACTAGGGGGAGCTCCCTGTATACAGAGATACATGATAAGATCCTGTCTGCAGTCACCACTAGGGGGAGCTCCCTGTATACAGAGATACATGATAAGATCCTGTCTGCAGTCACCACTAGGGGGAGCTCCCTGTATACAGAGATACATAAGATTCTGTCTGCAGCCACCATTAGGGGGAGCTCCCTGTATACAGAGATACATGATAAGATCCTGTCTGCAGTCACCACTAGGGGGAGCTCCCTGTATACAGAGATACATAAGATTCTGTCTGCAGTCACCACTAGGGGGAGCTCCCTGTATACAGAGATACATGATAAGATCCTGTCTGCAGTCACCACTAGGGGGAGCTCCCTGTATACAGAGATACATGATAAGATCTTGTCTGCAGCCACCACTAGGAGGAGCTCCCTGTATACAGAGATAAATGATAAGATCCTGTCTGCAGTCACCACTAGGGGGAGCTCCCTGTATACAGAGATACATGATAAGATCCTGCCTGCAGTCACCACTAGGGGGAGCTCCCTGTATACAGAGATACATGATAAGATCCTGTCTGCAGCCACCACTAGGAGGAGCTCCCTGTATACAGAGATACATGATAAGATCCTGTCTGCAGCCACCACTAGGAGGAGCTCCCTGTATACAGAGATACATGATAAGATCCTGTCTGCAGTCACCACTAGGAGGAGCTCCCTGTATACAGAGATACATGATAAGATCCTGCCTGCAGCCACCACTAGGAGGAGCTCCCTGTATACAGAGATACATGATAAGATCCTGTCTGCAGTCACCACTAGGGGGAGCTCCCTGTATACAGAGATACATGATAAGATTCTGTCTGCAGCCACCACTAGGGGGAGCTTCCTGTATACAGAGATACATGATAAGATCCTGTCTGCAGTCACCACTAGGGGGAGCTCCCTGTATACAGAGATACATGATAAGATCTTGTCTGCAGCCACCACTAGGAGGAGCTCCCTGTATACAGAGATAAATGATAAGATCCTGTCTGCAGTCACCACTAGGGGGAGCTCCCTGTATACAGAGATACATGATAAGATCCTGCCTGCAGTCACCACTAGGGGGAGCTCCCTGTATACAGAGATACATGATAAGATCCTGTCTGCAGCCACCACTAGGAGGAGCTCCCTGTATACAGAGATACATGATAAGATCCTGTCTGCAGTCACCACTAGGAGGAGGTCCCTGTATGCAGAGATACATGATAAGATCCTGCCTGCAGCCACCACTAGGAGGAGCTCCCTGTATACAGAGATACATGATAAGATCCTGTCTGCAGTCACCACTAGGGGGAGCTCCCTGTATACAGAGATAAATGATAAGATCCTGTCTGCAGTCACCACTAGGGGGAGCTCCCTGTATACAGAGATACATGATAAGATCCTGTCTGCAGCCACCACTAGGGGGAGCTCCCTGTATACAGGGATACATGTTAAGATCCTGTCTGCAGTCACCACTAGGGGGAGCTCCCTGTATACAGAGATGCATGATAAGATCCTGCCTGTAGTCACCACTAGGGGGATCTCCCTGTATACAGAGATACATGATAAGATCCTGCCTGCAGTCACCACTAGGGGGAGCTCCCTGTATACAGAGATACATGATAAGATCCTATCTGCAGCCACCACTAGGGGGAGCTCCCTGTATACAGAGATACATGATAAGATCCTGCCTGTAGTCACCACTAGGGGGAGCTCCCTGTATACAGAGATGCATGATAAGATCCTGCCTGCAGTCACCACTAGGGGGAGCTCCCTGTATAGAGATACATGATAAGATCCTGCCTGCAGTCACCACTAGGGGGAGCTCCCTGTATACAGAGATACGTGTTAAGATCCTGTCTGCAGTCACCACTAGGGGGAGCTCCCTGTATACAGAGATACATAAGATTCTGTCTGCAGTCACCACTAGGGGGAGCTCCCTGTGTACAGAGATACATGATAAGATCCTGTCTGCAGTCACCACTAGGGGGAGCTCCCTGTATACAGAGATACATGATAAGATCCTGTCTGCAGTCACCACTAGGGGGAGCTCCCTGTATACAGAGATACATAAGATTCTGTCTGCAGCCACCACTAGGGGGAGCTCCCTGTATACAGAGATACATGATAAGATCCTGTCTGCAGTCACCACTAGGGGGAGCTCCCTGTATACAGAGATACATGATAAGATTCTGTCTGCAGCCACCACTAGGGGGAGCTCCCTGTATACAGAGATACATGATAAGATCCTGCCTGCAGTCACCACTAGGGGGAGCTCCCTGTATACAGAGATACATGATAAGAGCCTGTCTGCAGTCATCACTAGGGGGAGTTCCCTGTATACAGAGATACATAAGATTCTGTCTGTAGTCACCACTAGGGGGAGCTCCCTGTATACAGAGATGCATGATAAGATCCTGCCTGCAGCCACCACTAGGAGGAGCTCCCTGCATACAGAGATACATGATTAGATCCTGCCTGCAGCTACCACTAGGAGGAGCTCCCTGTATACAGAGATACATGATAAGATCCTGTCTGCAGTCACCACTAGGGGGAGCTCCCTGTGTACAGAGATACATGATAAGATCCTGTCTGCAGCCACCACTAGGGGGAGCTCCCTGTATACAGAGATACATGATAAGATTCTGTCTGTAGCCACCACTAGGGGGAGCTCCCTGTATACAGAGATACATGATAAGATCCTGTCTGCAGTCACCACTAGGGGGAGCTCCCTGTATACAGAGATACATAAGATCCTGTCTGCAGCCACCACTAGAGGGAGCTCCCTGTATACAGAGATACATGATAAGATCCTGTCTGCAGTCACCACTAGGGGGAGTTCCCTGTATACAGAGATACATGATAAGATCCTGTCTGCAGCCACCACTAGAGGGAGCTCCCTGTATATAGAGATACATGATAAAATCCTGTCTGTAGTCACCACTAGGGGGAGCTCCCTGTATACAGAGATACATGTTATTATGGAAGTCTACATCTTTACAACAGAGTCGCAGAATGAACAAGATGCTGAGAGTTTGGGGTCCACCTTACAACTTTTCTGTACACCAACAGTGAGCCACAGATTTACCATTAACCCTTTCACTGCCATAGGCCACCAGAAATTAGCATGTTAATCCTTGCACTGTTGCAGATCACTAGGGGGCAACACACTGACCCCTTCATTGATGTGTAGCCTCTGAATCTTCTGGTTTGTGCAGTTCACACCTCTTCCAAGTCTGAAGTGCACAGTATAAGTAGTAATGTTAGCGGAGCCCCCTAGTGGCTGCCGGCAGCACAGTCACTCTTCAGTCTGCGCTCCTCTCGCAGAGCATGGACTTCTGGCTGCAGAAGAGGCACAAGGACCCGGAGTGCGGAGACATCCACCACCATTATATGCGGGGTCCTGCAGGCTGCGGAGTGGGGGGCGCAGGCGAAGGCGCTGGGGTGCAAGGAGGTGATGCGACAACACCGCTGCTAGCGGGAGCTATAGACAATCCTATAGGGTCATATAGAAATGCATCGTGCTGATATATAGGGGCATCGTCTTCATACCTGGACAGTATTTATAGGGGGGAGAAGAGAATTGGTGTTATATGGGGTCCTCAGTGCATATATGGGGGTCTGCATAGGGTTATATAGGGGTCTGCATAGTGTCTTATAGGGACTGGTGAAGGCATACGTCTTTATAGTGCTAGATAGACCTGTGACTGTGTATGGGGGGATTACAGGAGGGCATTTTTCAGTACCTGGGGGTCTTTGCACTTTATATAGGGGTCTTTGCACTCTGTATAGGGGTCTTTGCTGTGTGCGTTGCCCCGTGGCGCCCTATGAGGGGTCAGGAATTGATCCCTGCAGTTTTATACCAGCTGTGATAGGCATACAGCGCAGTGTGGGAGTCTGCAACACAGGGGGTCTTACCAATCTCTTCTGGGGGTGTCTGGCACACGGCAGCCGATCGCTGACGCCAGGATTTAAGGACCAAGGAATCACTGGACGATTTACACTCAACGTCTCCAACAGGTGAGTGATAGCGACATTACAATAATCATCAGTGCCGGATACAGCAGAGCCGAGTGTGTCACCTCCACCGGGAGAATCAGGGTAAGTCTGAGCACAGGGAATGTACTAGATGTCGCCTGCAGTCCCATGTAACACCACAGATAACACAGTGATAACTCTCTGAGTACAGATAATGTAGTAGATGTCACCTGCAGTCCTATGTAACACCACAGATAACACAGTGATAACTCTCTGAGTACAGATAATGTAGTAGATGTCACCTGCAGTCCCATGTAACACCACAGATAACACAGTGATATCTCTCTAGAGTACAGATAATGTAGTAGATGTCACCTGCAGTCCTATGTAACACCACAGATAACACAGTGATAACTCTCTGAGTACAGATAATGTAGTAGATGTCACCTGCAGTCCCATGTAACACCACAGATAACATAGTGATATCTCTCTGAGTACAGATAATGTTGTAGATGTCACCTGCAGTCCTATGTAACACCACAGATAACACAGTGATAACTCCCTGATTGCAGATAATGTAGATGTCACCTGCAGTCCCATGTAACACCACAGATAACACAGTGATAACTTTCTGAGTGCAGATAATGTAGTAGATGTCACCTGCAGTCCTATGTAACACCACAGATAACACAGTGATAACTTTCTGAGTGCAGATAATGTAGTAGATGTCACCTGCAGTCCTATGTAACACCACAGATAACACAGTGATAACTCTGAGTGCAGATAATGTTGTAGATGTCACCTGCAGTCCTATGTAACACCACAGATAACACAGTGATAACTCTCTGAGTTCAGATAATGTAGTAGATGTCACCTGCAGTCCTATGTAACACTACAGATAACACAGTGATAACTCTGAGTGCAGATAATGTAGTAGATGTCACCTGCAGTCCTATGTAACACTACAGATAACACAGTGATAACTCTCTGAGTACAGATAATGTAGATGTCACCTGCAGTCCCATGTAACACCACAGATAACAGTGATATCTCTGAGTAAAGATAATGTAGATGTCACCTGCAGTCCTATGTAACACCACAGATAACACAGTGATAACTTTCTGAGTGCAGATAATGTAGGAGATGTCACCTGCAGTCCTATGTAACACCACAGATAACACAGTGATACCTTTCTGAGTACAGTTAATGTAGGAGATGTCACCTGCAGTCCTATGTAACACCACAGATAACACAGTGATACCTTTCTGAGTACAGATAATGTAGTAGATGTCACCTGCAGTCCTATGTAACACCACAGATAACACAGTGATAACTTTCTGAGTGCAGATAATGTAGTAGATGTCACCTGCAGTCCTACGTAACACCACAGATAACAGTGATAACTTTCTGAGTACAGATAATGTAGTAGATGTCACCTGCAGTCCCATGTAACACCACAGATAACACAGTGATAACTCTCTGAGTACAGATAATGTAGATGTCACCTGCAGTCCTATGTAACACCACATGTGACAGCTATGATGTGCCTTTATTCTGTATGTATCCCACGGTTACACACGGTGTTATTTAGTGATACATTGTAATTCTGCAGCCTCAGAGCTGCGCTCCTGCTCCTCCTTTATTGGAACATGTCAGTTGTGCCCGAATTAAAAGCAATGTGAATACAGAATTTTGCCTTTGATCCATTCACTGTCTGATGCTCAAATGACAGAAACATAATTAGCAAATACCCAGCAGTAAATAAATAAATGTAAATAAATAATTAACATTAGAGCTTGGACCATCACAGTTCGGGTCACCATGAAGTGGTGGGGCGGCTTTTGGATTTTTTAAAATTATTTTTATTTATTTTCTTTGCCATCTCAAATGCGCACAGAACACTGACAGGACACTTGCCCAATTCACCTCCTTTTTATAAAATTTCAGGAAAGTGAGATATGAGATGTCTCAGTCAAGTCTCTGCAGTTCTGATCACTTTCTTGGGTCTTGTTCACGTCTCTCAGGTTTTGGTCATCATGACTCTTTTCTTTGGTGACATCTCAGATCTTCGCATCTCTCCGGTCTCGGTCATGTATCTCTTGTCTCGGTCATGTATCTCTTGTCTCGGTTACATCTCTTGTGCCTTGATCATGTCTCTCATGTTTTGGTCACCACTCTCTTGTCTTGGTCACTGGTCATGTGTATTGATCACGTTTTCTGGGTCTTGGTTACGTCTTCCACGTCTTGGTCACAGAGTCTTTAGAGAACAGGGTGGTTTGCAAGGAACTGAGAGGTCTGAAGGAGACAATATGAGTCAGTAGGAAAGGGAACAATAGTGTCTGAAAGGGACTAAGAGGTCTGAAGGAAACACAGAGGATCTGGAGGGGATAGTGGTTTCTGGAAGTTACTGAAGGTCTGGAGGGGACACGGTGACCTGGAGGATAGACAGGAGTCTGGAAAGAGACAAAAATGCCTAAAGAGGACAGAGGAGTCTGACAAAGACAGTAGGTCCTGAAGGAGACTGAATTGCCTGTTGGGGCATTGTATTCTGCAGGAAACAATTCTGGAGGGGACAGAGGAGTCTGAAAGGAAAGAGGAGTTTGGAGAAGGTTGAGGTACATGGAAGGGGCAGAGATGCCTGGAGAGGACCGAAAAGACTAAGGGACCGAGGAGTTTGAAAGGGGACAGACATGTCTGGAGGAAATGTATGTCTTGACTATATGTCATGAAGGGACAGAGGAATATGGGGGGAGAGGAGTCTGAAAGAAAGATGAGTCTGGAGAGAACAGCAACCTGCAAAACAAAGGAGTATGGAAGGGACGGATGAGTCTGTGGAAGAATAGAGAGACCTGGTAGAGACAGAAGAGTCAAGAAGGGAGAGCAGAGTCTAGAGGTGGATACTGGGGTCTGGAAGTGATTGAAGAGTTTAAAGGACAGAGAGATCTGGAGGTGACTGAGGAATGTGAAGGGGACTTGTGTCTTGAGGAGATAGGGAGTTTGGAGAGGACAGAAGAGTCTGGAGCAGGAAAGAGTCGCCTGTGGGTAATGAAGGAGTCTGGAGGTGGATAGAGGAGTCTGGAAGTAACCAAGGAGTGTGGAGGAGGACAGAGAGAAGTCTGAACAGGACTGAGAAGTCTGGAGGAGGAAAGGGGAATGTGGAGGGGAATCAGATGTGTTCAGGGGACAGAGGTGACTGGAGGGGAAAGAAGAGTCTGGAGAGGACAGAGGATTGCAGGAGTCTGGAGGAGAACCTAGGAGTCTGTAGGGTATAGGTGAGCCTGGAGTTGGACAGAGGGGTCTGGAGGTGAGTACTCGTGTTTGAACTGGGATAGAGGAGACTGGAGGTGACAGAAGATTTGTTAAGGTGGCAGCTCTGGTGGTGGTGAGGCAGCAGCTCAGGTGGTGGTGAGGCAGCAGCTCGGGTGGTGGTGAGGCGGCAGCTCTGGTGGTGGTGAGGTGGCAGCTCTGGTGGTGGTGAGGTGGCAGCTCGGGTGGTGTTGAGGCGGCAGCTCTGGTGGTGGTGAGGTGGCAGCTCAGGTGGTGGTGAGGCGGCAGCTCGGGTGGTGGTGAGGTGGCAGCTCGGGTGGTTGGTTGGGCGGCAGCGGCTTGGGTGGTTGGTGAGGTGGCAGCTCTGGTGGTGGTGAGGCGGCAGCTCTGGTGGTGGTGAGGTGGCAGCTCTGGTGGTGGTGAGGCGGCAACTTGGGTGGTTGGTGAGGCGGCAGCTCTGGTGGTGTTGAGGCAGCAGCTCTGGTGGTGGTGAGGCGGCTGCTTGTGTGGTGGTGAGGCGGCAGCTCTGGTGGTGGTGAGGTGGCAGCTCAGGTGGTGGTGAGGCGGCAGCTCGGGTGGTGGTGAGGCGGCAGCTCTGTTGGTGAGGTGGCAGCTCTGGTGGTGGTGAGGCGGCAGCTCTGGTGGTGTTGAGGCGGCAGCTCTGGTGGTGGTGAGGCAGCAGCTCGGGTGGTGGTGAGGCGGCAGCTCGAGTGGTGGTGAGGTGGCAAGCTCTGGTAGTGGTGAGGTGGCAGCTCGGGTGGTGGTGAGGCGGCAGCTCTGTTGGTGGTGAGGCGGCAGCTCTGGTGGTGGTGAGGCGGCAGCTCGGGTGGTGGTGAGGCGGCAGCTCTGATGGTGTTGAGGCGGCAGCTCTGGTGGTGGTGAGGTGGCAGCTCGGGTGGTGTTGAGGTGGCAGCTCTGGTGGTCGTGAGGCGGCAGCTCTGGTGGTGGTGAGGTGGCAGCTCTGGTGGTGGTGAGGCGGCAGCTCTGGTGGTGGTTAGGTGGCAGCTCAGGTGGTGGTGAGGCGGCAGCTCTGGTGGTGGTGAGGTGGCAGCTCTGGTGGTGGTGAGGCGGCAGCTCTGGTGGTGGTGAGGTGGCAGCTCGGGTGGTCGTGAGGCGGCAGCTCTGGTGGTGGTTAGGTGGCAGCTCAGGTGGTGGTGAGGCGGCAGCTCGGGTGGTGGTGAGGGGGCAGCTTGGGTGGTTGGTTGGGCGGCAGCAGCTTGGGTGGTTGGTGAGGCGGCAGCTCTGGTGGTGGTGAGGCGGCAGCTCTGGTGGTGGTGAGGTGGCAGCTCGGGTGGTGTTGAGGTGGCAGCTCTGGTGGTGGTGAGGCGGCAGCTCTGGTGGTGGTGAGGTGGCAGCTCTGGTGGTGGTGAGGCAGCAGCTCAGGTGGTGGTGAGGCGGCAAGCTCTGGTGGTGGTGAGGTGGCAGCTCAGGTGGTGGTGAGGCGGCAGCTCGGGTGGTGGTGAGGTGGCAGCTTGGGTGGTTGGTTGGGCGGCAGCGGCTTGGGTGGTTGGTGAGGCGGCAGCTCTGGTGGTGGTGAGGCGGCAGCTCTGGTGGTGGTGAGGTGGCAGCTTGGGTGGTTGGTTGGGCGGCAGTGGCTTGGGTGGTTGGTGAGGCGGCAGCTCTGGTGGTGGTGAGGCGGCAGCTCTGGTGGTGGTGAGGCGGCAGCTCTGGTGGTGGTGAGGCGGCAGCTCGGGTGGTGTGAGGTGGCAGCTCTGGTGGTGGTGAGGTGGCAGCTCTGGTGGTGGTGAGGCAGCAGCTCGGGTGGTGGTGAGGCGGCAAGCTCTGGTGGTGGTGAGGTGGCAGCTCGGGTGGTCGTGAGGCGGCAGCTCTGGTGGTGGTTAGGTGGCAGCTCAGGTGGTGGTGAGGGGGCAGCTTGGGTGGTTGGTTGGGCGGCAGCAGCTTGGGTGGTTGGTGAGGCGGCAGCTCTGGTGGTGGTGAGGCGGCAGCTCTGGTGGTGGTGAGGCGGCAGCTCTGGTGGTGGTGAGGTGGCAGCTCTGGTGGTGGTGAGGTGGCAGCTCGGGTGGTGTTCAGGTGGCAGCTCTGGTGGTGGTGAGGCGGCAGCTCTGGTGGTGGTGAGGTGGCAGCTCTGGTGGTGGTGAGGCGGCAGCTCAGGTGGTGGTGAGGCAGCAAGCTCTGGTGGTGAGGTGGCAGCTCGGGTGGTGGTGAGGCGGCAGCTCTGGTGGTGGTGAGGTGGCAGCTCTTGTGGTGGTGAGGCAGCAGCTCGGGTGGTGGTGAGGCAGCAGCTCGGGTGGTGTTGAGGCGGCAGCTCTGGTGGTGGTGAGGTGGCAGCTCAGGTGGTGGTGAGGCAGCACCTCGGGTGGTGGTGAGGCAGCTCTGGTGTTGGTGAGGTGGCAGCTCTGGTGGTGGTGAGGCGGCAGCTTGGGTGGTGGTGGTGAGGCGGCAGCTTGGGTGGTGTTGAGGCAGCAGCTCTGGTGGTGGTGAGGTGGCAGCTCAGGTGGTGGTGAGGTGGCAGCTCGGGTGGTGGTGAGGTGGCAGCTCGGGTGGTTGGTTGGGCGGCAGCAACTTGGGTGGTTGGTGAGGCGGCAGCTCTGGTGGTGGTGAGGCAGCAGCTCTGGTGGTGAGGCAGCAGCTCTGGTGGTGGTGAGGCGGCAGCTCGGGTGGTGTTGAGGCGGCAGCTCTCGTGGTGGTGAGGCGGCAGCTCTGGTGGTGGTGAGGCGGCAGCTCTGGTGGTGTTGAGGCGGCAGCTCGTGTGGTGGTGAGGCGGCAGCTCTGGTGGTGTTGAGGCGGCAGCTCTGGTGGTGGTGAGGCAGCTGCTCGTGTGGTGGTGAGGCGGTAGCTCTGGTGGTGGTGAGGTGGCAGCTCAGGTGGTGGTGAGGCGGCAGCTCGGGTGGTGGTGAGGCGGCAAGCTCTGGTGGTGGTGAGGTGGCAGCTCGGGTGGTGGAGAGGCGGCAGCTCTGGTGGTGGTGAGGTGGCAGCTCTGGTGGTGGTGAGGTGGCAGATCGGGTGGTGGTGAGGCGGCAGCTCGGGTGGTGGTGAGGTGGCAGCTCAGGTGGTGAGGCAGCTGCTCGGGTGGTGGTGAGGCAGCAGCTCTGGTAGTGGTGAGGTGGCAGCTCTGGTGGTGGTGAGGCGGCAGCTCTGGTGGTGGTGAGGCGGCTGCTCGTGTGGTGGTGAGGCGGCAGCTCTGGTGGTGAGGTGGCAGCTCAGGTGGTGGTGAGGCGGCAACTCGGGTGGTGATGAGGCGGCTGCTCTGGTGGTGTTGAGGTGGCAGCTCGGGAGGTGGTTAGGCGGCAGCTCTGGTTGTGGTGAGGCGGCAGCTCTGGTGGTGTTGAGGCGGCAGCTCTGGTGGTGGTGAGGCGGCTGCTCGTGTGGTGGTGAGGCGGCAGCTCTGGTGGTGGTGAGGTGGCAGCTCAGGTGGTGGTGAGGCGGCAGCTCGGGTGGTGATGAGGCGGCTGCTCTGGTGGTGTTGAGGTAGCAGCTCGGGTGGTGTTGAGGCGACAGCTCGGGTGGTGGTGAGGCGGCAGCTCTGGTGGTGGTGAGGCGGCAGAATGGTTATTGCAGGCTGTACACATACAATAAGGTGTATTGTTGTATTAGCGAGAAATTGAGTGATCCACTGTGGGGTTCATTCTCTCCTGGTACTCATTAGTCATGTGTCAGTAAGTAAATCGTGATAACCGCTATAACTGTGCAGCAGAGCCAAATCCTGACAGTGTACGCACACAGTTTCAGTATTGGGCACAGTACAGCTCTTGCCCAAATGTGCCCAGACCTCAGAACCCCTTTAAAAGTAGCCATACATCACCCATAGGGTAATATAGGATTTATATAACTGATCTGTCATGAGGATTTTCATGACGCTTCCATTTAAAGGAGCCCTGACAATCTGTGGGAGACTTACTGTCCGGCCTCCGTATACAGATCCTTCACCCATAGACTATAATGGCATCAGTGTAATGGACACGTGATAGAAGCTGCTGCACCGGCTATGAGGAGCCCATACATCACATGCCGGGGACAGACTCCATACTAAGGGGTAATCCATCATATTCTTACATGTTTTACTGATGACAGGAGGTTTTCCTCATGTTATCACCCCTCTGTTATCAGGGCCGCCATCAGGGCATTACTGCCCTGACTGGTGTATGGGGCCCGGTGGGCAGAGGGGCCCGCATCGAGCCCCGCCTCTTCTGCTCACCGAGCCCCAGCGGCAGGCGGCTTCTATCGTGAACCTGCGTCCGAGACGCAGGTTCAGTTTGCCTTGCGGATGCGTGCGGGCCCGCAAGGCAATGGTTAAAGCCGCCAGCCAATCGGAGGCTGGCAGCTGACGTCATTGTCATTCGCCGGAGAGTGCGTGCTGAAACACCGGGAGGGATCTTTTCTTCACCGCAGGAGCACGGCCAGGTAAGAAGAAAGGTTTTTTAATTTTTTTTATTATTTTTATTGAAAGCGGCAAACCGCAATGTTTCACGATGGAGACAAGGGGGCAGAATTGGAGACACGAGGGGCAGAATGCAGACACTGAGGCAGAATGGAGACACTGGGGCAGAATGGAGACACTGGGGCAGAATGGAGACACGGGGGCAGAATGAAGATACGGGGCAGAATGGAGAAAAGGGGGCAGAATTGGAGACACGAGGGGCAGAATGGAGACATGAGGGGCAGAATGCAGACACGGGAGCAGAATGCAGACACGGAGCAGAATGGAGTCAAGGGGGAAGAATTGGAGACACGAGGGGCAGAATGGAGACACGGGGCAGAATGCAGACACAGGGGCAGAATTGGAGACACGAGGGGCAGAATGGAGATACTGGGGCAGAATGGAAATATGAGGGGCAGAATGCAGACATGGGGCAGAATGCAGACACGGGGGGCAGAATGGAGACACAGAGGGCAGAATGGAAACAAGGGGGCAGGATGGAGACACGGGGCAGAATGGAGACAGTGGGGCAGAATGGAGACAGTATGGCAGAATGGAGACACGGCGCAGAATGGAGACGAGGCAGAATGGAGACATGGGGCAGAATGGAGACAAGGGGCAGAATGGAGACACAGGGGGCAGAATGGAGACACGGGGCAGAATGGAGGCAGATGGAGCAGGATCATGGGACAGATGGGGCAGGATGGAGACAGATGGTGTAGGATGGATACGATGGAGACAGATGGGGCAGGATCATGGGGCAGCATGGGACGTCACATGGGGGCAGGATAGGAGAACATATGGCTGGGGCCAGGAATGAGACACACGGGGGCCAGGATGGGGAATATTGTTACCATAGGGGCTAATTAAGGGACATTATTACTGCAGTAATGAATTTATTTTATTTTTGTAGGATACTGTTTAAAATGGGGGGGGCGGTCCTGTTACTGTGCAGACCAACACTGTTGCTTTTTCTTCATCTGTTGTAGTTTAGAATTAGGGAAAAAAAATAAGTAATGTGTTCTGCAAGCAGTGCTCTAGATAACTGTTATTTTCTGCAGAGACGAGCCCTGGCTGGATGATGTGACGGCGGTCTGTGCTGGATAAAGATTAAAAGCAAAGATGAAGGACTTCACCTAGAGACGTCACTTGTGAGTCAGTGTGTTACCTGTACACTGATGCTATACACTGTATACTATATACAGAGCTCCTGTGTACAATGTCACCAGTGATCACTGAATTACCTTTAAATTATACAATAATACAGAGCACCAGTGTATAATGTCACCGGTGATCACTGTATTACCTGTACACAGACACTGCATACTAAGTACAGATCTCCTGTGAATACTGGCACTTATGGTGAGATTAGTATTGTGGTTTTTTTTTATTACTGATCAGTATTGTAGTATTCAGTCACTATGTGGTGGTAATATGCTGTCCGGCCATAGGGTGGAGGTATCTGTTCCTTATATGTGCTACTATTTGGTCAGTATGTGGTGGTAATATGTGGTGGTAAAATGTGGTCTGGTCATGGTGTGGTGGTATTTGTCCCCTGTATGTAGTATTATTGGTGATTATATGGTGGTAATATGTGGTCTGGTCATGGTGCGATGGTACTTGTCCCCTGTATGTGGTATTGGTCATTTTAAAAATTGAAAAATAAAAATATACCTAAATTGTATTGGATACTTTAATAATAGGTTAGAGTAGGGTAGGGCCCAACCTTGTCGTGGTGGTGGCTCTAACAATATTTTGACTGTGGACAGTTCAAGGGGTGGAGGCGGGGCTGGGGTGGAGCCTGGGCAGAGTCTCAAGGGGGCCCAAAAAATTTTGCCAGTATGGGGCCCCGAAATTCCTAGTGGCAGCCCTGTCTGTTATTGTTATCTCTCCTCCTGTAGTAGTGAATACAGGACCTTTTCATTGTGTTACCATCCTTCTGTTTCTGTTCTCTCTTCTATAAAAGTAAATACAGGACTTTATCCTTATGTTACCCCTACTCTATTTCTGTTATTTATTCAGTAAAAGTGAATGCACAAACTTTTCTCATGTTATCACCCCTCTGTTTCTGCTACCTAATGTGTAAAAATTAATATGGGAACTTTTCTTCTTCTTACCCCAGAATTTTTTCTGTTATCTTTTCTGCAAAAGTGAATGCCAACACATTTCTTCATGTTACCACCCCTCTGTTTCTGTTCTTTTCTTGTTAAACATTAACACTGAATTTTTTTTTTCATTTTAGCACCTCTCTGTTTCTGTGATTTCTTCTGTCATCTCTTCTGTAAAAGTGGATACAGGAACTTTTCTCTGTGTTACCATCCCTCTTTTTCTGTCATCTCTTCTGTAAAAGTGGATACAGGAACTTTTTTCCGTGTTACCATCCCTCTTTTTCTGCTATCCCTTCTGTAAAAGTGGATGTAGGAACTTTTCTCTGTGTTACCATCCCTTTTTCTGTTATCTCTTCTGTAAAAATGGATACAGGAACTTTCCTTGATGTTACCATCCCTCTTTTTCTGTTATCTCTTCTGTAAAAGTGGATACAGGAACTTTTCTCTGTGTTACCATCCCTTGTTTTCTGTTATCTCTTCTGTAAAAGAGGATACAGGAACTTTTCTCTGTGTTACCGTCCCTCTTTTTCTGTTATCCCTTCTGTAGATGTGGATATAGGAACTTTTCTTCCTGTTACCACCACTCTGTTTCTGTTATCTCTTTGTTAGAATTGAATACAGGGACTTTTCTCATGTTACCACCCCCAACTCCCGATTCTGTTATTGTTTCACTTGTAAATGTGATTACAGGAACTTTTTTTCATGTTATCTTTACAATTTTGGCAATCAAGGAGTATATGAGCCCTCTGATGTAAGGAGGACTGTATTTTCCACTAATGGAGTGGGAAGATGAGTAGTTACACATCTAAGCACCAGACCTACTGATATTAAATCTTTCATCAGCTATGATGATAAAGGACATATATGACTTCAATTATCACTACAGACATTCTTTTGCTAGCCGTGCCTCCATTCATTGTGGTTCTAGCATTCAGAACTTCAGTGTATCACAGAACCATGCACCTAAATTTTCCTTAAAAAAGAATAAAGATGGCCGCACCAAGTGTCATAACAGGGTTAATTGTCTTCTCTTACCGGGTCCGTGGAAAGAGTATTCGCTAATATAACCGGCTATTAACCAGGGAATGCAATGTGATTTAATGAGGTGGCCTGACCCTCTGTGAATGTATTATCCGGCACCCCCTCCGGCAAGATTACACTCAGCCATGTAACCACTTGCTAAAACCCTCATCGTGCACAGAGTAAATAACGGATCTATTATGTCTGACAGAAAACAATCAAAGTCCATAAAAGAGCAAACATGGAACAATCCATCACGATCATCCTCAGCATCTGCGCCCGTCCCGTCAGGTCAGAATGGATTATCGCAAACCATCATATTAAATTAATTGTAAACATCGGATTCTGGTGAAACAATCACATCATCAATATTTATAGGTCACCTTTATACTTTCATCATTTCTTGTATCAAGAAAGGAAAAAAAGATGACATCAAACAGGTGACGCATAGGAACATTTATTAATGACTGTGCTCCTCTGGGAATCTCCCCCACAATTACCCACAGTCCTGACCGCACGGGGACCACAACCAAACACTATGTGATCATTTCCCGGGAAAGCCAAAGACGATGGCATAAAGAAGGGGACAGAATCCCAGGGAGGGAGAACACAAAGTGCAGTCACCGCAACGAGGACCTGTCAGAGTCATGTCAACTGCTCCAATGTCACAAGTTCTAATAATATTATCCAAGGCTGGTGATGAACATCCGCTGTCCACACAGCGGGAATACACAGGATTCATGTCTAACGTCTGACTCTGTCAATGATCATGATAAATTACACTGGGGAACAATTTGAAAAAAAATTTCTATTGAGTTAGGTTTTTGAGCTGATTTATACTACAATTGGCATGCTGATTCCAAAAATGTAGTCAGTTTTTTTCTAGCACGTCAAGTTTTTCCTACACAACTTACCTGCCAGAGAAGCACAATTGCACTGATATCTGTAATAAGACTTGTTATCTGATTACAATTCGACTCATATAGAGCTACGTGGCAACTTGTAAGAGTAGTCACAACTTTGTCATGCCTATTTCTTATATATTTCATTTTTTGTTCATATTTGTACTATTTAAAAAAAACAACACTTTTTAGGTACAGTAGTTTACATAGTTTTGAGAAGACAAAAATCCTATAGTTCAAAAATTTGACGTGATAGAGAAAAACTGAGATCATTTCTGGATTCAGCATCCAAAAATTAATTAAGAACAGTTGTCTGACCTAACTCTTAAAAATTGTGTTCCCCAGTGTTATCCTTGAAAAAGTAGGATATTAATAATCCTATAACAAAGCTAACTATGCACATATATTACATCCTGTATTATACTCCAGAGCTGCACTCACTATTCTGCTGGTGCAGTCACTGTGAACATACATTACATTACTGATCCTGAGTTACATCCTGTATTATACCCCAGAGCTGCACTCACTATTCTGCTGGTGCAGTCACTGTGTACATACATTACATTACTGATCCTGAGTTACATCCTGTATTATACCCCAGAGCTGCACTCACTATTCTGCTGGTGCAGTCACTGTGAACATACATTACATTACTGATCCTGAGTTACATCCTGTATTATACCCCAGAGCTGCACTCACTATTCTGCTGGTGCAGTCACTGTGTACATACATTACATTACTGATCCTGAGTTACATCCTGTATTATACCCCAGAGCTGCACTCACTATTCTGCTGGTGCAGTCACTGTGAACATACATTACATTACTGATCCTGAGTTACCTCCTGTATTATACCCCAGAGCTGCACTCACTATTCTGCTGGTGCAGTCACTGTGTACATACATTACATTACTGATCCTGAGCTACCTCCTCTATTATACTCCAGAGCTGCACTCACTATTCTGCTGGTGCAGTCACTGTGTACATACATTACATTACTGATCCTGAGCTACCTCCTCTATTATACTCCAGAGCTGCACTCACTATTCTGCTGGTGCAGTCACTGTGTACATACATTACATTACTGATCCTGCGTTACCTCCTGTATTATACCCCAGAGCTGAACTCACTATTCTGCTGGTGCAGTCACTGTGAACATACATTACATTACTGATCCTGAGTTACCTCCTGTATTATACCCCAGAGCTGCACTCACTATTCTGCTGGTGCAGTCACTGTGTACATACATTACATTACTGATCCGGAGTTACATCCTGTATTATACCCCAGAGCTGCACTCACTATTCTGCTGGTGCAGTCACTGTGTACATACATTACATTACTGATCCTGAGCTACCTCCTCTATTGTACTCCAGAGCTGCACTCACTATTCTGCTGGTGCAGTCACTGTGTACATACATTACATTACTGATCCTGCGTTACCTCCTGTATTATACCCCAGAGCTGAACTCACTATTCTGCTGGTGCAGTCACTGTGTACATACATTACATTACTAATCCTGAGTTACATCCTGTATTATACCCCAGAGCTGCACTCACTATTCTGCTGGTGCAGTCGCTGTGTACATACATTACATTACTGATCCTGAGTTACATCCTGTATTATACTCCAGAGCTGCACTCACTATTTTGCTGGTGCAGTCACTGTGTACACACCTTACATTACTGATCCGGAGTTACATCCTGTATTATACTCCAGAGCTGCACTCACTATTTTGCTAGCTGCTGTTAATCATTCCTCCCTTTGACAGTGTGAAATTATGTACGTCCTGAGTTTCCTTTTATTAAAGATGTCATGGGTGAGTCAGAAGCTGCAAGCAGTCGCACTGCATCTGGCTGCAGAAGGTCTCTGTATTTGGCCTTTCAGACACCTTCTTAACCCTTCTGGCTATTTGACCCAGACAACCTCCCTCCGGCTCTAATTGACACACCTTGACCAGGGTGTTTATGGACTCCCAGCCTGCTGCTGGTAGTCAGCTATCTTCCTCTCTGGTGCTGTGAGAGGACGTCTGTTACCTCTCTAAAGGTACCTTCACACGAAACGACTTTGTAACGATATCGCTAGCGATCCGTGACGTTGCAGCGTCCTCGCTAGTGATATCGTTTAGTTTGACACGCAGCAGCGATCAGGATCCTGCTGTGATGTCGCTGGTCGCTGAATAAAGTCCAGAACTTTATTTGGTCGTCCGATCGCCGTGTATCGTTGTGTTTGAAAGCAAAAGCAACGATACCAGCGATGTTTTACACTGGTAACCAGGGTAAACATCGGGTTACCAAGCGCAGGGCCGCGCTTAGTAACCCGATGTTTACCCTGGTTACCAGCGTAAAAGTAAAAAAAACAAACAGTACATGCTCACCTGCGCGTCCCCCAGCGTCTGCTTCCTGACAGTTACTGAGCGCCGGCCCTAAAGTGAAAGTGAAAGCACAGCGGTGACGTCACCGCTCTGCTGTTAGGGCCGGAGCTCAGTCAGTGTCAGGAAGCAGACGCTGGGGGACGCGCAGGTGAGCATGTACTGTTTGTTTTTTTTACTTTTACACTGGTAACCAGGGTAAACATCGGGTTACTAAGCACGGCCCTGCGCTTAGCAACCCGATGTTTACCCTGGTTACCCGGGGACCTCGGCATCGTTGGTCGCTGGAGAGCGGTC
This sequence comes from Ranitomeya variabilis, assembly GCF_051348905.1. Lineage (NCBI taxonomy): Eukaryota > Metazoa > Chordata > Amphibia > Anura > Dendrobatidae > Ranitomeya > Ranitomeya variabilis. Next base: position 12,420,104 of record NC_135234.1, on the reverse strand, counting down.
TGTGTGACAGCTCCCCAGCGATCAAACAGCGACGCTGCAGCGATCGGCATCGTTGTCGCTATCGCTGCAGCGTCGCTTCGTGTGAAGGTACCTTTAGTCTGCTCAAGATAAGTGTTCCCCATGTTCGTCTATCCCAACTGTCTTTAGCGGTAGTGGGGATTGACTAGTCCTCACCCCATCATTCCCTAAGTAGGGCTTAGGGCTCATACTTACCTGCGAGAAACTCGGATAAGTCTCGCACGTCAATACTTGGCACTGCCCCCGGCACTCAGGAGCGGAGCGTGAGGCTGCATGCTCCAATCTGAGTGCCGGGTGCAGTGTCGGGCATTGACGTGCATGACTCATCCGAGTTTCTCGCAGGTGAGTATGAGCCCTATCGTCAGGGTCAGGCAGGGATTAGGTTCCTGCTCGGCGATAGATGCAGAACCTATATAGGGACGTTTAGGACAGACAGGGCGATGTTAGATCTGCCTAGGGGTCTCCACTCCCCCTTCCCTAGTGTTGTGCTCCCTTCCCCTCATCCCTTGGTGTTGCACTTAGTCTTTCCTACAGTGTGTGTGACAACAGTGAGTAGTAATAACACACGAGTGGTAGACGGTTGTGAACTAACACCCAGATGATGCTGTATGAAGCTTGTATTATCAGTTCTGGTACAATCTCCTGGTGTAGACAATGGTCGCAGTCTGGTGATCAGCAGTGCAGGATTTACATTACACTGCGTACAGTACAGCTCATCTGCAGATTCTCTTTCTATTCCTGGTCCTCTTCCAATATTTATTACCAATTTTTTGCACAGATGCTAAAATCCACAAATCATCCCATAAACTGGCCTTCTCCTAAAAAGGTTTCCTGTTGTATAATGGTAAGAATGGGCATCTTTATTTCCGAAGGAACGACACCCCAACGTCCATGCAGACAATCCCCCCATGCCGGTGCTTACTGTCGGGTTAGTTCACAGCTCGCAGCTGATTGCTGGAGGTTCCAGCAGAAGAACTTTCATCCTCTTATTTTTAGAACTCCTAAGGGTATGTTCACATTGCGTCTTTTTACGGCACTTTTTGAGCTAAAAAAGCCTGAGAAACGCCAAAGAAATACTCTAAGAACGAACAACTTCAGTTTCAGTTAAGAGCGACCTCCTGTTCAGGCTTTAGAGCTTCTTCCAAGTAAATTAGACTTTAAGGAGATGCCAAGTGAATAAAAGATGCGACATGTGCGTTCTTCAGCTGATTTGTGCTATGACGACTTCTCTACTCACAATACAGGTGAATGGGAAGACAAAGATGATGCCCAGAAGATGCCCAGCCATTTTCTGGCACATTTTGCTGTAATTTCTGCTGCAATGAAATATGAGCTTTTTCTTCATTGCTTAATAGAGTTGAACAGTCATTAAAGACTATTTAGAGCATTTTTAGCTGCAATGAGACAGATTTTCCCCAGACATTGGAGATCAATCACCATTCCTTCTACTGTATGTTGGAATAGGTTGAGGCGGTAGATAACCTTATTCTCATGGAAGAGCTCATAGTCTCTGACCGTTGGCTGAACATGGACTCATCCAAATATATAAGAGCTTGGTTACCCTTGACATCATTCAGAAATTCATTTGAATTTAGCACTTGGCTAACATCGCCATTCTAGTGATGATGAGCCATTAATATCACTCAGAATATGCAAAATTCCCCTCCCTATACCTCCCTCCTGTGTTGGCCTTTGTGTCCCCCCGATTCTCCCCTATTGTGTCTCGTCATCTGAATACAACAATTTATTCACATAACATGATGCAATGTTTCAATACTAATTGTTGCACTATACGTTCCCTGTCCAAATAAGTATATGCTGGTTACTATACTTACATTTTGATTGTACCTGTTGTGCAACCTGAATTTTATTTTGATGAATGTTGAAACATCAATTGTTAATTATAACTTCAATAAAAATAGATAGAACCATAAAAAGTCATTAAAATGCAAGAAAAAAACCCTGGTGTATACAAACATAGAGCAGTTTAAGGGAACCTGGGCGCTGATACACGGGCCACACTAATCCTCAATACAGCATTAAAAGCCACATATAGCATTGGGCACCTTATAGTCCTCCATACATTATTATGAGTCCTGCTCTCAGGAGTGACACTTGCGGGATATCACCTCTGATCCGGCTCTCAGGAGTGACACTTGCGGGATATCACCTCTGATCCGGCTCTCAGGAGTGACACAGGATATCACCTCTGATCCTGCTCTCAGGAGTGACACTTGCAGGATATCACCTCTGATCTGGCTCTCAACAGTGACACTCGCAGGATATCACCTCTGATCCGGCTCTCAGGAGTTAAACTTGCGGGATATCACCTCTGATCCGGCTCTCAGGAATGACACTCGCAGGATATCACCTCTGATCCTGCTCTCAGGAATGACACTCGCAGGATATCACCTCTGATCCAGCTCTCAGGAGTGACACTTGCGGGATATCACCTCTGATCCTGCTCTCAGGAGTGACACTTGCGGGATATCACCTCTGATCCTGCTCTCAGGAGTGACACTTGCGGGATATCACCTCTGATCCAGCTCTCAGGAGTGACACTCATGGGATATCACCTCTGCTCCTGCTCTCAGGAGTGACACTTGAGGGATATCACCTCTGATCCAGCTCTCAGGAGTGACACTTGCAGGATATCACCTCTGATCCTGCTCTCAGGAGTGACACTTGCGGGATATCTTCTATGATCCTGCTCTCAGGAATGACACTCGCAGGATATCACCTCTGATCCTGCTCTCAGGAATGACACTCGCAGGATATCACCTCTGATCCAGCTCTCAGGAGTGACACTTGCGGGATATCACCTCTGATCCTGCTCTCAGGAGTGACACTTGCGGGATATCACCTCTGATCCTGCTCTCAGGAGTGACACTTGCGGGATATCACCTCTGATCCAGCTCTCAGGAGTGACACTCATGGGATATCACCTCTGATCCTGCTCTCAGGAGTGACACTTGAGGGATATCACCTCTGATCCGGCTCTCAGGAGTGACACTTGCGGGATATCACCTCTGATCCGGCTCTCAGGAGTGACACAGGATATCACCTCTGATCCTGCTCTCAGGAGTGACACTTGCAGGATATCACCTCTGATCTGGCTCTCAACAGTGACACTCGCAGGATATCACCTCTGATCTGGCTCTCAGGAGTTAAACTTGCGGGATATCACCTCTGATCCAGCTCTCAGGAGTGACACTCATGGGATATCACCTCTGATCCTGCTCTCAGGAGTGACACTTGAGGGATATCACCTCTGATCCAGCTCTCAGGAGTGACACTTGCAGGATATCACCTCTGATCCTGCTCTCAGGAGTGACACTTGCGGGATATCACCTCTGATCCTGCTCCCAGGAGTGACACTCGCAGGATATCACCTCTGATCCAGCTCTCAGGAGTGACACTTGCGGGATATCACCTCTGATCCTGCTCCCAGGAGTGACACTTGCGGGATATCACCTCTGATCCGGCTCCCAGGAGTGACACTTGCGGGATATCACCTCTGATCTTGCTCTCAGGAGTGACACTTGCAGGATATCACCTCTAATCCTGCACTCAGGAGTGACACTTGCGGGATATCACCTCTGATCCGGCTCTCAGGAGTGACACTTGCGGGATATCACCTCTGATCCAGCTCTCAGGAGTGACACTTGCGGGATATCACCTCTGACCCGACTCTCAGGAGTGACACTCGCAGGATATCACCTCTGATCCAGCTCTCAGGAGTTACACTCGCATGGATCATTACGGTAGCACCTTGAGTAACCTTTTCTGTCCACTGATTTCATTATTAAGTTCTTGGCAGGATGTTGTAAGAAACTAATGGCAGCTGCTATATTTGCAGCAGTAATACTAAGTAATTTGAGCAGGAAAAGCTGTGTGGGCAGTTTATTTAGTTAAAATAATGCTAAACTGAGAAAATGCAAAAAAAAAAAAAATCGCAGTATTTTTTTCATTACTATTTTTATTTTCTTTAATTCTATTTAGTTCTAACTTATCTTATGCAACAATTAAAAGTAAGGATGTAAAGAAATCTGTGTGTCTCAGGACCTCAGTCGCGTCTGCACTTATTCTCTTCGCTGTCATATGTGGAAACCAGATGATTGGCTGCAGCAGGAGCATACCCGCCCCCGCAGAGCCAGCTGAAGTGATAATAAAAAAACTGATAATAAAAAAAGAACTGCATATTTGCTTTTCTTTTTTTAAGTCATTCATGGCAGGGAATAAATTATTGTATATTTTAACAGATTGGACTTTTATAGAATAGAACTAGCAATAGCAAGTAGGATTGAACATTTTTTTCTCTTTTTTTAGCAAAGTTATATGATTACTTACATTTTTTAGTAGGCTTAACCTTGCAATTTATGGGAAAGCTTCACAAGTTCATATGAAGCATTGCATGTGGTGAAGATTCATAGCAGTAGCAACATCCAACATGGCACATGCAGTAAATGCAGCAGGCTTCTGTCTGTTATGCCAACACATCAGTATCAGGACATAGCATCTATGGAGAATGGGGGGTTAATCGTATGACGGTGAGGGCAACATCCTAAGACTAACCACTTAATGTGATGAGGTTTTTATTGATAGTGGCATCTAGGGGGTTAACTGCAATGATCAGAGCTGCTGGACTAATTTCATACATCAGGACCTCAAAAGTGACATATAAAGAATGTGTGTTACATCTTGGGAAGAGGTTAATATGAGGGAAACGTGCAGAGACAGAAACAGTAACAGCACTTTATCCATGTATTGCCACAAGGCTCCAAAAATAACAGCCAAAAATAGCCAAATCCTCCCCAGTGCGTACGGTGCAGGCTGTGTGCAGTATCAGCTCAGCCCCAGTGTTCTACTCATCAATGATCACAAATGGGAATTTCAGGTCACTGCAGATACAAGCTGGAAATAAAGCAGACAAAGGAAACCAAGGATATTAACAAACGGATTAGGAAGAAACATTTCCTTTTCTTCCATCTGATGGCATAATTTCCAATATTTTCCAGAAAATGCTTTCTTGTATTCTGCGTTCATATGCTCAGCACAGTACCAATCCTCCTGTCCTCTCTCTCGCTATATATACTGTATATAGATCTATACAGTACAGACCAAAAGTTTGGACACACCTTCTCATTTAAAGATTTTTCTGAATTTTCATGACTGTGAAAATTGTACATTCACACTGAAGGCATCAAAACTATGAATTAACACATGTGGAATTATATACTTAACAAAAAAGTGTGAAACAACTGAAATTATGTCTTATATTCTAGGTTCTTCACAGTAGTCACCTTTTGCTTTGATGACTGCTTTGCACACTCTTGGCATTCTCTTGATGAGCTTCAAGAGGTAGTCACCGGGAATGGTTTTCACTTCACAGGTGTGCCCTGTCAGGTTTAATAAGTGGGATTTCTTGCCTTATAAATGGGGTTGGCACCATCAGTTGTGTTGAGCAGAAGTCTGGTGGATACACAGCTGATAGTCCTACTGAATAGACTGTTAGAATTTGTTTTATGGCAAGAAAAAAGCAGCTAAGAAAAACGAGTGGCCATCATTACTTTAAGAAATGAAGGTCAGTCAGTCCGAAAAATTGGGAAAACTTTGAAAGTGTCCCCAAGTGCAGTAGCAAAAACCATCAAGCGCTACAAAGAAACTGGCTCACATGAGGACCGCCCCAGGAAAGGAAGACCAAGAGTCACCTCTGCTTCTGAGGATAAGTTTATCCGAGTCACCAGCCTCAGAAATCGCAGGTTAACAGCAGCTCAGATTAGAGACCAGGTCAATGCCACACAGAGTTCTAGCAGAAGACACATCTCTACAACAACTGTTAAGAGACTTTGTGCAGCAGGCCTTCATGGTAAAATAGCTGCTAGGAAACCACTGCTAAGGACAGGCAACAAGCAGAAGAGACTTGTTTGGGCTAAAGAACACAAGGAATGGACATTAGACCAGTGGAAATCTGTGCTTTGGTCTGATGAGTCCAAATTTGAGATCTTTGGTTCCAACCACCGTGTCTTTGTGCGACACAGAAAAGGTGAACGGACGGACTCTACATGCCTGGTTCCCACCGTGAAGCATGGAGGAGGAGGTGTGATGGTGTGGGGGGGCTTTGCTGGTGACAATGTTGGGGATTTATTCAAAATTGAAGGCATACTGAACCAGCATGGCTACCACAGCATCTTGCAGCGGCATGCTATTCCATCCGGTTTGCGTTTAGTTGGACCATCATTTATTTTTCAACAGGACAATGACCCCAAACACACCTCCAGGCTGTGTAAGGGCTATTTGACCAAGAAGGAGAGTGATGGGGTGCTATGCCAGATGACCTGGCCTCCAGTCACCAGACCTGAACCCAATCAAAATGGTTTGGGGTGAGCTGGACCGCAGTGTGAAGGCAAAAGGGCCAACAAGTGCTAAGCATCTCTGGGAACTCCTTCAAGATTGTTGGAAGACCATTCCCGGTGACTACCTCTTGAAGCTCATCAAGAGAATGCCAAGAGTGTGCAAAGCAGTCATCAAAGCAAAAGGTGACTACTGTGAAGAACCTAGAATATAAGACATAATTTCAGTTGTTTCACACTTTTTTGTTAAGTATATAATTCCACATGTGATAATTCATAGTTTTGATGCCTTCAGTGTGAATGTACAATTTTCATAGTCATGAAAATACAGAAAAATCTTTAAATGAGAAGGTGTGTCCAAACTTTTGGTCTGTACTGTGTATATATATATATATATATATATATACACATACTGCTCTGGAAAAAATGAAGAGACCACTGCAAAATGTGGAGTTTGTCTGATTTTCTCTTTATAGGTATATTTTTGAGTAAAATATAAATTGCTCTTTTACTCTATAAACTTCTGACAACATGTCCCCAAAGTTCCAAGCGATACATTTTGTATTTATTTTCTGAAAATGAGAAATGGTCAAAATTAAAAAAAAAAGCATTGTTTTCAGACCTCAAATAATGCAAAAAAGCAAGTGCATAATCATTTAGAAGCAACAATACTAATGTTTTATCTCAGGAAGAGTTCAGAAATCAATATTTTGTGGAATAACCATGATTTTTAATCACAGCTTTCATGCGTCTTGGCAGCTTTCCACCAGTCTATCACACTGCTCCTGGTACAATAATGTCAGCCGTTCTTCTCTGTTTGATGGCTTATGACTATCCATCTTCCTCCTGATTACATTCCAGAGGTTTTCAATGGGGTTCAGGTCTGGAGATTGGGTGGCCATGACAGGGATTTGATGTGGTTCTTCATCCACACCTTGATTGACCTAGCTGTGTGGCATGGCGCATTGTCCTGCTGGAAAAAACAGCCCTCAGAGTAAGGGAGCATTGCCTGAGCAGAAGGAATCCACTGTTTTTCCAGAATAACCTTGTATGCGGCTTGATTCATAAGTCCTTCGCAAAGAACAACCTGCCCAATTTCAGCCTTGCTGAAGCATCCCCAGATCATCTCTGATCCTCCACCAGATTTCACAGGGGGTGCAAGACACTGTGGCTTGTACGCCTCTCCAGGTCTCCATCTAACCATTAGACGACCAGGTGTTGGGCAAAGCTGAAAATTAGACTCATCAGAGAAGATTACCTTACTCCAGTCATCTGTGGTCCAATCCTTATGGTCTTTGGCAAACTTCAGCCTGACTCTCCTTTGCTTCTCATTGATGAAAGGCTTTTTCTAGCTTTACATGACTTGAGTCCTGCTTCTAGGAGCCTGTTATGAACTGTTCTTGTCGTGCACTTCACCCCAGATGCCATTTATTTTGTAGGTCACTTGATGACATCCTGCGGTTGCTGAGTGATATTCGAATAAGATGACTGTCATCCTGGTCATTGGAGAGTCGTTTTCGCCCTCTGCCGATCTGTAGCTTTGTTGTCCCCAATAACTGCTGCTTGACCTTGTTGTAATGGACTGCCATCTTAGAAATTTTAAGGATGGAGGCTGCATGATGCTCACTGTGTCCCTCTGTTAGTATAGCCAGGATTGAGCCCTTCTTTTCCTCACTCAAGACTTTTCTTCTCAACTCCCTTTCAATGGGTAAAAGTTATTTTTTCATTCCTATTACTTTTGGGATATTCCTAGCACTTGTTTTGCCATCCAGCTTGTCCTATTGCAGGAGGATTGTGAACACCACAGCAGGGTTTTTTTTATACTTTCCTTTGTTAAATAAGATTTGGTTCAGGTGATCACCTAATCAGAAGCTCATTAAGTAGAATGAGGCGTACGCTGGTTGGAATTCTACTGACACTGGAATGGAATGGCTGTCAGACCAGAAGCGGATTTTTATAAAACTGGGCAGTGGGCTCTTCATTTTTGCCAGAGCTGTATATACACTGCACAGTACTGCTCCTCCTGCCCTGTATACATACAGTACAGACCAAAAGTTTGGACACACCTTATCATTTAAAGATTTTTCTGTATTTTCATAAAATCATCAAAACTATGAATTAACACATGTGGAATTATATACTTAACAAAAAAGTGTGAAATAACTGAAATTATGTCTTATATTCTAGGTTCTTCAAAGTAGCCACCTTTTGCTTTGATGACTGCTTTGCACACTCTTGGCATTCTCTTGATGAGCTTCAAGAGGTAGTCACCGGGAATGGTTTTCACTTCACAGGTGTGCCCTGTCAGGTTTAATAAGTGGGATTTCTTGCCTTATAAATGGGGTTGGGACCATCAGTTGTGTTGTGCAGAAGTCTGGTGGATACACAGCTGATAGTCCTACTGAATAGACTGTTAGAATTTGTATTATGTGTGTAGAACATGAGATTTACTTTTTGTATTGAAAAACTGAAATAAACTCATTTTTTAATGATATTGTAATTTTGTGAGCAGCCCCTGTATGCTGCGGTGCCACTGAGCCTGTGTATCCTAACCTATCATGCACCCTGTGATACAGGCAGAGGGATGATGTTCTTATTAGGCTGCGGTCACCTATTACTGCGGCGCCTCCGGCCATGTGCTTGGCATTAACCCTTTGGAGTTCGCCCCTGCACACTGCTCAGATACTCTCCACTGACTTTTAAAGAATTCCCACAATGCAGTGCATGGAGTCAATGAACTCATCATTATAAATGGTGCGTAGATGATGAAGTCTCTGTGACATATGTAACACTGTGTTCACACCTGGACATTCCTGGCTAGAACGGCGGCATTCTGTGAATTACCAGGCGCGGTCATGTGACCAGTGATCCTGTGATCCTGAACCGTAGCCATAGCCTTGTTTCCTGCGGATTCCTGCAGATCATCACTCCGCTGACTCTGGATCTGCAGAGCATTGCTACATTGTACAATCTGTTATGTCCGGTCACAGGAGATTCTTTTTATCATCCGCGTCCTTACAATATATTGTATCAGCTTTTTTAGCCCACAGTCTTGGGTCAGTCATTAACCTGCACAGAGACTAATTAATAAGTAAGATGTGAGAGAGAGGATGGGGGCCGAGAACCGGAAGGGACGACCTGAGGAAGGATTCTCCAGTCATGATAATCAGTTAGAATATTCTGTAAGTTTAATTTTCGGCTTAAGGCTGAATTCTCTCATCTCCTTATCTGTGATCACACGGGAAAGATCCCAGCACTACTACAAAGAATAAAATATGTCTACTCGGTGCTGTGTGTTCAAGCATCCACAAACGTCTTTATAATGATACATCACATTACTGATCCTGAGTTACATCCTCTATTATACTCCAGAGCTGCACTCACTATTCTGCTGGTGCAGTCACTGTGTACATACATTACATTACTGATCCTGAGTTACCTCCTGTATTATACCCCAGAGCTGCACTCACTATTCTGCTGGTGCAGTCACTGTGTACATACATTACATTACTGATCCTGAGTTACCTCCTGTATTATACCCCAGAACTGCATTCACTATTCTGCTGGTGCAGTCACTGTGTACATACATTACATTACTGATCCTGAGTTACATCCTGTATTATACCCCAGAGCTGCACTCACTATTCTGCTTGTGCAGTCACTGTGTACATACATTACATTACTGATCCTGAGTTACATCCTGTATTATACTCCAGAGCTGCACTCACTATTCTGCTGGTGCAGTCACTGTGTACATACATTACTGATCCTGAGTTACCTCCTGTATTATACCCCAGAGCTGCACTCACTATTCTGCTGGTGCAGTCACTGTGTACATACATTACATTAATGATCCTGAGTTACATCCTGTATTATACTCCAGAGCTGCACTCACTATTCTGCTGGTGCAGTCACTGTGTACATACATTACATTACTGATCCTGAGTTACCTCCTGTATTATACTCCAGAGCTGCACTCACTATTCTGCTGGTGCAGTCACTGTGTACATACATTACTGATCCTGAGTTACATCCTGTATTATACTCCAGAGCTGTACTCACTATTCTGCTGGTGCAGTCACTGTGTACATACATTACTGATCCTGAGTTACCTCCTGTATTATACCCCGGAGCTGCACTCACGATTCTGCTGGTGCAGTCACTGTGTACATACATTACTGATCCTGAGTTACATCCTGTATTATACCCCAGAGCTGCACTCACTATTCTGCTGGTGCAGTCACTGTGTACATACATTACATTACTGATCGTGAGTTACATCCTGTATTATACTCTAGAGCTGCACTCACTATTCTGCTGGTGCAGTCACTGTGTACATACATTGCATTACTGATCCTGAGTTACATCCTGTATTATACTCCAGAGCTGCACTCACTATTCTGCTGGTGCAGTCACTGTGTACATACATTACATTACTGATCCTGAGTTACATCCTGTATTATACTCCAGAGCTGCACTCACTATTCTGCTGGTGCAGTCACTGTGTACATACATTACATTACTGATCCTGAGTTACATCCTGTATTATACTCCAGAGCTGCACTCACTATTCTGCTGGTGCAGTCACTGTGTACATACATTACATTACTGATCCTGAGTTACCTCCTGTATTATACCCCAGAGCTGCACTCACTATTCTGCTGGTGCACTGTGTACATACATTACATTACTGATCCTGAGTTACCTCCTGTATTATATACTCCAGAGCTCCACTCACTCTTCTGCTGGTGCAGTCGCTGTGTACATACATTACATTACTGATCCTGAGGTACATCCTGTATTATACTCCAGAGCTGCACTCACTATTCTGCTGGTGCAGTCACTGTGTACATACATTACATTACTGATCCTGAGTTACATCCTGTATTATACTCCAGAGCTGCACTCACTATTCTGCTGGTGCAGTCACTGTGTACATACATTACATTACTGATCCTGAGTTACATCCTGTATTATACTCCAGAGCTGCACTCACTATTCTGCTGGTGCAGTCACTGTGTACATACATTACATTACTGATCCTAAGTTACATCCTGTATTATACTCCAGAGCTGCACTCACTATTCTGCTGGTGCAGTCACTGTGTACATACATTACATTACTGATCCTGAGTTACATCCTGTATTATACTCCAGAGCTGCACTCACTATTCTGCTGGTGCAGTCACTGTGTACATACATTACATTACTGATCCTGAGTTACATCCTGTATTATACTCCAGAGCTGCACTCACTATTCTGCTGGTGCAGTCACTGTGTACATACATTACATTACTGATCCTGAGTTACATCCTGTATTATACTCCAGAGCTGCACTCATTTTTTCTGATGCTTGATGCAGTGTAATATAAACCTGCAGTGAATAAACACAATTTCATAATGTTATAATGTTTTTTGCTTTTTGTCAGGTGTGTATTATTTTGTATAAAACCCATAATTTTTCCTTTTGTGTCGCCGTTGTGTGAGACCTGTCTCGTCCTCACTGTCCGCTCTGGAGCTGTGTGAGGACTTGTTTTTTGTGCTGAGATCTGACGTTGTTAGTGATACTAATCTGCGGCACATATATGTTGTTTTAGTCATTTTTTGTTTCTATGTTGTGTTATTATTTTTTATTCAAGTGAAGAGACAAAATGTGTTTAGCTTTTTTTGGTTCCCGTTTCATTTGATCGTTGTGATAGAGCGGACCGTCTCCTCTTCTGCCGTGATGGAGGGAGTCCGGTCCTATACTGAGCTGCATCTATAGACAGCGGTGGTGACGGACATGACGCTGCGGAGCGATACCGCCATCCCGTGCCGCGTCCATACATGAGACAGGAAACCACAACCCTACAGGCGTCCCCGGGGTGGAGTCTGCCCCTGCGTCAGTAATGGGTTAATTCTTCGTTCCCCCACCGGCTCGCTTACAGGCTAATCGCAGGGTGAAATGTGTAAATTCGGCTTATCTGGGACATCTCCTTTTTCCGATGCTTCGGTAAACTCCGCTAAGCTGTTGTGATTTTGCTTTCACGCTCCTGTCCTTGCATTTTTCCAGTCCAATTAGGTTATTAGTAAGGCTAAATGAGGCATGGCGCCTCTGAAAGTCACACCGTCACCCCGGTGATTGGCGAGGCCCATCCGACTGTGACTGCCGCTGAACTCTCCCTCCCGACAATATCACCTTCACATTCTTAAGGCCTGAAGACGGCGGCCGGGGCGTGACGTCATGTCACTGACCCCCGGGTAACATGGCGCCCGCATAGACAGTCGGGTACATGTGTGACACACAGGAACATCCATGGACAGTCGGATGTGGAATGTGGAAGCTTCTGTTTCCATGGTAACAGACAACAAACAAACCCTGTGTAGTCAGATCAGCTGGCATTCTCCCTTGTATTTTTGCCTTACTTTAGGCTTCAGATAATGCGGTAGATATTGGGAAGGAGTGACACGTAGAAGGGTGCAGGACTGCAGGATCAGACTGCACGGGGTCTGTTGGATGTCTGTTGCCATGGAGACGCATAAGTCTGCATCTGAGCTGCAGATACAGAGAGATTCAGGCTGCAGTGAAAAGACAATACGCTATAATCGCCTCTTGTTACTCACATAGGTGACAGATTATAGATCGCTGGGGTCCGACACACAAATCTCACCGATCACCATCCTGACCGGGCGGAGCTGTGGCCCGGCATAGAATACAATGGCAAATAGCAACATACAAAGTGCAAAGTGTCCAAAATCATTGCGGCACCATCCCAAAATAACAACTGTCCAGTTACCTTCATCCTCTGAAAATCCCTGCTAATGGGGCACTGTGCATGCTACTGTTATGGGGCACTGTGCATGCTACTGTTATGGGGCACTGTGCATGCTACTGTTATGGTGCACTGTGCATGCTACTGTTATGGGGCACTGTGCATGCTACTGTTATGGGGCACTGTGCATGCTACTGTTATGGGGCACTGTGCATGCTACTGTTATGGTGCACTGTGCATGCTACTGTTATGGGGCACTGTGCATGCTACTGCTATGGGGCACTGTGCAAGTGCAGCGCCCCAGAGTCCTGGTCGTTGCAGTACTGTGGCTCCGCCACTATGGGGAGCTATGGTGCGTCCGATGGCACTGAAGGAGTTCATCTGATCAGGTATCACAGACACCAATACATTTCACAGCCGGGCCTCCGGGGGGAGCTAAGGGTGCTATTCATTAGGCCACTCCCCACCATAGTGGGTAAACTGGGGGTCAGGCAGGAAGTTAGATCAGAAAGCTGACTGGGTTGGAACCAGGCAACACCTTGTGGCAGAGGGTGTTGTAGGGGAAGATACAGTAGGGTCTCTGTCAGGGGTGGGATCCTGACAGAGGCTTGGCAACGAGAACGAACGTAACGGGACCGTGCCTACTCCGGGTAGCGGCGGGATCCAAGGAAGGACTAGAAGCGAGATAGATTGTGCTGAGTGAGAAACGGGATCACGCAAAAGGAGAAATACCAGTAGGAGTCGTGCTGTAAGACCGAACCAACATCCTACTGAGGCGCACTACCGGTGGCCGGAACGCCGAGGGAGTAGAATAACATTCAGCTTCAAGCAATACTCCAAACAGCGGCAGGACAGTCAGTCTCAGGCGGGCTGTCTAACTCAAATCACCTATGAAGTCTTGGGGGGCAACTTGTGGAGAGGGGCGTCTCTAGGGTCCCGGAAGAGCTCCGAGCCTACCCGTCAAACGGGTGCCGTTCCATCCCGAACCTCAGGGAGGGACGGAGGATTAGCAGAACATCATCTAATCGAGTTGTGAGGGAACTTAAGAAACAGACACAACAGTTGTGGGGTACTTTCCGTAAGCGCAGCAGGGAAGGACTACAACACATAGCGCTAGGGGGAAGGCACAGATTTCCTCCTGTGAAGAGAACTCTGGAAGTGTCATTGGACCAGCCGGACTTGCACAGCCTGGTGAGCCGTATTCTGGACTGAGGACTCAGAGATCTTCAGTAAAGAGGTAAAGAGACTGCAACCTGGTGTCCTCGTTATTTACCGTGACCTGCACCCCACAACTGCACCGTTACACCACCACTTATTGCACTGGACGTCCCCCACTGACAGACAGGGCCACGGACCGGGTCTAGCCACCGTGACAACCCCAGAACTGGACAGAGACTCTCAGAGGCCCGGCTCCGGGTGCCCCTCGGCCCTGCGGCGGTGTGGGGGCGCTCCAACTTGGCGTCACGAACAGGATCTACTTAAGCCTGAAGAATCAGGTCATGTGTGCCTTGGGACTGTGATTTACTGTGCTTGGACTGTACTTTATTGCAAGGACTGTGCCGCGCCATTTGCCGCCAAAATCCGCCGCCATTGCAGCGCTGAGGAGAGCGCAGGAGAAGAGGAGGGGCGTGAAGTGGGCGTAGGCAAGCTGGAGAGCGCGAACAACAATGGCCGCCCAGTCCAAGTATTTCTGTGTCCTGCGGACGTGTCCGTCAACAGCTGAGGTCCGCCTCCTGATCCTGTTTGGAGGGTGGAGACCATGGAGACGGGGCCGCCCACGAAAGAGACCGCGGGAAGAAGACATTGGAGAGGAGATAAAGATGGCGACACCGGAAGCACCGCACGGGAATGGTCGAACTCGGAGAGAGGCTGGACAGCCCGAGGTGGTCCAGGGTACGCCGTCACTGCGAGAGCTGACCCTTACAGAGCCAACGATGGGCCGACCTCCCCGGCCGCCGTCGGGAGAGTGTATGGCCGCGGCCGAAGCCCGGTGGATCGTTGCCCGCCAGGAGGCTGATGCCCGCATGATCGCTCGGCTGGGCCAGCCCACGGAGGTCTGCTTGTCTCCAGTGTCCCCTGCTCCTTCCAACCCAGTCGCGGCTGAGAGTGCGCTGCAGATACAGGGCCTGAAGCTCATGCCTGAGGCCGAACACCTGCGGCGCTTGATGGCTGCATGGCGGGACCCGATCCTGGAACCAGCCGGACGACCCGTTGGTCTGGTGAGGCCCGGGAGGAAACCACCTTCTTCCCCGAAGAACGAGTAAGCATGAATGCCTTAAGGATGTACATAGTTTTTAACTGTTTGTTGTTTCCTGTTTTTGCTGCTAAACCCGTTCAGGGTTAACTTTTTAAAGGGATCCCTTTGTTGACCCGGGATCCCTATTGTTTGTTTTTGGTTGTTTTTCTAAAGTTTTTGCACAAGTTTTTAGTTGAAAAGAACTGCTGTAATCATGAACAGTGCATGATGCGAACTTTTTGTATATAGTTAGCACCTTATTAAAGGTGCTCCCTACTGGTTTTACTTAAAGAAGGACTCTTTGTGAAGATACCACACTGGAACCTTTGCTGAGTAAGGACTGGTAGCTTGAGAAGAAATGCTACCTCATAGAGACTTGGTCCCTTCTTAAAGGGGATGTTCAATTGTTGCACTTAAACGGTGATATTGCTTTAAGACAGGTAGCAATAATGTTTGATGAAAGAAAGTGATGATAATGTGTACATGAGAAAGTTATATGTATCCAACCAGTTAATTGTGAAGAAATGATGATGATGTTTCTCGGAAGAAAAGGAATGATTGATAATGTTGATAGAAAGTGGGGATAGAAGGTAAACCCTGAGTCCTCCATAGAAAGTTAGTTTATTGTAAAGAAAGAGTTAATAATGTGTTACAGAGGACAGAAAGTGAACCCGTAGGGGTTAGGTAGTGAGTCCTCCTAGGAGCCATACGTAGATGGCTCAGTGCTTCTAAAACTGAAAGTAATGTTATGATCTATACTGTGTATAGAAGTTGAAAAGGCGGTAGGCCCTGGCTGAACGGGGCGGTCCTGTAACAGAAAGGAGAGGCAGTAGGTCTGGTGCCGATAGGACAGGCGGTCCTGCAGATTTAAAGAAGGAGAATGAAAAAGTTAAATTACCTTATAATGTGATTATAGGAAGGTCTTTAGTGGATACAGAGTGTATGTCCTTAAAGGCAACGTTAAAGTATTGTTCAGCAATTTTTGCACTTAGTAGAATACCCGGTTGGGTAAGAAGAGTTATTTATAGCATGTTGCTATGTTATTTAACCATGTTTGTAATGTTCAAGTGTCCTTACCTCCCATAAAGGGAAGCCTGTTCAAGTATACTTATTGTTATTGCACTCAACAAAATTGTATGTCTTTTTGCTAAACTTGTATTGTTGTTTTCTTCCCAGTCCAGGAGTACTGTGTTTAACCAGGGGGGAGTGCAGCGCCCCAGAGTCCTGGTCGTTGCAGTACTGTGGCTCCGCCACTATGGGGAGCTATGGTGCGTCCGATGGCACTGAAGGAGTTCATCTGATCAGGTATCACAGACACCAATACATTTCACAGCCGGGCCTCCGGGGGGAGCTAAGGGTGCTATTCATTAGGCCACTCCCCACCGTAGTGGGTAAACTGGGGGTCAGGCAGGAAGTTAGATCAGAAAGCTGACTGGGTTGGAACCAGGCAACACCTTGTGGCAGAGGGTGTTGTAGGGGAAGATACAGTAGGGTCTCTGTCAGGGGTGGGATCCTGACAGAGGCTTGGCAACGAGAACGAACGTAACGGGACCGTGCCTACTCCGGGTAGCGGCGGTGCCCAAGAAAGGATTAGAAGAGAGATAGATTGTGCTGAGTGAGAAACGGGATCACGCAAAGGAGAAATACCAGTAGGAGTCGTGCTGTAAGACCGAACCAACATCCTACTGAGGCGCACTACCGGTGGCCGGAACGCCGAGGGAGTAGAATATCATTCAGCTTCAAGCAATACTCCAAACAGCGGCAGGACAGTCAGTCTCAGGCGGGCTGTCTAACTCAAATCACCTATGAAGTCTTGGGGGGCAACTTGTGGAGAGGGGCGTCTCTAGGGTCCTGGAAGAGCTCCGAGCCTACCCGTCAAACGGGTGCCGTTCCATCCCGAACCTCAGGGAGGGACGGAGGATTAGCAGAACATCATCTAATCGAGTTGTGAGGGAACTTAAGAAACAGACAACAGTTGTGGGGTACTTTCCGTAAGCGCAGCAGGGAAGGACTACAACACATAGCGCTAGGGGGAAGGCACAGATTTCCACCTGTGAAGAGAACTCTGGAAGTGTCATTGGACCGGCCGGACTTGCGCAGCCTGGTGAACCGTATTCTGGACTGAGGACTCAGAGATCTTCAGTAAAGAGGTAAAGAGACTGCAACCTGGTGTCCTCGTTATTTACCGTGACCTGCACCCCACAACTGCACCGTTACACCACCACTTATTGCACTGGACGTCCCCCACTGACAGACAGGGCCACGGACCGGGTCTAGCCACCGTGACAACCCCAGAACTGGACAGAGACTCTCAGAGGCCCGGCTCCGGGTGCCCCTCGGCCCTGCGGCGGTGTGGGGGCGCTCCACATGCTACTGTTATGGGGCACTGTGCATGCTACTGTTATGGGGCACTGTGCATGCTACTGTTATGGGGCACTGTGCATGCTACTGTTATGGGGCACTGTGCATGCTACTGTTATGGGGCACTGTGCATGCTACTGTTATGGGGCACTGTGCATGCTACTGTTATGGGGCACTGTGCATGCTATTGCTATGGGGCACTGTGCATGCTACTGTTATGGGGCACTGTGCATGCTACTGTTATGGGGCACTGTGCATGCTACTGTTATGGGGCACTGTGCATGCTACTGTTATGGGGCACTGTGCATGCTATTGCTATGGGGCACTGTGCATGCTACTGTTATGGGGCACTGTGCATGCTACTGATATGGGGCACTGTGCATGCTATTGCTATGGGGCACTGTGCATGCTACTGTTATGGGCACTGTGCATGCTACTGTTATGGGGCACTGTGCATGCTACTGTTATGGGCACTGTGCATGCTACTGTTATGGGGCACTGTGCATGCTACTGTTATGGGCACTGTGCATGCTACTGTTATGGAGGCACAGTTTCTATAACTTCTGAGTACACTGTGATAGTAATACTGTGGGGCCACTGTGGATAATAGTTTATGAGTGGACTGGGGTTATCAGTGTTGTGGGTATCACTTATGGAGGCACTATGGCTGCCAGTGTTATGAGACCACTGGGGCTGTCACTTGGGGGCACTGTGGTTCATTGTTATGGAGGCACTTTGGCTGCCTCAATTATAGGGGCTACTGTGAATGTAATTTATGGGAAGTGCTATGGCTGTAACTTATGGAAGCACTGTAGCTGTCACTGTGATGGAGGCACTGTGGTTCTCAATGTTATGGAGGCACTATAGTTGTCACTGTTATGGGGGCACTGTGGTTCTCATTGTTATGGAGGCACTGTGGTTCTCATTGTTATGGGGGCACTGTGCTGGTCACTAATATCTCACAGAAAGTGTAGCCATTATACATTTCATAGATTCTCAGTTTAAAGGTTGAAACAAGATCAGGGTCACCCTATAACCAGTGGAAGGCAATCACCCCATGGTGGAGATGCTCATTGCCTTATATTAGGGGGAAGTTCCTCCCCAGCTTTATAAATGACAATCAGTCTAGTTCCCAGCATCACCCACTGCTCCACTGCAGAATCTAATACAGTATATTATTACAGCTTGTGGGTATTTTTTAAGAAAGGCATCCAGTCCGTCCTTGTCTTTGTTTAGTTACCATAATTGAATATAACAACATGGTATGGTAGAGCGTTCCATAGTCTCCCTGCTCTAACAGTAAAGAATTTATAATGTCCCTGCTGTTACAGTAAATAATCCATAGTGTCCCTGCTCTGACAGTATAAAATCCATAATGTCCCTGCTCGAACCATAAAGAATTTATAGTGTCCCCGCAGTTACAGTAAAGAATCCATAGTCTCCCTGCTGTTACAGTAAAGAATCCATAGTGTCCTTTCTCTGACAGTAAAAAATCCATAGTGTCCCTGCCCTAACCATAAAGAATTGATAGTGTCCCCGCAGTTACAGTAAAGAATCCATAGTCTCCCTGCTGTTACAGTAAAGAATCCATAGTGTCCTTTCTCTGACAGTAAAAAATCCATAGTGTCCCTGCCCTAACCATAAAGAATTGATAGTGTCCCCGCAGTTACAGTATAGAATCCATAGTCTCCCTGCTGTTACAGTAAATAGTTTATAGTGTCCCTGCTCTGACAGTTAAGAATCCATAGTGTCCCTTCTCTAACCGTATAGAATTTATAGTGTCCCTGATGTTACAGTAAAAAATCCTTAATGTCCCTGCTCTGACAGTAAAGAATCTATAATTTGAAAAAACTGACCGTCACATCCAAACATAGATCAAGTGTGAACAGGTTCTGAACCTTAGAGTCACCAACTCCCATACAGTCAAGCAAAAAAGGCAGCACACTGCAGCGCTAACACATGCAAACATGAAACACAGAAATTGAACTGCATTACTGCACTAAAAATATGAAAAATGAGAGCGTTTAGCGCATAAAAAAGGCCAATTTTATGTGTATAGTAAAGAATCTATAGTCTTACTGCTCTTACAGTAAAGAATCCAGAGTCTCACTGTCCATATAGTAAATAAGTGTGTGGCAAAGTCCTCAGCAGGGATTAAGGAAGTCGGAGGTGGCAGTGGTGGGTAGAGGAGGGAGTTAAAAGTTTTGAATAACTGTTTGGGGTTGTAGGATAGGGAAGATACGAGGGATGTGAAGTCGCCTGTTTAGCAGAGGTGAGAGCAGATTTGAATGCCAGTGTTGCTTGTTTGAGTGCAGTGATATCATCTTGCAAATTTGTTTTCTTCCAACACCGTTCTGCAATTCTGGATACTTGGCGAAGCTTTTTAGTGGTGTTATTGTGCCAGGGTTGTCTATTGATTCGTCGCACTCTGCTATGCATGACAGGGGCGACCAAGTTGATGGCTGATGCCAGAGTGGCATTGTTGAAACTAGTGGCAGTGTCTGTGTTGTGGAGTGAGGATATGGAGGACAGTGGCTGAATTGAGTCAGAGAGTGTGCAAGGGTCTAGATGTGAAAGGTTTCTGCGGGGGTGCGCATGGTGCTGGACATGGGTGACAGGTGAGGAGAACAGGGATGAGAAGGTGAGTAGATGGTGGTCGGAGAGAGGGAGAGGGGAGGTGATGAAGTTAGATAGGTAGCAGAGACGGGTGAAGACCAGGTCTAATGTGTGTCCGTCTGTGTGGGTGGCTGAGGAGGACCACTGAGTAAGTCCAAAAGATAAAGTAAGGGACAGAAGTTTGGAGGCTGCAGACTGGTGGGTGTCAATGGGGATGTTGAAGTCACCCATGATGATGGTGGGAATGTCAGCAGTGAGAAAGTGAAGGAGCCAGGTGGAGAATTGGTCAATAAAGGCAGTGGCCGGGCCTGGAGGTCGGTATATGACGGCCATTTGGAGGTTGGAGGGAGAGTAGATGTGGACAGAGTGGACTTCAAAAGAAGGGAGGGTAGAGGTGGGATTGGGTTAAAGGTACAGTTGGAAGAAAGGAGAAGACCCACTCCTCCACCATGTCTGTTGCCAGGACGAGGAGTGTGGGTGAAGTAGAAGCCGCCGTAACATAGCGCAGCAGGGGAGGCTGTGTCAGAGGGTGTCTATTCTGACTCATGGGTATGTAGAACGCAGTGGTGCCTGGATAGACCTATTCTTTTGGGCGCTTCCGTATTGACCTGTACTCACGTTCATACCGATTTATCAGATAGCTTAACTCAGCCACGATCTCATGTAAGAAGACTCCAGGAAAAGAGGATTGCTTTAACCGAAATTCTTGTATTATGATGAAAGTAGCAGGTAAAAAGGAATATTCAACAGAGTACATGCAGTAGGATGCATACAGATATGGTGATGATGACAAAATGGAGAATAAGGGCGTGAACAAACATACATCACAGGACTACAGTGAGAGAGTTGGGACAAAATACAGGGAAAAGCAAACTTCTGCCTAGAAAGAAGGATAAAACACAAACAATGCAAACATTGAATGATTTCCCAAGTCGTGGGACATGACACTCCCCGTCTGAAATCCTTGGATTTCACGATGTCCGTAATTCTTCGAAGTCGTTCGAACCTGAAAAAACAAGAGGAAGAAAAACGTACATGCAATAATAAAACATAAAAGATTTTTAAGTCCAACTCGTTGTTGTTGACCCGTAGATCACACCGAAAGATAAGTTCAAGTATATAAAACCCATCTTCAGATTGGGGAAGCCGCAAACATGCAAACTCTTCCACCAACCCAGAATCCAATGGGAATGTTAAGGGTTCAATCCAATGGAAAATGTCAACATTCAATAAACTGGGGAATGAGGAGGAACGCTCCCCGCCGTGAACAACGTCCAGGAGCATGTTCAGTTCATGTGGTATCCTCCTTACGTAGAAGCAGCACGAGTTCAGTGACCGGGCGGAAGAAGGTTCGGGTAGAGCCCCCTTTTGTCACCTTAACTTCTACCTTACGAGTCTTTCCGTCCTCACCGGGTAGGACATTGGTGATAAGTCCCATTGGCCAGTCATTACGATGAGCCTCTTTGTCCTTTAAGAGAACAAGGTCTCCTTCTTGGAGATTGGGACTGGGCGTCTGCCATTTGTGACGGTTTTGAAGCAAGTGTAAATATTCGGTCTTCCAGCGATGCCAAAACACATTAGCCAGGTGTTGAACTTGTCTCCACTGACGTTTGTAAATGTCCTTGTTATCGAAATTCCCAGGTGGGACTGTAGCGGCTCCAATCTTCTGTGTAAGGAGTGTAGCTGGAGTAAGTATCGTTGGAGCATCGGGGTCGGATGATACTGGAACCAAAGGTCTAGCATTTATTATGGCTGACACTTCTGCGAGGAAGGTGACCAGAACTTCATGAGTAAGGGGAAGTTTATGGTCCAGCAACATGGAGTCGAGGATCCTTCGTGCAACACCAATCATGCGT
The DNA here is from genome assembly GCF_051348905.1 of Ranitomeya variabilis. NCBI lineage: Eukaryota > Metazoa > Chordata > Amphibia > Anura > Dendrobatidae > Ranitomeya > Ranitomeya variabilis. Next base: position 12,397,913 of record NC_135234.1, on the reverse strand, counting down.
TCCCAAGATCCACCCATGTGTGAAGAGTGTGGAGGGTTGAATACTCAAGTGCATCCATTGTCGGACAAGAAGTTGTCAAACTGCAGTTCCTTGCAGGCTCCTACAAAGTTTGTGCCGCAGTCGGACCGGAGTTGTTTGGCAGGTCCCCGGATGGAAAAGAATCTTCTTAGGGCATTGATGAAGCTGGAGGTATCCATGGATTCAATAACCTCGATGTGAACTGCACGGATACTGAGACAGGTGAATAGGACAGCCCATCGCTTACTGTTCGCGGCTCCTCCACGGGTTTTCCTGGTAACAACCGACCATGGCCCGAAGACGTCTACACCAACATATGAAAACGGTTGGTCCATGCTCAGTCGATCTGCTGGGAGGTTCGCCATTTGTTGTTGTTGGTGTTTTCCTCGTAACCTTCGACACTTGACACATCTATGGAGAACTGAAGAGACGCACCTCTTCATTCCCATGATCCACAAGCCAGCAGACCTGATGGCACCTTCAGTAAGATGTCTGCCTTGGTGCTGTACTCGTTCGTGATAGTGCCGAATCAACAGAGTAGTGACGTGATGTCGACCTGGAATGATGATAGGGTTCTGCTCCTTATCGTATAGGTCTGATTTACTTAAACGTCCTCCCACTCTTAGAAACTTGAGATGATCGACTACTGGATTCAAGTCGAGTAGAGTGCTGTTTTTGGACACGCTGACTCCCTTGGTAATACTGCCAATCTCATGTGAATATTCTTCTTGTTGCACACACCTGATGATAACTTGTTCAGCATGGTCTATGTCGTCGGCAGTAAGACGACTCTTACACACGTGCCAACCATGGCACCCTGAGGGCTTGTCCTTTGTAAAACAGCGAGCAATGTGAATGAGACGAGCTACAGTTCGTACAACGGAGGACCAGCTTGAAAAGCGTTCAAAACGATGAGACTTCAAACCTTGCCTAGATGTCATTGAAGTATAGTGAGCAGAGATAGTTTGTCTTATCTCCTTGTCAGATTCTGGTTCCACCAGCTCATAAGCATTTTTGGTGTTGTTCGCACAGAAATCTTCGTACAGGAGACTGGGAGGCGTCAACCACATGTTGTCACCAAGCTTAGAAGCAGCTGCGAGTCTTGTACCTCGGTCGGCTGGGTTTAAATCGGTGGAGATGTGATGCCACTGCTCAGGGGTAGAAAAACTTCTGATGCGCTCAACTCTGTTGCTCACATATGTATAGAACTGCTTTGTTTGGTTGTGAATGTACCCGAGTACCACCCTGCTGTCAGTGTAGAAAGTAAAGGAATCAATTGTAATGTCCATTTCGTCTTGTACAACTTCAGCAATTTCTACTGCCAATACCGCAGCACAAAGCTCGAGTCTGGGTACAGAGTGTGCAGGCTTTGGAGTTAATTTGGCTTTACCCAGGATGAAACCACAGTGTACCTTGTTAGCTCCTAAGGTCATCAGATAAGCTACTGCAGCTATGGCTTCTGTAGATGCGTCAGAGAAAATATGGACTTCTCTTCTGATTGCAGTCGAAGGTGATCTTGGAGAATAACAACGTGGGACTTGGAGTTGCTCTAAGAACTTCAGAGACTTCTTCCACGCCTCCCACCTTTGCTGTTTCTGAGTTGGGAGCGGGGTGTCCCAATCCGTGTTCTCGGCCGTAAGCTGTCTTAACAGTATCTTGCCTTGAATAGTGATGGGTGCTACAAACCCGAGAGGATCATAGATGCTATTTATGACAGATAGGACTCCTCGTTTGGTAAAGGGTTTGTCATAGGGTGACACTTGGAAAGTGAAGGTGTCCCGTTTGATATCCCACAGTAGACCAAGGCTGCGCTGTGTTGGAGGAACATCGGAACCCAAGTTGAGGTCCTTTAGGTTTGTGGCATGGTCCTCAGATGGAAACGCGTTCATTACCTCTTGACTGTTAGAGATAATCTTGTGGAGTCTGAGGTTTGATGTGGATAGCATTTCCTGTGTTCTGGAGAGTAGGTCAATTGCATCTTCGCTTGTGGGCAAGGACTTGAGCCCATCGTCCACGTAGAAGTTCTTCTCTACAAATTGCCGAGCATCGGAACCGTACTCTCTCTCACCTTCCTGGGCTGTCCGTCTCAGTCCATAGATCGCCACAGCAGGTGAGGGACTGTTGCCGAAGACATGGACCTTCATCCGGTAGTCTATGACCTGATTGTTGACGTTGTTGTCCTTGTGCCATAGGAACCTAAGATAGTTTCTGTTGTCTTCTTTCACAATGAAGCAATGAAACATCTGCTGAATGTCGGCCATTATGGCAACAGGTTCTTGTCTGAAGCGGATCAATACTCCAAGGAGGCTGTTGTTCAGGTTGGGCCCAGTTAGGAGCAGGTTATTGAGAGAGAGGCCTTCAAACTGAGCACTGGAGTCAAACACCACTCTGATCTGATTAGGCTTGCGAGGGTGATAGACACCAAAGGATGGAAGATACCAACATTCTTCTCCCTCCCTCAGTGGTGGCGCAGGTTCAGCATGATTTCTGTCAAAGATGTTCTGCATAAAGTCAATGAAATGCTTCTCCATCTCTGGTTTCCTCTTTAGGGTACGCTTTAAGGATGAGAACCTTGCAGTTGCTTGCTGCAGGTTGTTCGGCAACCTCACTCTTGGGAAACGAAAGGGTAAAGGAGCTACCCAACTGTTGGAGTCGTCTTGAACAAATTCTTTATCCATAACCTTTATAAATTCTTTATCTTCCCTTGTGGGTGCCAACTTGTTGTCATTACTTGTGGAATCGAACACTGATGACCCGAGGTTTTCTTCCCAGGACTGGAGTGTGTTCATGTTGTTGAAGGATTCCTGTTGCCACTTGGTGTTGCTCACTTTCTCTTTCACCCAGTAGTGATGTGGGCATGGTTGGAAATGGGTGCTGCGACCATTTGACAAGATGTGTGTCTTGTAAGAGGAGATGTTGTTAGGTCTCTTCATCTTGTGTATGCAAACATTGCCTATGATTACCCAGCCTAGATCTAAGCGTTGGGCAAATGGTGCATCGTGTGGTCCATTAATTTGCTGACGCACCTTGTGCAGCCGGAGAATGTCTCTGCCAAGCAGAATCAGGATATCTGCACTGTTGTTGAGGGCTGGTATCTTGTTTGCTATCCCCTTGAGATGTTGGTGATGAAGAGCAGCCTCTGGCGTTGGGATCTCTTCTCGATTGGATGGAATCTGGTTGCACTCGACCAGTGTAGGTAACGGTATCTCGACGGTGTTCTCGAGAGATGTCGCTGTAAGACCACTGGCCCTTCTCCCATAAACCTCTGTAACACCACTGCAGGTACCTAAGGTGTAAGGGTAGGCATTTCCCTTTAAGTTAAACATATCAAAGAGTTCTGACCTTGCAAGTGATCGGTTGCTCTGATCATCCAGAAGGACGTACACCTTCACGGCTTTCTCTGGGTGACCGTTGGGATATACGTTCACCAGGCAAATCTTCGCACAGGACTTGTCCCAGAGGTCTTCTCCGCAGACTTCTGTGCATGAAGAAGATATTGTGGTATGGCTTGCAGTTTGAGCTGCGTCCTCCCCGCCATGGCTCGTGGTGGGGGAAGGAGTAAGTGTAGAGTCAGGACGGAATGGGTGGAGTGCTTGTACGTGGTCCTCACTGTCACACTCCATGCACTTAATTGTAGTTTTACAGTCTTTAGCAAGGTGTTCAGTAGAAGCACAACATCTGTAGCATACCCCGAACCTCTTTAGAAGCTCCTTGCGTTCCTGGAGCGGTTTCTTCCTGAAGCCGATGCACTTTTTTAAGGGATGTGGCTTCTTGTGGATGGGACATTCACGATTTGGGTTCTCTATCTTTTCACCTTTGTTACTCTTGTCTGGGGCTGGTGTTGGTAAGGGAAGAATATCCGTCTTCTTCACTGACACTGGACCTCTGCGGTTTCTGTCGTTCGAGCGTGCGCTGACGTATTTAGAAGGAGGTGAAGCTGGGCCACTGGATTCTTGGTAAGAAAAGCTTGGGTCGTTCTTGCGCTCTGCCACGTCTTTTATAAACTCACAGAAGTAGGAGAATGGAGGAAATGACACTTGATGGTCTTTCTTGTATTTTGACCCTAGTGTAGTCCACCTTTCTTGCACGTTGTACGGTAGCTTGGAGATAATGGGATTTACTCCACGAGCAGTGTCCAGGTAGCTGAGGCCAGGTAGGTGGGTGTCTGCCTTGGCCAGCTGGAGCTCTAACAGCAAGTCACTGAGCTCTAGGAACTTTGAACTGTCCTTGCTTGATATCTTTGGAAAACTCTGTAATCGCTTGAACAGTGCGTCCTCTATGGCTTCTGGACTGCCAAAGTTTTTCTCTAGTCTTTCCCATGCAGCCATGAGACCAGCCGTTGGATTACTGATATGTACAGACCTGAGTCTCTTGACACGCTCGGTGGATTGTGGTCCTAGCCATCTGATTAGCAGGTCCAGCTCTTCGGCAGCAGTGATGCCGAGGTCACTAGTTACGGTTCTAAAGGCATTTTTCCAACCTCTGTAATTTTCAGGTTGGTCGTCAAACCTTGTGAGACCGGTTTTAGTAAGTTCGCGGCGAATCATGTACCTTGCGAAGTCGGACATGTCTGTTCTTTCTGACTTAGGATGCACGAATGTGGGCTGAGCGGTGTTGTACATAGGAGTGGAGACGTCTTGGACTTGAAACGTGGGTAAGTATGGAGTGGCATATGCATTTAGTCCAGCAACCGGTTTGGTGGGTATAGTCTCTGCTACATGCGGAGCTGGCACTGTGCGGTTGTCGAGAGTATAATGACCTGCCGGTATATTGGGTTGCGTGTAGATAATAGCCTGTGGAGTTTGATGAGATGCAGGGTCTTGGCGCATACTGGAATACGAAGGAAGTTCAAGTTTGGGAGCATTGTACTGACCTTGAGTGTAGGGTTCTGTAAGTTGATCGGCATCCTGGTGTCCTGGAGAAGCATGAACGCCATCAGAAGTGTTAGTGATGATCTGCGGTTCGCCATTTTGGCTTAGCACGTAGTCTCTTGTGCGTTCAATAGGGTCCTCCGCCTCCACTTCACACAAACTGATGCTGTCTCTTTGACTCCCACTGATAGCTCGCTCCAGGATCCTTAACTCCGCCATGGCTGTTGCGTGCTCACATTCCTTCTCCAGAGCTTCCTTGCGTGCTGCATCCGCATCCATTTCTGCTCTCTTTTCTGCTCTGGCTGCTTCTATTTCTGCTCTCTTTTGTGCTGTGGCTGCATCCATTTCTGCTCTCTTTTGTGCTGTGGCTGCATCCATTTCTGCTCTCTTTTGTGCTGTGGCTGCGTCCATATCTGCTCTCCTTTGCGCAAAGGCTGCTTGTATCTTAGACGTTTCTGCCTTAGCACGTGCCCTTATAAGCTGCTGGCTGAGAGTGGAATATTTTGATGAACTTGACCTAGATGAGCGTTTTGAGTGCTTAGACGATTTGGATGAGCGAGATGATGCATCTGGTGTCCGTGCAATTTTAGCCTCTATCTTTGTCTTAATGTCGCGTACGGTGCAGTCCCTTTCAGAATTAAGCTGCTGGAAACTTTGCAATTCTTTTAAAGTCTCTGGCAGATTCAGTTTCTTCAGGAGAATAATGTATTGGTCAGTCTTCTCCATATACCTTTGGTATGCTGTGCATAATTGTTCTAGGGCTCCCTCAAGTGGTAACTCATGAGAAGCAGGCCTTGATACAGTGTCTATGTGACTCAGCACTTTCTCCCACAGTGAAGACACATCACTATATACAACACATTTTTCAGTCTCTAAATTCTCCATGACTTTCCATGTAGGTTTAACTGTACGTTTTCCTCTTTCACTAGCTGGTGGATGGGGATCTAGGTCTCTTTCCTGTGTTTGTAAGTCTGGTAGGGACATTGTATACCTCGCTTCAGACATGATTTGTTTGCAGGCAGGATGAGTGGATGATGAGGGTTATACTTCTCACTGTTTATCTGCAGTGTGTGCTTCTATGCACACTGGGGTCTGGCTGGGAACTGGGTTACTGTGTATCTGGGAAATGTCCTTTTCCACTGAGGTTCAGCACAGACCTTGAGTTACTGTCTCTGAAGGCAGGCTATTCCTTTTTACTATTCTGACTCATGGGTATGTAGAACGCAGTGGTGCCTGGATAGACCTATTCTTTTGGGCGCTTCCGTATTGACCTGTACTCACGTTCATACCGATTTATCAGATAGCTTAACTCAGCCACGATCTCATGTAAGAAGACTCCAGGAAAAGAGGATTGCTTTAACCGAAATTCTTGTATTATGATGAAAGTAGCAGGTAAAAAGGAATATTCAACAGAGTACATGCAGTAGGATGCATACAGATATGGTGATGATGACAAAATGGAGAATAAGGGCGTGAACAAACATACATCACAGGACTACAGTGAGAGAGTTGGGACAAAATACAGGGAAAAGCAAACTTCTGCCTAGAAAGAAGGATAAAACACAAACAATGCAAACATTGAATGATTTCCCAAGTCGTGGGACATGACAGTGTCAGCCATGTTTCGGTGAGGCCCAGAAAGGAAAGATTACAAGAGGTAATCTTGTAATACAGTACTTGTACAGTGTTCGTACAGTAATGTACTTGTAGGTACAGTAAAGAATCCAGTCTCACTGTTCATATAGTAAATAATCCATAGTCTCCCTTACAGTAAAGAATTCATAGTGCTACTGCTCTTGCAATAAAGAATCCATAGTGTCCCTGCTGTTACAGTAAAGAATCCATAGTTTTCTTGCTCTTGCAATAAAGAATCCATAGTCTCACTGCTTGTCCCATAAAGAATCACTGTCTGTGGTGATTAAACCTACTTTCCTCTAGTCTCCTTGTCTCCGTTACAGGCCTGGGTGTAAACAGGTCATTACACAAATCTCCGTACTCTCCCTCTATATTTTTGTACACAGCAATAAGATTGACCCTGAATGACCCCATTTGATAGCTTTCCTTTCCAATATTCTTCTAAAAAGATCGGTTCCCAAATAAGGCTATGTTCACACGCTGCGGGTTTTGCTGCGGACCCGCAGCTGTTTTGCAGCTGCGGGTCCGCATCCTTTTTCCATGTAGGTTACAGTACAATGTAACCTAATGGAAAACAAAACCCGCTGTGCCGACGATCCTTTTTTTCTGTGGAAAATCCGCGCGGATTTTCTGCAGAAAAAAAGAAGGACCATGTCACTTCTTGGTGCAGAATCGCAGCGATTCTGCACCCATAGAAATGCTGATTGTACAAATAGTCCCCAAAACATATTTATAATACAATAATTAGCATACAAATAATTGTATATAAATGCTAAATTGCATCCTGAGAGATAAGGCAAAAAACGACTCAGAGGATAATTAGCGAAACGGAGAAAGATAGAGTCAAAATGCCAATAATTGCAAAATTAGTAGAAACTTTATTACATAGTAAATACACACATAAAATCAATATTGTGCACACAGTGTGCACATAGCCGTGAGCAATACAATTCTAGTATAGCATCTATGAAGTGATAAAAGACAAAAACTCCAAGGCTAAGAGAGCAAACGGTGCACCTAGTCCATATATATGGGGGTCCTGTTGTACATGTGGCTACTGCATGTGTTTAATATATCCAAACTAAGGCACACGTATAGGGTAGGGCGCTATATAGGATTGGTAAGTGGTAAGTATAAGGCAGGCTAAAATAGGGACCAATGAACTGATTAATCACATAAAATAGTAACCTAACACCTGCTGCTACCAGCCAAATGGAAACACTGGCCGAAACCTACAACCAATACAAGTACTAGCCAATAAGTAGTACCCTAAGTGCCAAAGTAAAGCAAATAGTACAGATCTTTACCCATGTGTCCTGGACCGGTGCGACCGCGCTCTCACCCCTACGCACGTTTCGGTGCGAGATCACCTTCTTCAGGGGGCCCCCTGAAGAAGGTGATCTCGCACCGAAACGTGCGTAGGGGTGAGAGCGCGGTCGCACCGGTCCAGGACACATGGGTAAAGATCTGTACTATTTGCTTTACTTTGGCACTTAGGGTACTACTTATTGGCTAGTACTTGTATTGGTTGTAGGTTTCGGCCAGTGTTTCCATTTGGCTGGTAGCAGCAGGTGTTAGGTTACTATTTTATGTGATTAATCAGTTCATTGGTCCCTATTTTAGCCTGCCTTATACTTACCACTTACCAATCCTATATAGCGCCCTACCCTATACGTGTGCCTTAGTTTGGATATATTAAACACATGCAGTAGCCACATGTACAACAGGACCCCCATATATATGGACTAGGTGCACCGTTTGCTCTCTTAGCCTTGGAGTTTTTGTCTTTTATCACTTCATAGATGCTATACTAGAATTGTATTGCTCACGGCTATGTGCACACTGTGTGCACAATATTGATTTTATGTGTGTATTTACTATGTAATAAAGTTTCTACTAATTTTGCAATTATTGGCATTTTGACTCTATCTTTCTCCGTTTCGCTACCCATAGAAATGCATTGAACCGCTAACTTCAGTTGCTGTGCCGAACAGGACCTGTGGTGACGTCGCGGTCACATGACCGTGACGTCACGAAGGTCCTTGTCGGCACAGCCGCTTGCAGCGCCGGGGAGATCGCGACGTCAGAGGGTGAGTATAACCAATTTTTATTATTTTTTACATTACTATTGATGCTGCATATTGCTGCATATGCAGCATCAATAGTACAGGAGTAATCCCGCAGCGGAAACCGCGGAACAAACCGCGATAAATCTGCAGGGATAACCGCAGCGGGTTTGCCCTGCAGATTTATCAATTCCGCTGCGGGATTAACCCGCAGAGGAACCCGCAGCGTGTGAACGTGGCCTAATAAATATTATTACCATCTTGTTGCAGAACAAAATCCACCATACTAGGACCACTATACCATTAATACCGCTATACTCCGCACATTTTGGCAGTGCTGATTTAAAGTGTCCTGAAAACATCAAAAGTCGCAAAACTTTTCAAAGCTTTTCCAGCACTTTTGTGACATAACAGCTTTGCTGCATCCGTCCCTCTGTGTCTACAGAACAGGTAGATCTTGTGGCTTCAGGTGATGGGATCTCTGTTGTCTTCCTGTTTCTTTTCTTAACAGCATTGAAAAATGTTTGGGTTGCAGAGCAAAAATCTTTTGCTAGGAAAAAGTGTAACTTTTCATGAGGATAGTATGAACCATGAAAAAGCTGTAGTTGTGTTTAGCACCCTCATGACATTTTCCAAAATTTGCATTTATCTACTTTTGGCAGCATTAAAGTTCACTAAAACTAATAGAAGAAAACTTTCTTGTTTTAGGTGGATGAAACAAACATGAAGAAATAAGGGCTTATTTCAGCCATGACTATAAATTAGATTAATTTTTGGCATCAATAAAACTTTTGTTGTAAAAATTGCAAAGCATCTTACCTACTGTACAAACACAGTAGTCAATGAAGAAGCAAAGGTTTTTAACTAGCCGTCCAAAAATTGTCCTTTTTTTGTGGGATCAGCAACAGGTTTGTTGTTTGAAAAGTAAAGAAGCCCTGGATTTTTAACCAGTGTGACAAAGTCACTGGCAAATTACTGGAGAGGAGGTATGTATCACTGAGGGTGTTCGCTTCAGTGATATGAACCTAGGAAAACGCTTCAGCACACTTAGTGCCGAGAGGGATTAATTGGTCTTGTTACCTTCGCAGCGTCCAACCCACAGCGTCCAGATGTTACAGCATAGTGGATGGGATTTCAAGAAGTCCCATGTCCACTATGCGTCCAGAGACGCCGGCTGCTCAACCTGTGGAGACGGACATGCGGCATGTCTTTCCAGACCGCAGCATGTCTATTTATCTTGCGGAGCCTTGTGTTTGTTTCCTGAGTGGACGGATCACTGCAGCAACACAGACTGTGCCATTTGTTATGTTTTGTTTTCCCATTAGGTAAGAAAGGTCGTGTTCAAGTTGCAAACTTTGCTCTGGTTTATGTAGTACCTCAATAAACCAGTGTAAGATTTATACAGACAGCGTTCCTGTCTACCTTTATGTGCAGCTGAGTGAGACGATCTACCACACCAGCCAATCCCTAATTATCCTTTTTTGGCTTACAAATACTAATGTAAAATACTGACCAAATACTGAACGTGTGAACGTGCCTAAGGTCAAGTTCCTATGTGCAAAAATTCAGTTTTTTTCCCACTGCTTTATTTTTTCTGAGGTCCCTGCGGCAGATGTCCTTTCCAAGGATTTTGTAAAGTTGTGGAAGGATACCAAAGCCACTTTAGAAGCATCCTTAGCCCGTACGAAGAGAAATGCAGATAAAAGGTGTCTGGATCCATCGTGCTTCCGCCCTGGTGACAGGGAGTGTCTCTCGTCCGGCTGAAGGTTCCCTCGTACAAGTTAGGTCCTCGTTTTATTGGGCCTATCGAGATACTGAAGAAGATCAATGAGGTCTCCTATAAACTGAAGTTGCCTTTTCATTACGGATCCCGAATGCTTTCCATGTATCTCTGCTGAAGCCGGTCATCCTGAGCCCCTTCTTCAAGGATTCCAGGACCGAACCCGTGCCAACTGCCTCAGATGATGTTTTTGAAGTGGAGAACATCTTGGCCATGAAGCGGGTGAGAGGCAAGATGGTCGACTGGAAAGGATTTGGTCCCGAAGAAAGATCCTGGGAGCCTAAGGAGAATATTCACACTCCGATTCTTCTCTGGAACTTCCTAGATGGCCTGAAGAGGAAGGCGCATACGGTTAGCACCACGCCAGATCCCTGCTCTGACAGGCAGGGTCTTCAGCATGTCTCTTCACTCACCCATGCTGCAGACAGTTCTTACTTTCCCATGCTCTGCATGCTTCCAGATGGTTCTCTAGCCATGTCCTTAGGGCATGCGCGCGTGCGCTCCCACCCTCTTAAAGGGTCAGCGTGTGCACTTGCTATTTCCTCCCCAGCCAATAGCTGTGGGACATTATGTATATATTGCTTCCTCCCAACTGGGGAGGTGCCTGGGCAACCTTTCTGTTTACAGTCTATCTTGTGCAAGGTCGCATACCAGTACAAGTCCTGTTTGCTGCAAGCTAGTGCAAATCCTGCTTGCTGCACTCTGATGCAAATCCTGCCTGCTGCACTCTAGTGTAATTCCTGCCTGCTGTACTCTGTTGCAAATCCTGCCTGCTGCACTCTGTTGTAAATCCTGCCTGCTGCACTCTGCTGTAAATCCTGCTAGCTGCACTCTGCTGTAAATCCTGCCTGCTGCACTCTGCTGTAAATCCTGCCTGCTGCACTCGGATGCAATTCCTGCCTGCTGCACTCTGATGCAATTCCTGCCTGCTGCACTCTGATGCAATTCCTGCCTGCTGCACTCTGATGCAATTCCTGCCTGCTGCACTCTGATGCAGACCCTGTCTGCTGCGCTCTGACAAACTGCTGCACTCGGATACGAACTCGGTCAGCTGCACTCTGATGCAAGCTCTGCCTGCTGGACCATCCAGTCTGTCCTTCTGGGTCCAGCTGCTGCGTGACCGTTGGTCTGTCCTGGAGTGGCACCTGGCGTTCATCGGGAGCCAAGTCTAACCTCACCATCAGAGGCTCTAGTGAACAGTCACGCTCGCTTAGTCACGCCCCTCCAGGCTGTCCGCAGTCCGTGGCACTGTGGAATGAAGCAGGACTAGTGTTAGACAAAAAGTGCCCTGGGAAAAATCAATAGTGGGACCCCGATTGCTAACATACTGCACAGGTGCATTGACCTGATCCGGCTTCAGAACGGTAAATGATCGCAGACGAATATATTCAAGTCGTTTGCTACTTGTTCACAGACTGCTTTTCACAGACTGATAAGGAAGAATGGAGAGAAGAATCTGGCTCCTATGATCGATCTGTCTCCATACATACATGTTGTTGGCAGCACATGTGCGGTTCATGCGGCAGAAGCGTCCGGCCAAGAATGGTGGCTTCTGTCCCGGAAGAAACAATTTGATGAATGAGGAGTTTACTCGTCCGTTGGGTGATTGCGAACATGATTCAAAACTGTACGATGCAAGTTACACACACATTGTATGCTGCACACACTGTATGCTACACAGACACACACTGTATGCTACCCACACTGTATGCTACACAGACACACACTGTATGCTACCCACACTGTATGCTACACAGACACACACTGTATGCTACCCACACTGTATGCTACACAGACACACACTGTATGCTACACACACTGTATGCTACACAGACACACACTGTATGCTACACACACTGTATGCTACACAGACACACACTGTATGCTACACACACACTATGCTACACACTGTTTGCTACACAGACACACACTGTATGCTGCACACACTGTATGCTGTATAGACACGCGCACACATACTGTATGCTACACACACTCCATGCTATACACACACACTGTATGCTGTACAGACACACACACACTGTATGCTACACACACTGTATGCTACACAGACACGCACACACACACTGTATGCTGTACAGACACGCACACACACACTGTATGCTACACACACTCCATGCTATACACACACACTGTATGCTGTACAGACACACACACTGTATGCTGTACAGACTGTATGCTACACACACTGTATGCTACACACACTCCATGCTATACAGATACACACTGTATGCTACACATATTCCATGCTGCACAAACACACTGTATGCTGCACACACTCCATGCTATACAGACACACACACACACTGTATGCTACACACACTCCATGCTATACAGATACACACTGTATGCTACACATATTCCATGCTACACAAACACACTGTATGCTGCACACACTCCATGCTATACAGACACACACACTGTATGCTACACACACTCCATGCTATACAGACACACACAGTATGCTACACACATTCCATGCTACACAGACACACTGTATGCTACACACACTATACAGATACACACACTCCATGCCATACAGACAAACACACACACTCCATGCTATACAGATACACACACTGTATGCTACACACACTCCATGCTATACAGATACACACACTGTATGCTACACACACTCCATGCTATACAGATACACACACTCCATGCCATACAGACACACACACACACTCCATGCTATACAGATACACACACTCCATGCTATACAGATACACACACTCCATGCCATACAGACACACACACACACTCCATGCTATACAGATACACACACTGTATGCTACACACACTCCATGCTATACAGATACACACACTGTATGCTACACACACTCCATGCTATACAGATACACACACACAGCCTGCAGCTGACCTGTGTCTATGTTCAACACTGACAGGTCTCTTACAATGCAATACATGTGTATTGCATTGTAAGAGACCTGTGATCAGACAAATACAAATTGATGTCCCATACTGGAATTAAGTGAAACAGTAAAAAAAAAATGTTTTAAAGCTATTAAAAGAAATCACAAAATAAATTAAAAAAAGAAAAAATATTAAACCAATAAACACATATTTGGTATCCCCGCGTCCAGAACGAGCCAACATATAAAACAGTCACACTTATTCACTCCTTCAGTGCACACCGTAAAAAAAAAAAAAGGAGCAAAAACTGTTGCTTTTTCATCATGCTGGAACAAAAAAAAAAAAAAAAGTAAAACGCGATCAAAAAGTCATATCAAAATAAAAATGGTACTGGTGAAAACGTCATCTTGTCCTGCAAAAAAGAAGCCGCCATACAGCTCCAACAGCAGAAAAATAAATTAATAAATTGCAAAAACAATTATCTTTTGTATAAAACAGTTTTTATTGTGAAAAAGCGGCAAAACGAAAAAAAAATATATATAAATGTGGTATCGCTGAAATCATTCTAACTTGAATAATAAAGCTGCCTTATTAATTTTACTGCACACGGAACCTCATAAAAATTAAAAAAAAGAAAACAATTCCTGAATTCCTGGTGTTTGTTCATTCCCAAAAATCAGAAAAGAAAGCGATCAAAAAATGTCATGTGCCCGACAATGTTACCAATAAAAACGTCAACTCGTCCCGCAAAAAACAAGCCCTCACATGACTCTGTCAGCAGAAATATGAAAAATGTATAGCTATCAAAATATGGGGATGCAAAAACTAGTTTTCGCAATAAAAAGCGTCTTTTAGTGTGTGACAGCAGCCAAACATAAAAACCCGCTATAAATCTGGTATCGCTGTAATCGCACCGACCTGAAGAATAAAGTCGCCTAATCACTTATACCACATGACGAATGGCGTAAAAAATATATAAAATCAATTCTTCACCTGCTGTTGATTTTTTCATTCTGCCTCCGAAAGACCGCAGTAAGGCTCGGCGCACATTTATCCTGCGCACTGCGCTGAGCGCTTCCACCTGAGTTTCCGTGTAAATCTCTGAAATACATGATTCAGACGGATCCCCCGGTTGAAGATTCCCTATAATGAGGAAGATGGAGGCACTGTGGATTCCATAAGACCTGTGATCTGGCGGTGTACCATCTTTTTAGTCATACATAAAAGCTCAGTCAGCCAGTTTTGTGCACTTCTGAAAAGAAGGACACCACTGAACAGAGGCCAGATGGAGTCTAGAGTTAGGGTACCGTCACATTAAGCGATGCTGCAGCGATATAGACAACGATGCCGATCGCTGCAGCATCGCTGTTTCGTCATTGTGTGGTCGCTGGAGAGCTGTCACACAGACCGCTCTCCAGCGACCAACGATGCCGAAGTCCCCAGGTAACCAGGGTAAACATCGGGTTACTAAGCGCAGGGCCGCGCTTAGTAACCCGATGTTTACCCTGGTTACCAGTGTAAATGTAAAAAAAACAAACACTACATACTTACATTCCGGTGTCTGTCGCGTCCCCCGGCGGTGTCCCCCGACACAGTGCAGGGAAGCGGACGCCGGGGGACGCGACAGACACCGGAATGTAAGTATGTAGTGTTTGTTTTTTTTACATTTACACTGGTAACCAGGGTAAACATCGGGTTACTAAGCGCGGCCCTGCGCTTAGTAACCCGATGTTTACCCTGGTTACCAGTGAAGACATCGCTGAATCAGCGTCACACACGCCGACTCAGCGATGTCAGCGGGTGAGCCAGTGACGAAATAAGGTGCTGGCCTTCTAGCTCCGACCAACGATGTCACAGCAGGATCCAGATCGCTGCTGCGTGTCAAACACAACGATATCGTTATCCAGGACGCTGCAACGTCACGGATCGCTATCGTTGTTAAGTTGTTCAGTGTGAAGGTACCTTAACTCTGCTGCCTCATTATAGTGAGTGGATCCCTCGGGGGTTTCATCAGAATCACTTCACTCAGAGATTTAGATAAAAACCCCAAAGTAAGTGCTCAGTGTAGAGTGCAGGATAACTGTTATCCTAAACGTTATGTAAAATGTTCCCAATAAAAGCTTCAACTCATTCCACAAATCCACAAACAAAGCAAATCCCCACTCAGATCCGTCATCTGTTAATGGAAATATAGGAGCTTCCATGTTACTGCTCATACAAAAGCTCTGGAAAAGCGTTATGGCCACTCACCCCCCTAAAATAAATTCTGCGCTCCCAAATTCAACTGCCCCCCTCCCTTCTGAGCCCCACAGTGTACCTAAACCACATATATTATCCACACTAGATGGTGGCCCGATTCTAACGCATCAGGTATTCTAGAATATGTATGTAGTTTATTTATGAAGATTTCAGAATAATGCAATGAATACACAGGATTCGACCGGCTGGACGCGACCAATTAGTGAAGCGTGGTTCAAATCCCGCGCCAATTCGCGTCCAGTCTACGTCTGTCGCTGATTGTTCGCAGCCGGGCATGACCAATCAGTGAAGCCAGGGCTGGCTCCAGGTTTTTGAGTGCCCCGGGCGAAAGAGTCTCACAGCCCACGTAGCATATAACACATCCCACGTAGTATATAGCACAGCCACGTAGTACATAGCACAGTCACGTAGTATATAGCACAGCCACATAGTATATAGCACAGCCACGTAGTATATAACACAGCCCACGTAGTATATAACACAGCCCACGTAGTATATAGCACAGCCCACGTAGTATAAAGCACAGCCCACATAGTATATAGCACAGCCCACATAGTATATAGCACAGCCCACGTAGTATATAGCACAGCCCACGCAGTATATAACACAGCCCACGTAGTATAGAACACAGCCACGTAGTATATAGCACAGCCACATAGTATACTGCACAGCCACGTAGTATATAGCACAGCCCATGTAGTATATAGCACAGCCACGAAGTATATTGCACAGCCACGTAGTATATAGCACAGCCCACATAGTATATAGCACAGCCCACGCAGTATATATCACAGCCCACGCAGTATATAACACAGGCCACGCATTATATAACACAGCCCACGCAGTATATAACACAACCCACGCAGTATATAACACAGGCCACATAGAGTATAACACAGCCCACGTAGTATATAGCAATGTGGGCACCATATCCCTGCACTGCATTATGCCGCGGTGTAACGCAGTCCGTTTAACGGACTTCTGAAACGCTATGTGGGCGCTGACTGGAGGAGAGTAGGGAGGGGCCAATTCGCGGCAGGACTGTCGCTGATTGGCATAACGTACTGGTCGCTATAAGATACTGGTCACTAGATTGTACTGGTCACTACAACGACATTTTGCATTTTTCACTCAGCAACTTCCACTGCCGCCTGTTTTTGGAAAACACCCATGGAGTCAAAATCATTACTACACTTGTAGATAAATTCCAAAAGGGGTATAATTTCCAAACTGGGGTCACTAGAGGGGGGATTCTGCTTTTATGGCATTTAGGGCCTCTTTATATAGAGTCTGGAAACTATTCTAAAATAATTTGTGGGGTATAATACAGGATGTAACTCAGGATCAGTAATGTAATGTATGTACACAGTGACTGCACCAGCAGAATAGTGAGTGCAGCTCTGGAGTATAATACAGGATGTAACTCAGGATCAGTAATGTAATGTATGTACACAGTGACTGCACCAGCAGAATAGTGAGTGCAGCTCTGCAGTATAATACAGGATGTAACTCAGGATCAGTAATGTAATGTATGTACACAGTGACTGCACCAGCAGAATAGTGAGTGCAGCTCTGGGGTATAATACAGGATGTAACTCAGGATCAGTAATGTAATGTACGTACACAGTGACTGCACTAGCAGAATAGTGAGTGCAGCTCTGGAATATAATACAGCATGTAACTCAGGATCAGTAATGTAATGTATGTACACAGTGACTGCACCTGCAGAATAGTGAGTGCAGCTCTGGGGTATAATACAGGATGTAACTCAGGATTAGTAATGTAATGTATGTACACAGTGACTGCACCAGCAGAATAGTGAGTGCAGCTCTGGAGTATAATACAGGGTGTAACTCCGGATCAATACAGGATAAGTCAGGTATATATACTAACTAACTATACTAACCTCAAATTTTTATAAAAATAAAGTCTGTTATTTGTAAACTGGGAAGAGATTATCACAGGTTAACACGGCCATTAGATTTCTGCTGTTGAGAGGTGAGGAGGCTGTGCTGCAGATGGAGGCCTTTTGATACAAGGGTATAGTGGTGCCTGGGTTGTGCGGACTGATGGATGGCCTGAAAGAGCAGCGTCCTCCATTTATTTGGCAGGTGTCCGGCTCTGCAGCGTGTCCACCTGCTATCCTAATGAAGGGGCCGAGCGCGGACATTGCTGTTTACTTAGTGCTGGAGTGGAGAACTCGGTGGCGGAGGCAGAAGGCACTAGTGTGATTTGCAGGGGTGGACGAGGGCACCCGCTGAGGCTTTGTTTGTTCTCGGTACCCTCTGAATAATTTATTGTGGCTGATGTTTGTTTGTTCCGTGAATGTTATAGGAGAGATCATCCATTTATCCGGGCGGTAAATCAATGCTCTGACGCACGTCACATCACCGGGGCTTTTCAACTGTGAACTCATTAACCATCAATTCTGTTAGATTTTTGAAACTGGAATTGAGTTTTAATGGAAGCAATCACCTATGAAACCCAATACTGAGCGATTCTCAGAATATCTAAAATGCAACTTTACTCCGAGATGAAAGGCTGAAAAATACTTTCCTTCTCCATTATCCTCTCAAAACAGCTCAGGAGCAGCGCTCCTCCAACTAATGTATTTCTAATGTAGATGAATGATACAAATTATTCCTCTCATTTATTCACTGTTCACCGTATATATGCTGGACAATAGTGTATAATTTGTCTCCAGGGCCGATTATAGCTTTTCTGCTACCTAAGGCAAAAATGTAAATTGCGCCCCTCCCCAAAGTGCAATCTAAACATGCATTGGCCAAACAATTCCTTCATTGTTTTTTGGAGTTTTCTTCTAGGGTATCTAATCATTATTATTTAGTCCCCATATGGGACTTGAACTTGTGATCGTTTGATTATGTTTAGTACATGCTGGAATACCATTCTATTGCTGTACTTGGCACAAATCACTGCACCAGAACCAACGTCAGTGCAGGAATACGGCACCAGAATCACTAACAGAATATTAATAAAGCACCAGAATCACCATCAGTACATGAAAACATGCCCAGACCTATCATCAGTACATAGATGCATCATTAGAATCATCATTAGTACAGGAATACAGCACCAGAATCACTATCATAATATTAATAAGGCACCAGAATCACCATCAGTACACGAAAACATGCCCAGATCTATTATCAGTACATAGATGCATCATTAGAACAGGAACACAGCACCAGAACCAACGTCAGTGCAGGAATATGGCACCAGCATCACTAACAGAATATTAATAAGCACCAGAATCACCATCAGTACATGAAAACATTCCCAGATCTATCATCAGTACATAGATGCATCATTAGAATTATAATTAGTACCGGAATACAGCACCAGAATCACTATCATAATATTAATATAGCACCAGAAACATCATCAATAGCTGAAAACAACAACAGGACCATCATCAGTACATGAGTAAAGAATCAACAGTGTCATCAGTTTTGGAATACAATTCACAAATTTCCAAATGGCAAATGAACATCTAACTAAAGATTCTTAGATTAAAATATAACTTTTATTAATTAAATTAAATTTGTTCTAATAATTGTGCATTATTTTAAATTCACAGTGTCTATATATTGGTTGATTGATGTCCTAACCAATTGTTAGCCACTGGGGGTGAGTATCTTTTCTCCCCTCACAGTGGGCTTGCTATGGACAATTTCACTTTCTATTAGTTTTCTTTAGTCCGGTAAGTATTATTCAATGCTTCCCCTGTCAGTGAAGTTGCTGTGACACGGATAGCACCATCCATCTGACTGATATTAAGTTGGAGTTGTTCGGGTGGCCTTATGGTTATGTGAATGAATGAGTTATGTTCGTCCCTTTACTACACCGTCGAAAATACATCTCCAATAAATATCGGATCGATGCAAACCCCAATATTCATCACTTACCACTGGCTCCAGAGTGTCTGAGACAAATCCTTTGAACACAGGAAGGTCTTGCGTTGGAAGTATATTTCTCTACATCTAAGTATACGAATCCTTGCCTTTTTGGCTGGTTCTCATCAGATTCCTTGTTGTAATTTCCTGTTCAAGGCAGGAGGTACTTACTTCAACGGAGTTTGAAGTGTCAGCTCTTTCGCACTTCCCCAGTATTAATTAATCCCATATGTTCAGTGTGAGGGTGAAATGTCTCCTCTCTGGAGATGTCTTCATGTATGGATTTTATAACTTTTTCTCTACATTACTTGGTAACAAATCTCCCCACTCATGACTCACATCTCAAAAAACTTTACCATACAATAAATGCTGTTCCCCACAAGACGTCCTAGAAATGGTAGATGTCAGCTGTGTATACGGCTCCTACTATCTCCAGACAGAGAAGTGACCCCTCACCTGGAAGAGGGCAGAGAGCCAATATCTTTACTAGACAGACGGAGTCAATAGTCC
This sequence comes from Ranitomeya variabilis, assembly GCF_051348905.1. NCBI lineage: Eukaryota > Metazoa > Chordata > Amphibia > Anura > Dendrobatidae > Ranitomeya > Ranitomeya variabilis. Next base: position 12,377,962 of record NC_135234.1, on the reverse strand, counting down.
AGACAGGTCTCCAATATGTAGACATGACAGACAGTGACCCAGAAGACGGATACAGCGAGATTAACCTCAGGGAGATGTACAAGATGATAGAGGGGCGAGAATGCATTACTTACATGTGTAGTTTCCTGGATGTATGATCGATGAGCTAAATAAATCACTTAGAAGGACACCGGGCTATCTATTGCACCCTGCTATCAGCCACTTGAGCTGGAGATAGTTTACTGTCCTGTTTTTCAGTGGAATGAATGACAGAAAGGGCAGAGAAATCCTAGACCCCAAGGATTTATGTAGCCACGTAAAGGGTCAGCTCATCTTTGGCTTTCGTGAAGGTAATAGCTGCTTTTAGGTCCCGGCCAGCTGAGGCGAGGTTACGAAAACCATCACGTGCAGCTGTGCTATGAGGTTTCCCTAACGCCCATTAATTTCTAAAAGAACCGTGCAATACGGGCAATAGGACTGAAGATGAAAGAAAACAAACCTTTGTTATGCAGTTATACAACAATGCCTACTCACTTCATCAACGGCAGCAGGGGCGGGAACCTTTTTTCAGGTGAAGGCGATTTGGATATTTCTGCCATTGTTTGCTGACTATACACAATTATTAACTTAAACATTATTCTAAAAAAATGGACTAGAACCCGCACTTAAGGAGAAAAGGATGGTTAGTACTGGACAAATCCAAAGACAAAAGATAAGACAAATGTCCCAAGAAGAGTAACAATACTGCTCCACTATAGGAACAGTAGTGGCAACAATCAATTGGTTAAAAATGCGATAAATCACTGACCTGCCCACCTCTTAAATGTACAATCATATCAGCAGAAAGACAATTATAGCCCCAGCTTACCCCGGTGTATGAGGTGCTGCAGCGAGCTGCTTCCAGGCTGCAGGTAACCGGGGCTGCAGGTAACCGGGGCTGCGGGTAACCGGGGCTGCGGGTAACCGGGGCTGCGGGTAACCGGGGCTGCGGGTAACCGGGGCTGCGGGTAACCGGGGCTGCGGCCCTGTCTGTATCCAGCGGTGAAGCACTGTTTGCGGTGCACTCCAGGAGGTGAATCCGTATAAATGTATAGGGGGTTGTGGCACCGGTTGTGCCGGATAGTGGAGCGCGCTCATGGGACCAGGGGCGCTCCGGCCGGTAGCGCTTCCTGGAAAACCACGAGGATAGAAAAAAATGGCCGTTAGGCTCCTCCTACCAGTGACGTCACTTGCAGTATGGATCGCCGACGCGATCACAAAGGAGAAAAAGGGACTAACCAATGCGATTCAAAGAGGCTAAGCTCTTCTTCGTCAGGGTTAATGTTGTCCCTAATCTCCCTGTCATATATACAGCCATGCCTGCGCCCCACCCTTCCTATTAACCCCAAACTACCCATCCAGAATCAATATCGTCCTCCATTCGCTGTTATGAGCTAGATAAAGATAAGGAAAATGACACAATGGGATATACATTGACCACAAAGGAATACATTAGACACATACAGTGGGGCAAAAAAGTATTTAGTCAGTCAGCAATAGTGCAAGTTCCACCACTTAAAAAGATGAGAGATGTCTGTAATTTACATCATAGGTAGACCTCAACTATGGGAGACAAACTGAGAAAAAAAAATCCAGAAAATCACATTGTCTGTTTTTTTATCATTTTATTTGCATATTATGGTGGAAAATAAGTATTTGGTCAGAAACAAAATTTCATCTCAATACTTTGTAATATATCCTTTGTTGGCAATGACAGAGGTCAAACGTTTTCTGTAAGTCTTCACAAGGTTGCCACACACTGTTGTTGGTATGTTGGCCCATTCCTCCATGCAGATCTCCTCTAGAGCAGTGATGTTTTTGGCTTTTCGCTTGGCAACACGGACTTTCAACTCCCTCCAACGGTTTTCTATAGGGTTGAGATCTGGAGACTGGCTAGGCCACTCCAGGACCTTGAAATGCTTCTTACGAAGCCACTCCTTCGTTGCCCTGGCGGTGTGCTTTGGATCATTGTCATGTTGAAAGACCCAGCCACGTTTAATCTTCAATGCCCTTGCTGATGGAAGGAGGTTTGCACTCAAAATCTCACGATACATGGCCCCATTCCTTCTTTCATGTACCCGGATCAGTCGTCCTGGCCCCTTTGCAGAGAAACAGCCCCAAAGCATGATGTTTCCACCACCATGCTTTACAGTAGGTATGGTGTTTAATGGATGCAACTCAGTATTCTTTTTCCTCCAAACACGACAAGTTGTGTTTCTACCAAACAGTTCCAGTTTGGTTTCATCAGACCATAGGACATTCTCCCAAAACTCCTCTGGAGCATCCAAATGCTCTCTAGCAAACTTCAGACGGGCCCAGACATGTACTGGCTTAAGCAGTGGGACACGTCTGGCACTGCAGGATCTGAGTCCATGGTGGCGTAGTGTTACTTATGGTAGGCCTTGTTACATTGGTCCCAGCTCTCTGCAGTTCATTCACTAGGTCCCCCCGCGTGGTTCTGGGATTTTTGCTCACCGTTCTTGTGATCATTCTGACCCCACGGGGTGGGATTTTGCATGGAGCCCCAGATCGAGGGAGATTATCAGTGGTCTTGAATGTCTTCCATTTTCTAATTATTGCTCCCACTGTTGATTTCTTCACTCCAAGCTGGTTGGCTATTGCAGATTCAGTCTTCCCAGCCTGGTGCAGGGCTACAATTTTGTTTCTGGTGTCCTTTGACAGCTCTTTGGTCTTCACCATAGTGGAGTTTGGAGTCAGACTGTTTGAGGGTGTGCACAGGTGTCTTTTTATACTGATAACAAGTTTAAACAGGTGCCATTACTACAGGTAATGAGTGGAGGAAAGAGGAGACTCTTAAAGAAGAAGTTACAGGTCTGTGAGAGCCAGAAATCTTGATTGTTTGTTTCTGACCAAATACTTATTTGCCACCATAATATGCAAATAAAATGATAAAAAAACAGACAATGTGATTTTCTGGATTTTTTTTCTCAGTTTGTCTCCCATAGTTGAGGTCTACCTATGATGTAAATTACAGACGCCTCTCATCTTTTTAAGTGGTGGAACTTGCACTATTGCTGACTGACTAAATACTTTTTTGCCCCACTGTAGAAGCGGGAGTTTTTTTACCCCCCATTATTGTTCCAGGATTATATCCTATTATGTGCCTACTTACCCAGTGGGTATTTGTTACTACCAATAAATACATCTATATGTTTAAAAAATAAATCTTTATTTATAAATAATAAAAACAGTATAATTAAAAACCATTGTAAATATGGCCTAGAGAGGGGTAATAATCGCCCTGAACGTTGGGCGGTCCCCCAAAAGATTGTGGGAAATATACATCTCTAAAATGTTAATGCTCAATTAAGTAATTAAAACAGTTCCAATAAAACAATTAAGACCTATTTACACTACATTGCCCCATGTTATCAATATATTAAAAAAGCTTAGGGAGTGATGCAAATAATTAGAAGAGGGGAGGGAAAAGTTGAACCTCATGCTCACACTACTACCACTGGGATATACTCACAGATGGAACATTCCCACCTAAAATCAGTACTTAGTTGGTCCATCCTCCCACTAAAAACACCCCATATAATACGTTTATGTTAAAATAACCAGTTGAGAAACTATTGGAATGCAAAAAGCTACAATTCCTGATTTAAGCCTCCAGGGGCCAGGCTGTCCAAAGTAAAAATCCACTGAGTTTCTGCTCTGGACATCTTACTGATAAAGTCCCCCCCTCTTGGGTTTTGATGGACCTTTTTAACCCCTTCATGACCCAGCCTATTTTGACCTTAATGACCTGGCCATTGTTTGCAATTCTGACCAGTGTCCCTTTATGAGCTAATAACTCAGGAACGCTTCAACGGATCCTAGCGATTCTGAGATAGTTTTTTCGTGACATATTGGGCTTCATGTTAGAGGTAAATTTAGGTCGATAATTTCTGAGTTTATTTGTGAAAAAAACTTTTTATTCTGTTAAACCAGAGAGTTATGTGACACAAAATAGTTAATAAATAACATTTCCCACATGTCTACTTTACATCAGCACAATTTTGGAAACACATTTTTTTTTTGCTAGGAAGTTATAAGGGTTAAAATTTGACCAGTGATTTCTCATTTTTACAACAAAATTTACAAAACCATTTTTTTTAGGGACCACCTCACATTTGAAGTCAGTTTGAGGGTTCTATATGGCTGAAAATACCCAAAAGTGACACCATTCTAAAAACTGCACCCCTCAAGGTGCTCAAAACCACTTTCAAGAAGTTTATTAACCCTTCAGGTGTTTCACAGCAGCAGAAGCAACATGGAAGGAAAAAATTAACATTTAACTTTTTAGTCACAAAAATTATATTTTAGCAACAATTTTGTTATTTTCCCAAGGGTAAAAGGAGAAACTGGACCACGAACGTTGTTGTGCAATTTGTCCTGAGTACGCTGATACCTCATATGTGTGGGTAAACCACTGTTTGGGCACACGGCAGGGCTCGGAAGGGAAGGAGCGCCATTTGACTTTTTGAATGAAAAATTGGCTCCAATCTTAAGCGGACACCATGTCGCGTTTGGAGAGCCCCCGTGTGCCTAAACATTGGAGCTCCCCCACAAGTGACCACATTTTGGAAACTAGACCCCCCCAAGGAACTTATCTAGAAGCATAGTGAGCACTTTAAACTCCCATGTGCTTCACAAATTAATCCGTAAAAATGAAAAAGTACTTTGTTTCACAGAAGTTTATAACGCAGAGCCATGAAAATAAAAAATTATTTTTCTTTCCTCAAAAATGATTTTTAGCCCGGAATTTTTTATTTTCCCAAGGGTATTAGGAGAAATTGGACCCCAAATGTTGTTGTCCAGTTTGTCCTGAGTACGATGATACCCCATATGTGGGGGTAAACCACTGTTTGGGCGCACGGCAGGGCTCGGAAGGGAAGGCACGCCATTTGGCTTTTTGAATGGAAAATTAGCTTCAATCATTAGCGGACACCATGTAGCGTTTGGAGAGCCCCTGTGTGCCTAAACATTGGAGCTCCCGCACAATTGACCCCATTTTGGAAACTAGACCTCCCATGGAACTAATCTAGATGTGTGGTGAGCACTTTGAACCCCCAAGTGCTTCACAGAAGTTTATAACGCAGAGCCATGAAAATAAAAAATAATTTTTCTTTTCTCAAAAATGATTTTTTAGCCCACAATTTTTTATTTTCCCAAGGGTAACAGGAGAAATTGGACCCCAAAATTTGTTGTCCAGTTTCTCCTGAGTACGCTGATACCCCATATGTGGGGGTAAACCACTGTTTGGGCACATGCCGGGGCTCGGAAGGGAAGTAGTGACGATTTGGAATGCAGACTTTGATGGAATGGTCTGCGGGCATCATGTTACGTTTGCAGAGCCCCTGATGTGCCTAAACAGTAGAAACACCCCACAAGTGACCCCATTTTGGAAACTAGACCCCCCAAGGAACTTATCTAGATGTGTGGTGAGCACGTTCAACCCCCAAGTGCTTCACAGAAGTTTATAACGCAGAGCCGTGAAAATAAAAAATAATTTTTCTTTCCTCAAAAAAGATGTTTTAGCAAGCAATTTTTTATTTTCACAAGGGTAACAGGAGAAATTGGACCCCAATATTTGTTGCCCAGGTTGTTGTGAGTACGCTGATACCCCATAAGTGGGGGTAAACCACTGTTTGGGCGCACGTCAGGGCTCGGAAGGGAAGTAGTGACATTTGAAATGCAGACTTTGATGGAATGGTCTGCGGGCGTCACGTTGCATTTGCAGAGCCCCTGATGTGCCTAAACAGTAGAAACACCCCACAAGTGACCCCCATTTTGGAAACTAGACCCCCCAAGGAACTTATCTAGATGTGTGGTGAGCACTTTCAAACCCCAAGTGCTTCACAGAAGTTTATAACGCAGAGTCGTGAAAATAAAAAATAATTGTTCTTTCCTCAAAAATTATGTTTTAGCAAGTCATTTTTTATTTTTGCAAGGGTAACAGGAGAAATTGGACCCCAATAGTTGTTGCCCAGTTTGTCCTGAGTACGCTTGTACCCCATATGTGGGGGTAAACCACTGTTTGGGCGCACGTCGGGGCTTGGAAGGGAGGGAGCACCATTTGACTTTTTGAACGCAAGATTGGCTGGAATCAATGGTGGCGCCATGTTGCGTTTGGAGACCCCTGATGTGCCTAAACAGTGGAAACCCCTCAATTCTAACTTCAACACTAACCCCAACACACCCCTAACCCTAATCCCAACTGTAGCCATAAACCTAATCACAACCCTAACCCCAACACACCCCTAATCACAACCCTAACCCCAACACACCCGTAACCCTAATCCCAACCCTAACCCTAATCCTAACCCTAATCCCAACCCTTACCCTAATCCCAACACTAACCACAACTGTAACCCCAACACACCCCTAACCCTATCCGTAACCCTAACCACAAGCCTAATCTTAACCCTATTTCCAACCCTAGCCCTAATTCCAACCCTAAATCTAATTTCAACCCTAACCCTAAGTCTATGTGCCCACGTTGCGGATTCGTGTGAGATTTTTCTGCACCATTTTTGAAAAATCCACAGGTAAAAGGCACTGCGTTTTACCTGCGGATTTACAGCGGATTTCCAGTGTTTTTTTGTGCGGATTTCACCTGCGGATTCCTATTGAGGAACAGGTGTAAAACGCTGCGGAATCCGCACAAAGAATTGACATGCTGTGGAAAATACAACACAGCGTTTCCGCACGGTATTTTCCGCACCATGGGCACAGCGGATTTGGTTTTCCATAGGTGTACATGGTACTGTAAACCTGATGGAAAACTGCTACGAATTCGCAGCGGCCGATCCGCTGCGGATCCACGGCCAATCCGCTGCGGATCCGCGGCCAATCCGCTGCGGATCCGTGGCCAATCCGCTGCTGATTCGCGGCCAATCCGCTGCGGATCCGCAGCCAAATCTGCACTGTGTGCACATGCCCTAACCCTAACCCTACCCCTAACCCTAGTTCTAACCCTAACCCTAGTGGAAAAAGAAAAAAAAATATATATATATATATATTTTTTATTATTGTTCCTACCTATGGGGGTGATAAAGGGGGGGTCATTTACTATTTTTTTATTTTGATCACTGTGATAGGTTATATCGCAGTGATCAAAATATACCTGGAACGAATCTGCCGGCCGGCAGATTCGGCGGGCGCACTGCGCATGTGCCCGCCATTTTGGAAGATGGTGGCGCCCATGGAGAAGACGGACGGATGCCCGGAGGCTCGGTAAGTATGAGGGGGGGGGATCTGAGCATGGGGGGTGGATCGGAGGACGGGGGGTGGCATCGGAGCATGGGGGGAGCGGACAGGACGACTTAGGGGGGCGGACCACATAACGGAGGACTGGGGAGGAGATCGGTGGGTGTGGGGGGGACAGATTAGGTTTTCCAGCCATGGCCGATGATATTGCAGCATCGGCCATGGCTGGATTGTAATATTTCACCAGTTTTTTAGGTGAAATATTACAAATCGCTCTGATTGGGAGTTTCACTTTCAACAGCCAATCAGAGCGATCGTAGCCACGGGGGGGGGGGGGGGGGGGGGGGTGAAGCCACACCCCCCTGGGCTGAAGTACCACTCCCCTTGTCCCTGCAGATCGGGTGAAATTGGAGTTAACCCTTTCACCCGATCTGCAGGGACGCGATCAGTCCATGACGCCACATAGGCGTCATGGGTCGGATTGGCACGGGTTTTCATGACGCCTACGTGGCGTCAAAGGTCGGGAAGGGGTTAATACCAGTAAAAAATACCCCTTTAGTTGATTTATTATGTCTATCTACAAAATGCCTTGATAGGGGGTGTCCTGTGTGGCCCTTTTGGATATTTTTCAGGTGCTCTTTAATTCGAGTCATGAGGCACCGATTAGTTCACCCCACGTAAAGTTTGTTGTAGGGGCATCGAATTAAATAGATGACCCCTGTTGAGAAACAGGTGATATTTTCCTTGATAGCAAATTCCTTATCACCCTTTGCTTCTTTAAATGTGTATTGCCGCACTTTTTTAAAACCAGTATTTATACAACAAAAACAGCTGCCACACGGTACAAAACCCCTATTAGATTGTGAAGATGTCCCTGGCCGTTTTACTCCATTACCTATAACCATTTTGGTAGTGGGGGCCAGTATATGCCCTAAGGACTGGGCTTTTCTATATATAAACATTATTCTGTTATATTTGGTCAAACATTTTATGAACTAACCCTAATGTGATGGTGGAGCCGCTTCTCTTTGGTGCGGCTGTGACGTTATGTGCTATGGATGATGTTGCGTCGTAGCTGCTTTTCCAGATTTGTGTTGGTCTGGAGCGTAGTCAACTCTTTGTGATAGAATCATAGAATCCTAGAATGTTAGAGTTGGAAGGGACCTCCTGGGTCATCTGGTCCAAGCCCCTGCTCAAAGCAGGATTCACTAAATCATCCCAGACAGATGTCTGTCCAGCCTCTGTGTGAAGACTTCCATTGAAGGAGAACTCACCACCTCTCGTGGCCGCCTGTTCCACTCATTGATCACCCTCACTGTCAAAAAGTTTTTTTCTAATCTGTGTCTCCTCCCATTCAGTTTCCTCCCATTGCTTCTAGTCTTTCCTTGTGCAAATGAGAATAAAGATGATCCCTCTACACTGTGACAGCCCTTGAGCTATTTGCAGATGGCTATTAAGTCTCCTCTCAGTCTTCTTTTTTTGCAGCTAAACATTCCCAGATCCTGCAACCGTCCCTCACAGGACATGGTTTGCAGACCGGTCACCATTCTGGTCGCTCTTCTCTGAACTTGCTCCAGTTTGTTGATGTCTTTTTTAAAATGTGGCGCCCAAAACTGGACACAATATTCCAGATGAGGTCTGACCAAAGAGGAGTAGAGGGCAATAATGACTTCACGTGATCTAGACTGTATGCTTCTATTAATACATCCCAGAAATGTATTTGCCTTTTTTGCTGCTGCATCACACTGTTGACTCATGTTCAGTCTGTGATCTATTAGCATACCCAAGTCTTTTTCACACGTGCTGTTGCTTAGCCCTATTCCTCCCATTCTGTATATGCTTTTTTCATTTTTATTGCCCAGATGTAGTACTTTGCATTTTTCCTTGTTAAAAACCATTGTGTTAGTTGCTGCCCACTGCTCCAGTTTATTTATATCTTTTTGAATCCTCTCTCTCTCTTCTCTAGTATTAGCTATCCCTCCTAGCTTTGTGTCATCAGCAAATTTAATCAGTGTACCCTCAATTCCTTCATCTAAATCATTGATAAAGATGTTGAACAATACAGGGCCCAGGGCAGAACCCTGTGGTACCCCACTTGAGACATTCTTCCAACTGGATGTGCAGTCATTTACGACCACTCTTTGGGTCCGATCACTAAGCCAGTTATGAATCCACCTAACAGTTGCCTTGTCCATTCCATACTTAGTCATTTTTTTCAATAAGGATGGTGTGAGATACTTTGTCAAATGCTTTGTAGAACTCAAGATATACTATATCTACAGCATTTCTCTGATCCACCCAGTCAGTGATTCTGTCATAGAAGGAAATTACATTAGTCTGACATGACTTATTAGTTACAAACCCATGCTGACTCTGGTTAGTCACTTCATTCTTATCCAGGTACTTACATACATGTTGTTTAATAATTTGTTCAAAGATCTTTCTTGGAATAAAAGTCAGACTCACCGGCCTATAGTTCTCAGGGTCCACCTTCTTCCCCTTTTTGAAGATAGGAACAACATTTGCTCTTCTCCAGTCTTCTGGGACTTCTCCTGTTCTCCAAGAATTTTCAAAGATTATGGAGAGTGGTTTAAAAATTTATTCTGCTGTCTCCTTCAGGTCCAGATGAAATACACCCCAGAGTACTGGAGACTTGAATTCACTTATGTTAGCTAACTGTTTCCTCATTATCCTTCTGTTTATAGATATCCTGGATTCTTCTACTCCTTTAACCCCTTCACAACATGCCCCGTACTAGTACGGCGCATGTCGTGTCTCCCCCTTTGATGTGGGCTCCGGCGGCGAGCCCACATCAAGGTCGCGACATGTCAGCTGTTTTGTACAGCTGACATGTGCGCGCAATAGCGGCAGGTGAAATCCCGATTCACCTGCCACTCTTAACCTGTTAAATGCTGCTGTCAAACGCTGACAGCGCCATTTAACTACCGCTTCCGGCCGCGTGGCCGGAAATGAGTGCATCGCCGACCCCGTCACATGATCGGGGGTCGGCGATGAGTCAGGATGGTAACCATAGAGGTCCTTGAGACCTCTATGGTTACTGATGCCGGCCTGCTGTGAGCGCCACCCTGTGGTCGGCGCTCATAGCAAGCCTGCATTTCAGAAGTCCAAAAAGCCTGCATTTCAGCTACATAGCAGCGATCTGATGATCACTGCTATGTAGCTGAGCCGATCGAGATGTGCTAGCTTCTAGCCTCCCATCGAGGCTATTGAAGCATGGCAAAAGTAAAAAAAAATGTTTTTAAAAATATGAAAAAAAATATATAAAAGTTTAAATCACCCCCTTTTCGCCCCATCCAAAATAAAACAATAAAAAAAAAAATCAAACCTACACATATTTGGTATTGCAGCGTTCAGAATCGCCCCATCTATCAATAAAAAAAAAGCATTAACCTGATCGCTAAACAGCGTAGCCAGAAAAAAATTTGAAACGCCAGAATTATGTTTTTTCGGTCGCCGCAACATTGCATTAAAATGCAATAACGGGCGATCAAAAGAACTATCTGCACAAAAGTGGTATAATTAAAAACGTCAGCTCGACACGCAAAAAATAAGCCCTCAACTGACCCCAGATCATGAAAAATGGAGACGCTAAGGGTATCGGAAAATGGCGCTTTTTTTTTTCTTTAGCAAAATTTTTGAATTTTTTTTCACCACTTAGGTAAAAAAAAAACCTAGACATGTTTGGTGTCTATGAACTCATAATGACATGGAGAATCATAATATCAGGTCAGTTTTAGCATTTAGTGAACCTAGCAAAAAGGCCAATCAAAAAACAAGTGTGGGATTGCACTTTTTTTGCAATTTCACCACACTTGGAATTTTTTTCTCGTTTTCTAGTACAAGACATGGTAAAACCAATGGTGTCGTTCAAAAGTACAACTCGTCCCGCAAAAAATAAGCTCTCACTTGACCATATTGACGGAAAACTAAAAAAGTTATGGCTCTGGGAAGGAGGGGAGTGAAAAACGAAAACGCAAAAACGAAAAAGGGCCGCGGCGTGAAGGGGTTAATAGGACAGTGAAGATCAGTTGATGTTACGTTTCCTTTCTGAGAGAAAACAGATGCAAAATAGGAAATTAAAAGTTTGGCTTCTCAACAACCTTTCTTACCATTTCATCATTTTCATCCTGTAAAAATCCTTTAGCATCTATGACTTTTCTTTTACTTTTGACATAACCCCAAAATCCTTTTGATGATACGTTTTGTAAAGAACTCGCAGCAGTAAGTTGTGCTGAAGACAGACACATATTACACATTTACATTGGAGGTCTCCTCATAGTGGGAAATTAATCACTGCTGACGTAACGTTTATAAAACTCAAACAGTGGGAAGTCTAAAGTATGTATATCACATAGGAGACACCGAGACTGCAGTATAAACATCACATAGGAGACACCAAGACTGCTCTATATAGATCACATAGGAGTCGCTGAGACTGGTGTATATACATCACATAGGAGACACCGAGACTGCAGTATAAACATCACATAGGAGACACCAAGACTGCTCTATATAGATCACATAGGAGACACTGAAACTGCAGTATAAACATCACATAGGAGACACTGAGACTGCAGTATAAACATCACATAGGAGACACTGAGACTGCAGTATAAACATCACATTGGAGACACTGAGACTGCAGTATAAGCATCACATAGGAGACACCAAGACTGCTCTATATAGATCACATAGGAGTCGCTGAGACTGGTGTATATACATCACATAGGAGACACCGAGACTGCAGTATAAACATCACATAGGAGACACCAAGACTGCTCTATATAGATCACATAGGAGTCGCTGAGACTGGTGTATAAACATCACATAGGAGACACTGAGACTGCAGTATAAACATCACATAGGAGACACCAAGACTGCTCTATATAGATCACATAGGAGTCGCTGAGACTGGTGTATATACATCACATAGGAGACACCGAGACTGCAGTATAAACATCACATAGGAGATACCAAGACTGCTCTATATAGATCACATAGGAGTCGCTGAGACTGGTGTATATACATCACATAGGAGACAACGAGACTGCAATATAAACATCACACAGGAGACTCTGAGACTGCTCTATATAGATCACATAGAAGACGCTGAGACTGATGTATATACATCACATAGGAGACACTGAGACTGAAGTATAAACATCACATAGGAGACACCGAGACTGCAATATAAACATCACACAGGAGACTCTGAGACTGATCTATATAGATCACATAGGAGACACCAAGACTGCTCTATATAGATCACATAGACGCTGAGACTGCAGTATAAATATCACATAGGAGACACCAAGACTGCTCTATATAGATCACATAGGAGTCGCTGAGACTGGTGTATATACATCACATAGGAGACAACGAGACTGCAGTATAAACATCACATAGGAGACACCAAGACTGCAATATAAACATCACACAGGAGACTCTGAGACTGCTCTATATAGATCACATAGAAGACGCTGAGACTGATGTATATACATCACATAGGAGACACTGAGACTGAAGTATAAACATCACATAGGAGACACCGAGACTGCAATATAAACATCACACAGGAGACTCTGAGACTGCTCTATATAGATCACATAGGAGACACCAAGACTGCTCTATATAGATCACATAGACGCTGAGACTGCAGTATAAATATCACATAGGAGATGCTGAGACTGATGTAAATACAGCACATAGGAGACATCTGAAACTGCAGTATAAACATCACATAGGAGACTCTGAGACTGCTGTATATACATCTCATAGGAGACACACGAGACTGCCATTTAAACATCACATAGAAGATACGGAGATGACTGTATATACTTCACATAGGAGATGCTGAGACTGATGTATATACATCACGTAGGAGACACCAAGACTGTTGTTTATTCATCATATTTACCCACAAGGAACATCCTGACCACAACAATGGTCAGCATTGGACTGAATCCATTTTGTGTGTGTTGGAGCGGCATTCAGTCCTGAATGCTACATGTGCATGCTCTACAGGAAAATTAATGGCCAGTGCAGGGAAAACCAGGGCTAACAGCATGGGCACTGTGGCTCATTAGGAATCTGTCCCAGGGCCAGACCAAATTATATTGCTTGCTGTAAATCGTATTGTATGAGAACAGCAGACCTGTATTTTTACAGATATTTGATGTGTGTTATTAAAGGGAACCTGTCACCTGAATTTGGCGGGACCAGTTTTGGGTCATATGGGCGGTGTTTTCGGGTGTTTGATTCACCCTTTCCTTACCAGCTGGCTGCATGCTGGCCGCAATATTGGATTGAAGTTCATTCTCTGTCCTCCGGAGTACACGCCAGCGCAAGGCAATATTGCAGCCAACGGGTAAGGAAAGGGTGAATCAAACACCCGAAAACCCTGCCCATATGACCCAAAACTGGTCCCGCCAAATTCAGGTGACAGGTTCCCTTTAACTCTTATCTGTTTTTTTTAATTAACTGCTCTCAGTTGATTTATGACTTCAAATCATATCAAAGGAGAGCTGAACTTTTCTGTGATCAAAAATCATTAGAGAATAACCTCAGTAAGAGAATTTAAAAATCTCACCTTTGAACGAGCTTACGGATAGATTCTTCGTTACCTCATTCTGCAGCCTGCAATAGACATAAAGGCTGTAGAAGGCAAATTACACCACTTTTTTTTTTTTTTTTTTTATAAGAAACCCAATTGCAAAATTATTTTTAGTCCAGAATAGATTAGGTTTAAAAAATGCAAAAAGCGGTCTATATCTATGTCCATTAACAAACACCTCCTATGGAAGTCCCATTCTGAGGGTCTGATGTCACTTTATAGCCCAGGATTTTTTCTTATGAGAATGATGTCTGAGATGCGCGATCTCCACTGTGAACGCGGCAGATGCGAAGCTATTACTCCTGTTACCGGCAATGCACCTAATGGCTCTGGGGCTTTGGGGCGGCCATATAACCTCACAGTACTGAAGTCAGGCAGGAATTCTCCGCTCGATCAATCCTGGACAGAATTGGGCTCTTTGGAGCCACTGAGACCACAGACGTCTCTCCCAGAAGGGAAAGTGTATATTGTAGTTATACAAAGACGAATCATATCCCTGCGGAGAGAAAAGAACCTGCGGGGGAGGGCGGCGGGGTCTCACATAATGCAGGATACTTAGAGAAGAAGTAACCTGCAGGATTCCAGACATCTCTGCATTACTCTGTTAACTCTTTAGCTCCCATGTTGTGAAGTTTCAAAAGACTCCTGTGTAATGTAAATTATGCACCATTTACAGACAGGAGTCATGTAGAAATGCATGACCTCAGCAAAGTTCTCTTCTAGCACTCAGGTCACGTAACTTCCAGGTACCTGGTCAGATTCCCATAATCAGAAGGCCAAGCCTGGGGCAGCGGGAGTGCGAAAGGTGCGAAAAGTGGAATGTTCTCCATGTGCAGAAAACATTTCCTTATTCAGGGATTTAACATGTTCAAATTATTCTAAACAATAATTACACTGCCTGCATTATACCCCAGAGCTGCACTTACTATTCTGCTGGTGCAGTCACTGTGTACATACACTACATTACTGATCCTGAGTTACATCCTGTATTATACCCCAGAGCTGCACTCACTATTCTGCTGGTGCAGTCACTGTGTACATACATTGCATTACTGATCCTGAGTTACATCCTGTATTATACTCCAGAGCTGCACTCACTATTCTGCTGGTGCAGTCACTGTGTACATACATTACATTACTGATCCTGAGTTACATCCTGTATTATACCCCAGAGCTGCACTCACTATTCTGCTGGTGCAGTCACTGTGTACATACATTACATTACTGATCCTGAGTTACATCCTGTATTATACTCCAGAGCTGCACTCACTATTCTGCTGGTGCAGTCACTGTGTACATACATTACATTACTGATCCTGAGCTACCTCCTGTATTATACCCCAGAGCTGCACTCACTATTCTGCTGGAGGAGTCACTGTGTACATACATTACATTACTGATCCTGAGTTACATCCTGTATTATACCCCAGAGCTGCACTCACTATTCTGCTGGTGCAGTCACTGTGTACATACATTACAATACTGATCCTGAGTTACATCCTGTATTATACCCCAGAGCTGCACTCACTATTCTGCTGGTGCACTCACTGTGTACATACACTACATTACTGATCCTGAGTTACATCCTGTATTATACCCCAGAGCTGCACTCACTATTCTGCTGGTGCAGTCACTGTGTACATACATTACATTACTGATCCTGAGTTACATCCTGTATTATACCCCAGAGCTGCACTCACTATTCTGCTGGTGCAGTCACTGTGTACATACATTACATTACTAATCCTGAGTTACATCCTGTATTATACCCCAGAGCTGCACTCACTATTCTGCTGGTGCAGTCACTGTGTACATACATTACATTACTGATCCTGAGTTACATCCTGTATTATACCCCAGAGCTGCACTCACTATTCTGCTGGTGCAGTCACTGTGTACATACATTGCATTACTGATCCTGAGTTACATCCTGTATTATACTCCAGAGCTGCACTCACTATTCTGCTGGTGCAGTCACTGTGTACATACATTACATTACTGATCCTGAGTTACATCCTGTATTATACTCCAGAGCTGCACTCACTATTCTGCTGGTGCAGTCACTGTGTACATACATTACATTACTGATCCTGAGCTACCTCCTGTATTATACCCCAGAGCTGCACTCACTATTCTGCTGGAGGAGTCACTGTGTACATACATTACATTACTGATCCTGAGTTACATCCTGTATTATACCCCAGAGCTGCACTCACTATTCTGCTGGTGCAGTCACTGTGTACATACATTACATTACTGATCCTGAGTTACATCCTGTATTATACCCCAGAGCTGCACTCACTATTCTGCTGGTGCACTCACTGTGTACATACACTACATTACTGATCCTGAGTTACATCCTGTATTATACCCCAGAGCTGCACTCACTATTCTGCTGGTGCAGTCACTGTGTACATACATTACATTACTGATCCTGAGTTACATCCTGTATTATACCCCAGAGCTGCACTCACTATTCTGCTGGTGCAGTCACTGTGTACATACATTACATTACTAATCCTGAGTTACATCCTGTATTATACCCCAGAGCTGCACTCACTATTCTGCTGGTGCAGTCACTGTGTACATACATTACATTACTGATCCTGAGTTACATCCTGTATTATACCCCAGAGCTGCACTCACTATTCTGCTGGTGCAGTCACTGTGTACATACATTGCATTACTGATCCTGAGTTACATCCTGTATTATACCCCAGAGCTGCACTCACTATTCTGCTGGTGCAGTCACTGTGTACATACATTACATTACTGATCCTGAGTTACATCCTGTATTATACCCCAGAGCTGCACTCACTATTCTGCTGGTGCAGTCACTGTGTACATACATTACATTACTGATCCTGAGTTACATCCTGTATTATACTCCAGAGCTGCACTCACTATTCTGCTGGTGCAGTCACTGTGTACATACATTACATTACTGATCCTGAGCTACCTCCTGTATTATACCCCAGAGCTGCACTCACTATTCTGCTGGAGGAGTCACTGTGTACATACATTACATTACTGATCCTGAGTTACATCCTGTATTATACCCCATAGCTGCACTCACTATTCTGCTGGTGCAGTCACTGTGTACATACATTACATTACTGATCCTGAGTTACATCCTGTATTATACCCCAGAGCTGCACTCACTATTCTGCTGGTGCAGTCACTGTGTACATACATTACTGATCCTGAGTTATATCCTGTATTATACCCCAGAGCTGCACTCACTATTCTGATGGTGCAGTCACTGTGTACATACATTACATTACTGATCCTGAGTTACATCCTGTATTATACTCCAGAGCTGAACTCACTATTCTGCTGGTGCAGTCACTGTGTACATACATTACTGATCCTGAGTTATATCCTGTATTATACCCCAGAGCTGCACTCACTATTCTGATGGTGCAGTCACTGTGTACATACATTACATTACTGATCCTGAGTTACATCCTGTATTATACCCCAGAGCTGCACTCACTATTCTGCTGGTGCAGTCACTGTGTACATACATTACTGATCCTGAGTTATATCCTGTATTATACCCCAGAGCTGCACTCACTATTCTGATGGTGCAGTCACTGTGTACCTACATTACATTACGGATCCTGAGTTACATCCTGTATTATACCCCAGAGCTGCACTCACTATTCTGCTGGTGCAGTCACTGTGTACATACATTACATTACTGATCCTGAGTTATATCCTGTATTATACCCCAGAGCTGCACTCACTATTCTGCTGGTGCAGTCACTGTGTACTTACATTACATTACTGATCCTGAGTTACATCCTGTATTATACTCCAGAGCTGAACTCACTATTCTGCTGGTGCAGTCACTGTGTACATACATTACTGATCCTGAGTTATATCCTGTATTATACCCCAGAGCTGCGCTCACTATTCTGCTGGTGCAGTCACTGTGTGACAGAGACTCATTATGCATGTGGAGAATGTGCTGTGTCTCTGATAATTGCATTTAGTAATTGTTACTTTTCTCATTTTTTAGGGCAATGGCTTTGACATGACGATTTGTTGCGGTAACCCGAGGACTGCGATGGCATTATCCACATTGGAGACATTACCACTACAGCGACAGCCTCTCCTCCACTTCTTCCACTGTAGAAATGAGGCCGTGGGCCTCCACAATCCATAGCAGGGACAGCAGCATTCAGCTTTCACAGCCCCTGCCTGACATTGTGCTTCATGCCACAAGTTCTCGGTCTCCTTCTTCTGAACCAAGACACCACAAAGGAGAAGGATGAATCACTACATCCACTGCTTGCTGCTGCTCAGCTTCGTACTGGACACGGCCACCTATGGACCAAACACCAGAGCCCAGAAGAAGGGAGACATCATACTCGGTGGCCTGTTCCCCATTCATTTTGGAGTTAACTCTAAGGATGAGATCTTGGAGTCCAGACCTGAATCCCTCGAATGTAACAGGTAATGGATGTGCCATCTCAGGGTGAAGAGGGTACATGCTTAGAGTTTTTCTATAGGGCGATGTTTAAGCTTTATTTCTTCTGCCTTGTGTGACTGAAGACCAGGTACGTATGTGCGGAAGTTTGTACAGACTGTGTGGAAGTTTCTAAAACAATTATGGCAAATTTCAGCATTTCCTGGTAAAACCCTTGTTGGCAAGCCCAGCAGTCAGACGTTTTCTGTAGTTGATGATGAGGTTTGCGCACATGTCAGGAGGAATTTTGCTCCACTCCTCTTTGCAGATCATCTCTAAATCATTAGGATTTTGAGGCTGTCGCTTGGCAACTCGGAGCTTCACCTCCCTCCATAAGTTTTCTATGGGATGAAGGTCTGGACACTGGCTAGGCCACTCCATGACCTTAATGTACTTCTTTTTGAGCCACTCCTTTGTTGCCTTGGCTGTATGTTTTGGGTCATTGTCTTGCTGGAAGACCCAGCCACGACCCATTTTTTAATGTCCTGGCGGAGGGAAGGAGGTTGTCACTCAGGATCTTATGGTACATGGCTCCATCCATTCTCCAATTGATGCGGTGAAGTAGTTCTGTGCCCTTAGCAGAGAAACACCCCAAAACATAATGTTTCCACCTCCATGCTTGACAGTGGGGATGGTGTTCTTTGGGTCATAGGCAGCATTTCTCTTCCTCCAAACACGGCGAGTTTAGTTAATGTCAAAGACCTCAATTTTTGTCTCATCTGACCACAGCACCTTCTCCCAATCACTGACAGAATCATCCAGGTGTTCATTGGTAAACTTCAGACGGGCCTGCACATGTGCCTTCTTGAGCAGGGGGACCTTGCGGGCACTGCAGGATTTCACACCTTTGCGGCGAAAAGTGTTACCAATGGTTTTCTTGGTGACTGTGGTCCCAGCTGTCCCAGCTGCCTTGCGATCATTAACAAGTCCCCCCGTGTAGTTTTAGGCTGATCTTTCACCTTCCTCATGACCAAGTATACCCCACGAGGTGAGATTTTGCATGGTGCCCCAGATCGATGTTGATTGACAGTCATTTTGTATTTCTTCCATTTTCTTACTATTGCACCAACAGTTGTCTCCTTCTCGCCCAGCGTCTTAGGCTACTTTCACACTAGCGTCGGGAACAACCCGTCGCTGTGCGTCGGGCCGAGGTTCCCGACGCTAGCGTGGTCTCCGCCGCACAACGGGGGCAGCCGATGCATTTTTCCCACGCATCCGCTGCCCCATTGTGAGGTGCGGGGAAGTGCGGGGAGGTGGGGGCGGAGTTCCGGCCGCGCATGCGCGGTCGGAAAAAGCGGACCGTCGGGAGCAAAAAAAAAACGTTTTTTTTCCCGATGGTCCGCTAACACACGCCCAAGCGTCGCAAAATGGACGCGACATTTTGCAATGCGTCGCAAATGCGTCGCTAATGTAAGTCTATGACGAAAAAACGTATCCAGCAAGAACTTTTGCTGGATGCGTATTTTCGGCAAAACGACGCATTTGCGACGTATTGCAGTTAACGCTAGTGTGAAACTAGCCTTACTTATGGGTTTGTAGCACATTCCAGCTTTGTGCAGGTCTATGATCTTGTCCCTGACATCCTTATAAAGCTCTTTGGTCTTGCCCATGTTGTAGAGGTCAGAGTCTGATTGATTAATTGAGTCTGTGGACAGGAGTCTTTTATAAAGGTGACTATGTAAGACAGCTGTCATTAATGCGGGTAACGAGGTAAATAGGAGTCTAACTGGTCTGTAGGAGCCAGAACTCTTAATGGTTGGTAGGGGATCAAATACTTATTTCTCACTGCAAAATGCAAATACATTTATATAATTTATACAATGTGATTTTCTGGATTTTATTTTTGATATTCTATCTCTCAATGTTCAAACTAACCTACCCTTACAATTATAGACTGTTCATGTCTTTGTCAGTCGGCAAACTTACAAAATCAGCAAGGGATCAAATGCTTATTTCCCCCTCTGTATGGTTCCATTTCACAATTTCTTCCAGCTCCAACATGTCAATGCTTTACAGTGATTACAATGATTTGTCACTGGAAGGAGAGGAGGTGAGCTGTGACGTCACCTGTTGTGAATGGTGGATTCTGTGTTATCTACTGTATATAGAGGTGTTATCAGTCATTGTACAGGAGGAGGAGGAGGTGAGCTGTAACATCACCTATTGTGAATGGTGGATCCTGTGTTATCTACTGTATATAGAGGTGTTATCAGTCATTGTACAGGAGGAGGAGGTGAGCTGTAACATCACCTATTGTGAATGGTGGATCCTGTGTTATCTACTCTATATAGAGGTGTTATCAGTCATTGTACAGGAGGAGCTGGTGAGCTGTGACATCACCTATTGTGAATGGTGGATCCTGTGTTATCTACTCTATATAGAGGTGTTATCAGTCATTGTACAGGAGGAGGAGGTGAGCTGTAACATCACCTATTGTGAATGGTGGATCCTGTGTTATCTACTCTATATAGAGGTGTTATCAGTCATTGTACAGGAGGAGGAGGTGAGCTGTGACATCACCTATTGTGAATGGTGGATCCTGTGTTATCTACTCTATATAGAGGTGTTATCAGTCATTGTACAGGAGGAGGAGGTGAGCTGTGACATCACCTATTGTGAATGGTGGATCCTGTGTTATCTACTGTATATAGAGGTGTTATCAGTCATTGTACAGGAGGAGGAGGAGGTGAGCTGTAACATCACCTATTGTGAATGGTGGATCCTGTGTTATCTACTCTATATAGAGGTGTTATCAGTCATTGT
This sequence comes from Ranitomeya variabilis, assembly GCF_051348905.1. Classification (NCBI taxonomy): domain Eukaryota; kingdom Metazoa; phylum Chordata; class Amphibia; order Anura; family Dendrobatidae; genus Ranitomeya; species Ranitomeya variabilis. The sequence goes on along the minus strand of NC_135234.1, from coordinate 12,356,858 downwards.
ACAGGAGGAGGAGGTGAGCTCTGACGTCACCTGTTGTGAATGGTGGATCCTGTGTTATCTACTCTATATAGAGGTGTTATCAGTCATTGTACAGGAGGAGGAGGTGAGCTGTGACATCACCTATTGTGAATGGTGGATCCTGTGTTATCTACTGTATATAGAGGTGTTATCAGTCATTGTACAGGAGGAGGAGGTGAGCTGTAACATCACCTATTGTGAATGGGGGATCCTGTGTTATCTACTCTATATAGAGGTGTTATCAGTCATTGTACAGGAGGAGGTGGTGAGCTGTGACATCACCTATTGTGAATGGTGGATCCTGTGTTATCTACTCTATATAGAGGTGTTATCAGTCATTGTACAGGAGGAGGAGGTGAGCTGTGACATCACCTATTGTGAATGGTGGATCCTGTGTTATCTACTCTATATAGAGGTGTTATCAGTCATTGTACAGGAGGAGGAGGTGAGCTGTAACATCACCTATTGTGAATGGTGGATCCTGTGTTATCTACTCTATATAGAGGTGTTATCAGTCATTGTACAGGAGGAGGAGGTGAGCTGTGACATCACCTATTGTGAATGGTGGATCCTGTGTTATCTACTCTATATAGAGGTGTTATCAGTCATTGTACAGGAGGAGGAGGTGAGCTGTAACATCACCTATTGTGAATGGTGGATCCTGTGTTATCTACTCTATATAGAGGTGTTATCAGTCATTGTACAGGAGGAGGAGGTGAGCTGTGATATCACTTATTGTGAATGGTGGATCCTGTGTTATCTACTGTATATAGAGGTGTTATCAGTCATTGTACATTGTAATCCAGTTTCGCGCTATTACCTTTCGGGCCATATACAGTAATCTGGCAATGGCAATCTTCAGGTTGTTATCCACTCCAATCTCATCCACACATCCTAACAAGCACACCCACGGGTCTCTTGGCACCGTGCATTTGTACGCACTTTCCACTCAACTCAAAACCACCAACCATAAAGCAGCCAGTCTCGGACATGTCCACATCATATGAAATATATCAGCATCTGTGGACCTACACCTTGGGCACTCAGAGTCGTCACGCAAACCTGCCTTAAACAACACCTCCGGAGATTTATAGACTCTGTATCACATAGAGCTGTGAAAGCCTATACGGCTCACTCAGTGACAGCCTTGGGACCCATTCCAGCACCGACTCCCAAGTTTCGTTCTCCATTGGGCCCACATCTCTCTCCCACCTAGCTCTTGCCGTGATCGGATATCCCAGAAGGTAAGTATGCAGCAAGTCTTTATAAAGAGTAGAAATAACCCCCCTAGTAGACCCCTCACCACAGATATATTCCAACACTATATCCCTTTGAATACTGACATTTCAGTCCCTATTCTGAGCTCCAAATGCGTGCCTTAACCACAAATATTGATAATCCCCCTTAGGCCCGAGACCAAACTCTGCACGCAATCGGGAAAAGGATTTCACCTCCCCCTGCTCAATTATCTGATACACATATTGAATTCCCATGGTCTGCCATTCTGGTAGTACCCCCAGTGCGACAAATTCCGGTAAGTTATTATTATGCCATATCGGGGAGAACCTGGTCAGACCCATAATCCCACGTATGTGTCTCAGTCTACCCCACAACGTACATATCACTAGTATAGTGGGATACGATTTCCCCAAGGCCCCCAGGGATCCATCTTCTAGACACTGCACTACCGGTCTTCTGTTTGTCACTTTCTCCATCAGTTGCTGCACCGCCCCGGACGATCCCTCATGCGCCCAGCCCTTCAAGTGCTGACTCTGGGCTGCAAGAAAATATACTTCAGGGTTAGGCAGCGCCAAGCCCCCCTCATCCAGCCTGATCCATGGGTGACGTCCCCCCCCATACCAACTTTCTAAACAGGGAGTAAATCTGCCTAAATTTCCAATATCCAAATTGGCGCGTTATGGACAACATATAGGATTTTCGGCATCAGAATCATTTTGATGAGATTCTCCTTGCCTACCACAGATAAATGCAACTTAATCCAAGCATCCACTTTTGCCTTAAGAATACTTAAGATTGTAGTCAGATTCTTATGCATGTAGTCCGCAACAGGCATCGAGATCCTTATCCCAAGATATTTAAATTGACCTACCACCCTCAATCGTCCATCCTCCAGCGGCTCACTCCCCTCGTCACCCACATCATCTACCTTGAACGACCCTACTGTTATTGAAAATAAATCTATATAAAAAACGAACATTGACTTTACCGCCATATTGTGACCATATGCAACTTTGATGGTCACAATACTCTGAGTGCCCCTATAACAATGATGCTTAAGTGCCCATTTAACATTTAGTAATGTCCCCTAAGTTCCCCCATGTACTGCTGCATTATACACAGTATGGTGGGCCCACAGCTTACTTATACACAGTATGGTGGGCCTACAGCTTCCCTATATACAGTATGATGTTCCCACTGCTCCCCTATAGAAAGTATGAGCCCAATGCTCCCCTATACACAGTATAATGCTGACAGAACTCCACTATAGAAAGTATAATGCCCCCCAGAGCCCCCCTATATACAGTGTAATGGGCCAACAGCTCCCATATGCACAATATGCCTTCACAGTTCCCTATATACCAGAGGTGTCATACTGCATTCCTCGAGGGCCGCCAACAGGTCATGTTTTCAGGATTTCCTTAGCATTCCACAAGGTGCTGGAATCATTCTGTGCAGGTGATTAAATTATCACCTGTGCAATACAAGGAAATCCAGAAAACATGACCTGTTGGCGGCCCTCGAGGAATGCAGTTTGACACCTCTGCTATATACAGTATGATGGGCCTGCAGCTCCTGTCAAACAGTATGATGTCCCCCCACAGTTCCCCTGTACACAGCATGCTGGGCCCACAGCTTCCTTATACACAGTATGATGGGCCCGCAGCTCCCTTATACACTGTATGATGGACCCGCAGCTCCCTTATACACAGTATGATGGGCCCGCAGCTCCCTTATACACAGTATGATGGGCCCGCAGCTCCCTTATACACTGTATGATGGACCCGCAGCTCCCTTATACACAGTATGATGGGCCCGCAGCTCCCTTAAACACAGTATGATGGGCCGCAGCTCCCTTATACACAGTATGATGGGCCCGCAGCTCCCTTATACACAGTATGATGGGCCCGCAGCTCCCTTATACACAGTATGATGGGCCCGCAGCTCCCTTATACACTGTATGATGTGTGCACAGCTCCCTTATACACAGTATGATGGGCCTGCAGCTCCCTTATACACAGTATGATGGGCCCGCAGATCCCTTATACACAGTATGATGGGCCCACAGCTCCCTTATACACTGTATGATGTGTGCACAGCTCCCTTATACACAGTATGATGGGCCCGCAGCTCCCTTATACACAGTATGATGGACCCGCAGCTCCCTTATACACTGTATGATGTGTGCACAGCTCCCTTATACACAGTATGATGGGCCCGCAGCTCCCTTATACACAGTATGATGGACCCGCAGCTCCCTTATACACAGTATGATGAGCCCACAGCTCCCTTATACACAGTATGATGGACCCGCAGCTCCCTTATACACAGTATGATGGGCCCGCAGCTCCCTTATACACAGTATGATGGGCCCACAGCTTCCTTATACACAGTATGATGGGCCCACAACTCCCTTATACACAGTATGATGAGCCCACATGTTGTGATTCGGTTCGTGGGCTCCCCCGGTGGTCTCTTGTGGTACTGGTGTCCTGCAAGCTTTGCCTTCTCAGTTCACCTGTTCCTATCAGGATGTGGGAGTATCCTATTTAACCTTGCTCCTCAGTCATTCTAATGCTGGCCATCAATGTATCCAGAGTGATTCTGTTGCATGTTCCTGCTCCCAGTTTTCTGCTCAGCTAAGTTGGACACTTTAGTCCTTAAGTCTATTTTTGTATGTTTTGTCCAGTTTGCACTTATGTGAATCTCTGCAGCTGGAAGCTCTTGTTGGGCTGAAATTACCACTCCGGTGTCATGAGTTGTCACATGAGTTAAGGTAATTTCAGGATGGTGTTTTGAAGGGTTTTGCAGCTGACCGCGAAGTCCTCTGTTGTATCTTTCTGCTATTTAGTTAGCGGGCCTCTCTGTGCTAAATCTGCTTTCATACTACGTGTGTCTTTTCATCTGCTCTCACCGTTATTATATGTGGGGGGCTGCTATCTCCTGTGGGGACATTCTCTGGAGGCAAGCCAGGACTGTGTTTTCTTCTACCAGGGGTAGTTAGTTCTCCGGCTGGCGCGCGGCATCTAGAGACAACGCAGGAATGCCCCCTGGCTACTTCTAGTGTGGTGTGTAGGTTTAGCATCGCGGTCAGCTCTAGTTTCCATCACACGAGAGCTTGTCCGTTTATTCTATGCTTCTGATGTTTCCTTGCCATTGGAAACCATAACAGTATGGCCAGCCCAAATGTTTAATCTATAGGCTGAAGCAGGAGAGAAAAGGAACTGTGTGAAACTTTTTTTTTTTTTCCTTCCTCTGAAGTTGCACTCCAGCTCTAATTGCAGTCTCCTGTTTTCCTCTCCTCTTAACCCCTGAATGGCTCAGACTTTATCTGTTGAAATGTGGATCCCCAGAGTCTGGCTACCAATTTGAATAATCTTGCCTCTAAAGTTCAGAATATACAAGATTTTTTGTTACATGCTCCTCGGTCTGAACCTAAAATTCCTATACCGGAGTTTTTTTCTGGAGATCGATCTTGTTTTCTAAATTTTAAATACAATTGTAAATTGTTTCTTTCGCTGAGATCTCATTCTGCTGGAGATCCTGCCCAGCAAGTAAAAATTGTTATTTCTTTACTGCGGGGTGACCCCCAAAATTGGGCATTTTCATTGGCACCAGGGGATCCTGCGTTGCTCAATGTGGATGCGTTTTTTCTGGCTTTGGGGTTGCTTTATGAGGAACCAAATTTGGAGATTCAGGCTGAGAAAGCCCTAATAGCCCTCTCTCAGGGGCAAGATGAAGCCGAAATATATTGCCAAAAATTTCGAAAATGGTCTGTGCTTACTCTTACTTGGTCTGAATGAGTCCATGACAATGGCAATTCAGATTGATCGGCGTTTACGGGAACGCAAACCTGTGCACCAGTTGGCGGTGTCTTCTGAAGAGGCACCACAGAGTATGCAATGTGATAGCTTTCTGTCCAGAAGCGAACGACAGATTTATAGGCGCAAAAATCATTTGTGTTTCTATTGTGGAAATTCTACTCATGTTATATCAGCATGCTCTAAACGAACAAAGAAAGTTGATAAATCCTCTGCTATTGGCACTTTGCAGTCCAAGTTTATTTTGTCTGTAACTCTAATTTGTTCGTTATCTTCTATTGTTGCGGATGCGTATGTGGATTCTGGCGCCGCTTTGAGTCTTATGGATTGGTCCTTTGCCAGGCGCTGTGGGTTTGATCTAGAGCCTCTGGAAGTTCCTATACCTTTAAAGGGTATTGATTCTACACCATTGGCTAGTAATAAACCACAATACTGGACACAAGTGACTATGCGTATGACTCCAGACCATCAAGAGGTGATTCGCTTCCTTGTACTGTATAATCTACATGATGTGTTGGTGCTGGGATTGCCATGGTTGCAAACTCATAACCCAGTCCTTGACTGGAAAACAATGTCTGTACTAAGCTGGGGATGTCAGGGAAATCATGGGGACACATCTTTGGTCTCCATTGCTTCATCTATTCCCTCTGAAATTCCTGAGTTTTTGTCTGATTATCGTGAGGTTTTTGAGGAATCTACTCTTAATTCTCTTCCTCCTCACAGAGATTGCGATTGCGCCATAGATTTGATCCCTGGCAGTAAATTTCCTAAGGGTCGTCTATTCAATCTGTCTGTACCTGAACATGCTGCCATGCGAGAGTATATTAGGGAGTCCTTGGAAAAGGGACATATTCGTCCTTCTTCGTCTCCTCTTGGAGCGGGGTTCTTTTTCGTAGCTAAAAGCGATGGTTCTTTGAGACCTTGTATTGATTATAGACTCTTGAATAAGATCACAGTCAAGTATCAGTATCCTTTGCCATTGCTGACAGATTTATTTGCTCGCATTGAGGGGGCGAAGTGGTTCTCTAAGATTGATCTTCGCGGTGCATATAATTTGGTGCGAATTAAGCAGGGGGATGAGTGGAAAACCGCATTTAATACGCCCGAGGGCCATTTTGAGTATTTGGTGATGTGTTATGGTTCTCAATGGCAAGAGAACAGAGCCCAGCAAACATAAGTACTAGCTCTTGGAAGGATGGAAACTAAACTGACCATGAACTAAACCTGCCGCACAACTAACAGTAGCCGGGTAGCGTTGCCTACGTTTTTATCCCTAGACGCCCAGCGCCGGCCGGAGGACTAACTAATCCTGGCAGAGGAAAATATAGTCCTGGCTCACCTCTAGAGAAATTTCCCCGATAGGCAGACAGAGGCCCCCACATATATTGGCGGTGATTTTAGATGAAATGACAAACGTAGTATGAAAATAGGTTTAGCAAAATTGAGGTCCGCTTACTAGATAGCAGGAAGACAGAAAGGGCACTTTCATGGTCAGCTGAAAACCCTATCAAAATACCATCCTGAAATTACTTTAAGACTCTAGTATTAACTCATAACATCAGAGTGGCAATTTCAGATCACAAGAGCTTTCCAGACACAGAAACGAAACTACAGCTGTGAACTGGAACAAAATGCAAAAACAAACGAGGACTAAAGTCCAACTTAGCTGGGAGTTGTCTAGCAGCAGGAACATGCACAGAAAGGCTTCTGATTACAATGTTGACCGGCATGGAAGTGACAGAGGAGCAAGGTTAAATAGCGACTCCCACATCCTGATGGAAACAGGTGAACAGAGGGGATGATGCACACCAGTTCAATTCCACCAGTGGCCACCGGGGGAGCCCAAAATCCAATTTCACAACAGTGATGCCTTTTGGTCTGTCAAATGCCCCTTCGGTCTTTCAGTCTTTTATGCACAATATTTTCCGTGAATATCTGGATACATTTATGATTGTGTATTTGGACGATATCTTGATTTTTTCGGATGACTGGGAATCTCATGTTCAACAAGTTAGGAGGGTTTTTCAGGTTTTGCGGACTAATTCTCTGTTTGTTAAAGGTTCAAAGTGTGTTTTTGGGGTTCAGAAGATTTCTTTTTTGGGGTACATTTTTTCCCCCTCTTCTATTGAGATGGATCCTGTGAAGGTTCGGGCTATTTGTGACTGGACGCAACCGACTTCTCTTAAGGGCCTTCAGAAATTTTTGGGCTTTGCTAACTTTTATCGTCGATTCATAACTGGTTTTTCTAGCATTGTCAGGCCTTTGACTGATTTGACTAAAAAGGGTGCTGATGTTGCAGATTGGTCTCCTGCTGCTGTGGAGGCCTTTCGGGAGCTTAAGCGCCGTTTTTCTTCTGCTCCGGTGTTGTGCCAGCCTGATGTTTCTCTTCCTTTTCAGGTGGAAGTTGATGCTTCCGAGATCGGAGCGGGGGCGGTTTTGTCGCAGAAAAGTTCAGATTGTTCAGTGATGAGACCTTGTGCGTTCTTTTCTCGAAAATTTTCGCCCGCTGAGCGAAATTATGACGTCGGTAATCGGGAGCTTTTGGCGATGAAGTGGGCATTCGAGGAGTGGCGTCATTGGCTTGAGGGTGCTAAACATCAGGTGGTGGTCTTGACTGATCACAAAAATTTGATTTATCTTGAGTCGGCCAGACGTCTGAATCCTAGACAGGCGCGCTGGTCGTTGTTTTTCTCCCGGTTTAATTTTGTGGTTTCGTATCTGCCAGGTACTAAGAATGTGAAGGCGGATGCCCTTTCTAGGAGTTTTGAACCTGATTCCCCTGGTGATTCTAAACCTACGGGTATACTTAAGGATGGGGTGATATTGTCTGCTGTCTTCCCAGACCTGCGACGTGCTTAACAAGAGTTTCAGGCGGATCGGTCTGATCGTTGTCCGCCTGGTAGATTGTTTGTGCCGGATGAGTGGACCAATAGAGTCATCTCGGAGGTTCATTCTTCTGCGTTGGCAGGTCATCCGGGAATTTTTGGTACCAGAAATTTGGTGGCTAGGTCCTTCTGGTGGCCTTCCATGTCTCGGGACGTGCGTACTTTTGTGCAGTCTTGCGATGTTTGTGCTCGGGCCAAGCCTTGTTGTTCTCGGGCTAGTGGGTTGTTGTTGCCCTTGCCTGTTCCTAAGAGGCCTTGGACACACATCTCTATGGATTTTATTTCTGATCTCCCTGTTTCTCAGAAGATGTCCGTCATTTGGGTGGTGTGTGACCGCTTTTCTAAGATGGTTCATTTGGTGCCCTTGCCCAAGCTGCCTTCCTCATCTGAGTTGGTGCCCCTGTTTTTTCAGAATGTGGTTCGGCTGCATGGTATTCCGGAGAATATCGTTTCCGACAGGGGATCCCAGTTTGTGTCCAGATTTTGGCGGGCGTTTTGTGCCAGGATGGGCATTGATTTGTCTTTTTCGTCTGCATTTCATCCCCAGACAAATGGCCAGACGGAACGTACTAATCAGACCTTGGAGACTTATTTGAGGTGTTTCGTGTCTGCTGATCAAGATGACTGGGTCTCCTTTTTGCCGTTGGCTGAGTTTGCCCTTAATAATCGGGCCAGTTCTGCCACTTTGGTCTCCCCTTTCTTTTGCAATTCAGGGTTCCATCCTCGTTTTTCATCTGGTCAGGTGGAGTCTTCGGATTGTCCTGGAGTGGATACCATGGTGGATAGGTTGCATCGTATTTGGGGGCAGGTGGTGGACAATTTGGAGTTGTCCCAGGAGAGGACTCAACGTTTTGCTAATCGCCATCGTCGTGTTGGTCCTCGTCTTCGTGTTGGGGACTTGGTGTGGTTGTCCTCCCGTTTTGTCCCTATGAGGGTCTCTTCTCCTAAGTTTAAGCCTCGGTTCATCGGTCCTTATAAGATTTTGGAAATTCTTAACCCTGTGTCTTTTCGTTTGGACCTCCCAGCATCCTTTGCTATCCATAATGTCTTCCATCGGTCATTATTGCGGAGGTATGAGGTACCACTTGTGCCTTCTGTTGAGCCTCCTGCTCCTGTGCTGGTTGAGGGTGAATTGGAGTACGTGGTGGAGAAAATCTTGGACTCCCGTGTTTCCAGACGGAGACTTCAATATCTGGTGAAATGGAAGGGCTACGGTCAAGAGGATAATTCTTGGGTTACAGCTTCTGATGTTCATGCTTCTGATTTGGTCCGTGCCTTTCATAGGGCTCATCCAGATCGCCCTGGTGGTTCTTGTGAGGGTTCGGTGCCCCCTCCTTAAGGGGGGGGTACTATTGTGATTCGGTTCGTGGGCTCCCCCGGTGGTCTCTTGTGGTACTGGTGTCCTGCAAGCTTTGCCTTCTCAGTTCACCTGTTCCTATCAGGATGTGGGAGTATCCTATTTAACCTTGCTCCTCAGTCATTCTAATGCTGGCCATCAATGTATCCAGAGTGATTCTGTTGCATGTTCCTGCTCCCAGTTTTCTGCTCAGCTAAGTTGGACACTTTAGTCCTTAAGTCTATTTTTGTATGTTTTGTCCAGTTTGCACTTATGTGAATCTCTGCAGCTGGAAGCTCTTGTTGGGCTGAAATTACCACTCCGGTGTCATGAGTTGTCACATGAGTTAAGGTAATTTCAGGATGGTGTTTTGAAGGGTTTTGCAGCTGACCGCGAAGTCCTCTGTTGTATCTTTCTGCTATTTAGTTAGCGGCCTCTCTGTGCTAAATCTGCTTTCATACTACGTGTGTCTTTTCATCTGCTCTCACCGTTATTATATGTGGGGGGCTGCTATCTCCTGTGGGGACATTCTCTGGAGGCAAGCCAGGACTGTGTTTTCTTCTACCAGGGGTTAGTTCTCCGGCTGGCGCGCGGCATCTAGAGACAACGCAGGAATGCCCCCTGGCTACTTCTAGTGTGGTGTGTAGGTTTAGCATCGCGGTCAGCTCTAGTTTCCATCACCCGAGAGCTTGTCCGTTTATTCTATGCTTCTGATGTTTCCTTGCCATTGGAAACCATAACACCCACAGCTCCCTTATACACAATATGATGGACCCGCAGCTCCCTTATACACAGTATGATGGGCCCGCAGCTCCCTTATACACAGTATGATGGGCCCACAGCTTCCTTATACACAGTATGATGGGCCCGCAGCTCCCTTATACACTGTATGATGGACCCGCAGCTCCCTTATACACAGTATGATGTGTGCACAGCTTCCTTATACACAGTATGATGGACCCGCAGCTCCCTTATACAAAGTATGATGTGTGCGCAGCTCCCTTATACACAGTATGATGGGCCCGCAGCTCCCTTATACACAGTATGATGGGCCCGCAGCTCCCTTATACACAGTATGATGTGTGCACAGCTCCCTTATACACAGTATGATGGACCCGCAGCTCCCTTATACAAAGTATGATGTGTGCGCAGCTCCCTTATACACAGTATGATGGGCCCGCAGCTCCCTTATACACAGTATGATGGGCCCGCAGCTCCCTTATACACTGTATGATGTGTGCACAGCTTCCTTATACATAGTATGATGGACCCACAGCTTCCTTATACACAGTATGATGGGCCCGCAGCTCCCTTATACACAGTATGATGGGCCCACAGCTTCCTTATACACAGTATGATGGGCCCGCAGCTCCCTTATACACAGTATGATGGGCCCACAGCTTCCTTATACACAGTATGATGGGCCCGCAGCTCCCTTATACACTGTATGATGGACCCGCAGCTCCCTTATACACAGTATGATGTGTGCACAGCTTCCTTATACACAGTATGATGGACCCGCAGCTCCCTTATACAAAGTATGATGTGTGCGCAGTTCCCTTATACACAGTATGATGGGCCCGCAGCTCCCTTATACACAGTATGATGGGCCCACAGCTCCCTTATACACAGTATGATGGGCCCGCAGCTCCCTTATACACAGTATGATGGGCCCGCAGCTCCCTTATACACAGTATGATGGGCCCGCAGCTCCCTTATACACAGTATGATGGTGCCGCAGCTCCCTTATACACTGTATGATGTGTGCACAGCTCCCTTATACATAGTATGATGGGCCCACAGCTCCCTTATACACAGTATGATGGACTCGCAGCTCCCTGTCATGGTTTGGATGCCCCGGTCATTTACTCATCCTCCGGCGTATTCACTATTTTGTGGCACTGCTGCAGTGCCGCTGCTCAAACTTGTGAGCGCAGCTTCTGACAGGCCAGAAGTTAGAAGCTATGTCACAAGCGCTCAATGTAAGACTATGAGGCTATGTGCACTTGTGGATTTACCACAGATTTCCTGCGTTTTTTGTGAGGATTTCGCCTGCGTTTTTACACCTGTGGATTCCTATAATAGAATAGGTGTAAAAGCTGTGGAATCCGCACAAAGAATTGACATGCTGCGGAAAATACAACGCAGCGTTTCCGCGTGGTATTTTCCGCCCCATGTGCACTGCGGATCTGGTTTTCCATAGGTTTACATGGCACTGTAAACCAGATGGAAAACTGCTGCAGATCCGCACCATGTGCACATAGCCTGAGAGTGAGAAAGAGGCCAGAACGAGGCTCCCACAGACTCACACTGATTAGTGACCTCTGCGCTGCTCCATGATACACTGGAGCCTCGGACAGGTCACAAACTGCAGGAGACGGAGCCGAGCGGAGACTAAAACAGATGAAAATGCCAGAAGGTGAGTATCAGACAGGGGGCAGGGGACGGAGATTGTCAGCACCGCTCCAGTAATGAAATAAAAAAAATGGTGGTGCTGTAAATGTGAGGCAGCTCCTGGTTACTGTATGCGGCTCCTTATACTAATACTCATAAAAGACCCAGGTGGTACGTATCAAAAGCCCCCTACGCCCCATCTCCAGCCTCCCCAGACAGCAAATATTACATGATGGAACACATATAATATCATAACTAAACATTATAATATTCAGCCCCCAGTGACCTGTCCCCCCTCCCCCCACTTCAGCCCCAATACCCCATCAACTCACATCCACCTCAGTGCCCTGTCCCACCTCACCCACCTTCTGCCCTCACAACCCCCACATGGCCTCACATTCACCCCCTCAGTGCCCTGTCCCACCTCACCCACAACACCCCCATGGTCTCGCATTCACCCCCCTCAAGTCACTTTCAGCCCCCACAATACCCTAACGGTCTCACAGTGACATACCTGAATTTAATAAACCTAACATGTTCCATCCCCAGCACTTACTGATGAAGTTTGCACTGCGGGCAGGACCAGGAAGTGTGAGTGAAATGTACGGTGTGGGCACTAGGACCCAGCGTGCCTGAGCCAATCCCAGCGTGCACAGAGTGAGGAAAGCTGCAGCCAGGAAAAGCTTCATCATCAGGTCAGACGGGCGAAACCATTCACTGCAGGGGGGAGACTGCAGCCGCCACTGTGCTAATAGCGTGCAGAGTCTCCGTCAGACGGGAGCAGACATTATACTGCTCTGCTCCTATGCGGTGTTCTGCCCTGGCTCCCGATGGGCCCCTTCATGTGACAGGGCCCGGGGTGATGGCCTCCTCTGCCCCCCCCCCAGTACCCCAGTAGCTATGCTACTGGCTGCATCGATGTAAAGTGACAGGAGACATTTGTCCAGTATAGTTATGAACTATTTTTTCCTCCCTTATCGATGTTCTCCCTCACACGTCATTCCCCTTTGATATAGACACCTGGCCTGAATTGGCAGAATATGCATTACAGGAGCTCGCTTGCCCAGCAGCTAGTGTGCTATCAGAAAGAGTCTTCAGTGCTGCTGGTTCAATACTGACCGACAAAAGGACACGTCTGGCTACCCGAAATGTTGATGATCTAACCTTCATTAAAATGAACCAATCATGGATTTCTAATTATTTTGCCCCACCTTCCCCTGCTGACACGTAGCTTGCCTGTAAAAATGTCTTGCTTTTGGCCTCCTCTTACTGACTGCTCCAATTCCTCCATTTGCAGCTGCTGAATGTCCACCATAGACCATTTTTACACCTCCCTAAATGGGCTGACTCCCCCCACAGGGCCGTGGTCACCACCTGGCGCAAGCACCTGTGCGAGTGCCGTTTGCCTGGACAGGTGGGAGTGCCCACTCTTGGGCGACGGCACTGGCACAGGGTCCCTCATAGTACAATGAAGTGTCTCTGACGGTAGTGGTGCACACCCAACGTCAGGCACACCGTCATAATATGAGGGGCCCTGGGCCAGTACCGCCGGCCACGAGAGAGTGTTCCCCCCCAGCTCAAACAGTGCTCTACCACTTGCAATACTTACCTCTCCCTGCTCCACCACTGTGTAGTCTGTGCTGTTAAATCCTTCAATGGCACTGCCAATACAAATTTGTTGAAATGATAGATGATAGTAAAAATATACAGGGGCCCTGGCCTCCATTTAGACCTGTGAATACTGTGCGCGAACTACCACTGTCTGCTACTCAGCAGAGGAGCCCACCCCTGTACGTAGCTATGGCAACTGTTTATTTAGGAACAATTTTTTGGCAGACATTTAGCCCACTTTATTATTTGGGCCTACTCACTGTGTCAGCCACTCCTTACAGTTGTCCTCCACTGAACAAAGCAATGCCGCCTGTTTAGTCCTGTTACCAATTTTGAACTGCATTTAGCCCACTTTATTATTTGGGCCTATATCTGTGTTTCCTCCTCATCCTGCCCATTGCCCAGCCACTGCTAGATGAGTCTGCCGGTACATTGACCCAGACCACTACATTCCCCTTGTACTCTACACAGCCAGAATCTGACCCTGCTGAAAGTCAGGTTCCCCTTCCCGCATACTATACCACCTTACATGGGGACAAAGAGGAAGGTGCAGATGAAAGTGCAGGTTCCTTCATCAGGTGGGGGGGGCATACTCGTTGGCGACGTCACTGGCACAGGGCCCCTCATAGTACGCAAAAGTGTCACTGCCGGTGGGAGGCGCCCCCGCCGTCAAACACACCGCCGTACTTTGAGGGGCCCTGTGCCAGTGCCAATGCCAACGAGTGGACCCCCCTGCTTGCTCAGGATCACAGCACTTGCAAAGTTGAAATACTTACCTCTCCCTGCTCCACCGCCGTGACGTAGTCCGCGTGTCCTGGGCCCACGAAAATCTTGAGCCAGCCCTACCCCCCCCACAACTTTAGCCAAATGACCCCCAGTTTTCAATGCCGAACTAATATTATAAAGTAAATTAAGATTGACAAGCTTCAGTAATAAGAATTGATGTTTTTGGCATTAAAATGGGCACTGTAGGTGTTTTCCTGTCCTCCACTCACTGCCGACTATGCTTCCCCATTGACTTGCATTGGGTTTCGTGTTTCAGTCGGCCCCCGACTTTTCGTAATAATCGGCCGATTTCACCCAACTTCGCGAAACCCGACTCGATCCGAAAAAAGTAAAAGTCGCTCAACTTTAGTTATCAGTCGTTGTACAGGAGGAGGTGAGCTGTGACATCACCTATTGTGAATGGTGGATCCTGTGTTATCCACTGTATATAGAGGTGTTATCAGTCATTGTACAGGAGGAGGAGGTGAGCTGTGAACACCTATTGCGAATGGTGGATCCTGTGTTATCTACTGTATATAGAGGTGTAATCAGTCATTGTACAGGATGAGGAGGTGAGCTGTGACATCACCTATTATGAATAGTGGATCCTGTGTTATCTACTGTATATAGAGGTGTTATCAGTCATTGTACAGGAGGAGGAGGTGAGCTGTGACATCACCTATTGTGAATGGTGGATCCTCTGTTATCTACTGTATATAGAGGTGTTATCAGTCATTGTACAGGAGGAGGAGGTGAGCTGTGACATCACCTATTGTGAATGGTGGATCCTGTGTTATCTACTCTATATAGAGCTGTTATCAGTCATTGTACAGGAGGAGGAGGTGAGCTGTGACATCACCTATTGTGAATGGTGGATCCTGTGTTATCTACTGTATATAGAGGTGTTATCAGTCATTGTACAGGAGGAGGAGGTGAGCTGTGACATCACCTATTATGAATAGTGGATCCTGTGTTATCTACTGTATATAGAGGTGTTATCAGTCATTGTACAGGAGGAGGAGGTGAGCTGTGACATCACTTATTGTGAATGGTGGATCCTGTGTTATCTACTCTATATAGAGCTGTTATCAGTCATTGTACAGGAGGAGGAGGTGAGCTGTGACATCACCTATTGTGAATGGTGGATCCTGTGTTATCTACTGTATATAGAGGTGTCATCAGTCATTGTACAGGAGGAGGAGGAGGTGAGCTGTGACATCATCTATTGTGAATGGTGGATCCTGTGTTATCTACTGTATATAGAGGTGTCATCAGTCATTGTACAGGAGGAGGAGGTGAGCTGTGACACACCTATTGTGAATGGTGGATCCTGTGTTTTCTACTGTATATAGAGGTGTTATCAGTCATTGTACAAGAGGAGGAGGTGAGCTGTAACATCACCTGTTGTGAATGGTGGATCCTGTGTTATCCACTGTATATAGAGGTGTTATCAGTCATTGTACAGGAGGAGGAGGTGAGCTGTGACATCGCCTATTGTGAATGGTGGATCTTGTGTTATCTTCTGTATATAGAGGTGTTATCAGTCATTGTACAGGAGTAGGAGGAGGTGAGCTGTGACATCACCTGCTGTGAATGGTGGATCCTGTGTTATCTACTGTATATAGAGGTGTCATCAGTTATTGTACAGGAGGAGGAGGTGAGCTGTGATACACCTATTGTGAATGGTGGATCCTGTGTTATCTACTGTATATAGAGGTGTCATCAGTCATTGTACAGGAGGAGGAGGTGAGCTGTGACACACCTCTTGTGAATGGTGGATCCTGTGTTATCTACTGTATATAGAGGTGTTATCAGTCATTGTACAGGAGGAGGAGGTGATCTGTGACATCCCCTATTGTGAATGGTGGATCCTCTGTTACCTGCTGTATATAGAGGTGTTATCAGTCATTGTACAGGAGGAGGATGTGAGCTGTGACATCACCTGTTGTGAATGGTGGATCCTGTGTTATCCACTGTATATAGAGGTGTTATCAGTCACTGTACAGGAGGAGGAGGAGGTGAGCTGTGACATTACCTATTGTGAATGGTGGATACTGTGTTATCTACTTTTTGTATTATACATTATATATATAGAGTTGTTACCTTTCATTGGACTTGTGAAACTGTTGATCAGTCTTCTCTACAAAACAATAAGTCTGCAATAAGGGCTCTAGATGGTGAGATTTTTTTTAATATATAGTGATAGGAAAATTAAAAAAAAAAGTTTATCAAACATTTGTTTAACATAAAAAACTAAGTGAAACAATAGATGATTTTCTGTTGATACCTTCCCTTTATGAGCTCTGTGGTTTGGCTTTTGACCAAGCGTTGGGCAGCCAGTCCTCATTGCCAGGGGTTGATCTCTCCAACTGTTTTGACACTATGTCCATGGTGCTCTGCCCATTATGGTCTATCCATGATACTCTGTCCAGGAATCTCTGCCCATGGTGCTCTGTCCGTGATACTCTGTCGATGGTGCTTTGTCCATGGTGCTCTGCCCATTATGCTCTGTCCATGGTGCTCTGTCCATGGTGCTCTGTCCATTATGCTCTCTCCACGTTACTCTGTCCAGGAAACTCTGCCCTTGGTACTCTGTCCATGATACCATGATACTCTGTCGATGGTGCTCTGTCCATCATACTCTGTCGATGGTGCTCTGTCCATTGTGCTCTGTCCATGATACTCTGTCGATGGTGCTCTGTCCATGGTGCTCTGTCCATTATGCTCTCTCCACGATACTCTGTCCAGGAAACTCTGCCCGTTGTACTCTATCATTAATTCTCTGTCGATGGCGCTCTGTCCATGGTACTCTGTCCAGGATGCTCTGTCCATGGTACTCTGTAGTGATGAGCGAATGTGCTTGTTGCTTGGGTTTTCCGAGCATGCTCGGGTGGTCTCCAAGTATTTATGGCATGCTCGGAGATTATGTTTGAGTCGCCGCAGCTGCATGATTCCCAAACAAACAGGCAATTCCCACATGTATTCAGGCTGTCAAGCAGCCGCAAATCATGCAGCTGCGGCGACTCATAAATCATCTCCGAGCATGCCATAAATACTCGGAGACCACCCGAGCATGCTCGGAAAACCTGAGTAACGAGCACACTTGCTCATCACTAGTACTCTGCCCATGGTACTCTGCTCAGGGTGCTCTGTTCATGGTGCTGCATCTATGGTGCTGTGTCCATGATACTCTGTCTATGGTACTCTGCCCATGATACTCTGCCCATGGTCCTCTGTTCATGGTGATCTGCCCATGATACTCTGCCAATTATACTCTGTCCATGGTGCTCTGTCCATGGTGCTCTGCCCAGGATGCTCTGCCCATGATACTCTGCCCATGGTTCCCCTAGATCACTGACTAGACTGACTAGACTAGACTCACAGCCCTCTGACTTGGCTCTTATGGCCCAACATTAGTAGTGTACACTGGGGCCTCACCACAAATGCTTCTTCGACAGTACCTTGATCCTGGACGATCCTACCATATCTGGAGGGTTTGGGTGGTTGAAGTATTAGTGGAGTATCAGAGGCAGACATGAAAAACAGAGGGCCCCAGTGCAGGAACATTATAAGGGGCCCTGTATAGTAACATTAGCATGTGGAGTTTATTGCATGCATCCACTTAAGTGCTGCTTTGCATAGTTGTGATTTATACAGTAGTTGTGCCCATTAGTCACGTGCCATAGTCACATGACCGCATTGGCCAATCACTTAGGTGCTGATAGAACTTTGTCACATGACTGATAGAAGTGTCGCCACTCAGAATGATACATCTCTGCGTATTGTTTTCCGATTTACAGTATAGTAATAGTTTTATCAACCTATAGATAAGTGTTTTGTTTTAAATACATTGAGCACTCATGTTAATCATAGAAAATCCCTGTAATTTTGAATACTTGATGGTTGAGGCCAACAAACCTATCATGATTTCATAAATGCCAACTGACCTGGCTTTGCCAGAACTGTCCTGACTTTGGAAACAGTTCTGGAAAATTTGCACCAAAAAGGCAGATTGTACATACGCCCTAGCCCCAATCGGTCTTTCAAGGTGGGATTTGTGTTGCTCCTGTTAGGGACCGTGGTCCGGACAATTATCTCCTTGAAATTGCCAGTGTTGATAACTATGTGAATGCTGGACTTATTATGGGCGCTCTGCACCATCGGCCTATTTACACTCATTATAATATCTCTGGATTATAATTGTCAGACAGAAATAAAACCATTCAGGAAACAAGTCAAGGTTGTGTGTTATGGAGCAGTTTCCTCCTCAGCTGCACATCAAGCACAGATGTCCAGGGATCAAAGCTGGTTGGGTCTTGGTGACGGTTCCCGCGTTAAGATTTGTCCTTGAAAACCCTAGAAAATGGGGGTGAGTAACACTAGATACAATAGATATTAACATGCAGCCGCCAGGGCTATAGATAAGGATGCAGTGATGTGGGAAGTGCCAGCTACGAGTACAGTTGGTGCACATAGGAATTGGTGAGAAAAGATGGGTAGAAAGTTCTATTTTTTTTTAGTTTAACCCTTTCCCATCCCAAAAGAATCCAAAATAAGGCCACCGTTGGAAGCCCAAAAATCAGCAATTTGGTGGGATTCGAATTTTGGTGGTAATTTGTAGTGAAATTGAGTAATTCAGAATCACTATGACCGGTGCCGGTACATGAAGGGGATTACCACAACAAAAGGTGACTGGTGCCTGAGTGTGAGAGACTGTCAGGGGTGTCCTACAAGAATGTCCAAAGTGCAGACCAACTATTGCAGGGCATTGCTTCCATAAAGAGGTACTCCAGACAGTTGTACTGCGAAGAAATTGACACAAAGACTGACAGAAGGATGGAAGTGCTGATGAGGAAATTGCCAGCAGATGATTGTGTTTACCTCTGATCATCTACACCTGTTGTTGCCTCATGTGAAACTGTAACCATAAAGCTTATTGCCTCCATGTGAACTAAAGGGAACACAAACCATGATCGTTATGAATCAGAAGCTGGCTGCGTGGTTGCAGAGAGGAGTATTCTTCTCTGAAATTGTCTGGCCTTTTACAGAAAATATAGTTTGGGGGATTCAGCTGGGGGCCATAGACAGAGAGAAGACAAGTCCAACGCCACCCACAGCAGTGCTAGGTGACGGACAGGTCTCTCACTTGTCGAAGACCTGACAATTGCCACGACTCCTCCACTCAGTGAGTGATTGCTCTGCTGTTCTATGGAAACTGCCTTGCTGAGTTGTCTGTGTCTTGATTGACAGCTTGTCCAATCCTGTGATGGGCTTGCTGGGCTGTCGATGCTTTGACTGACAGCTCAGCTGTCCAATCTGTGACTGGGAGGTGCGGGACTTTCTCCAGGTGTTCTGTGTTCTGGTGATCACATAGCTTTACCTGAGCTGTCTGCCCCTGATCCCTGCCAGATGTAGTTTGTGCTTCTTGGTGAGTGTTAGCCTGATTCTGTTGCTCTGAGCTCTGATCTTCTGATGCCTGACCCTTTGGACCGTGTTCTGACCACCCCTTTGTCTAGTCCTTCGGTTTTTGATCGACTAAGTCTTGTTATTGACCATGGACTGTGACCTGACTTACGATTTCGTCTTCTACCTTGGCTATCTATGTACTCTCTTGGTATTGACCCGGAAAATCTGACTCTTCTGCCTCACGGTGTGTCCGTGAGTAGTTACTAGTGTCACATCAATCACCTGGAGCGACGCTGGCAAAAAACCTGAGCAGGGGTGGTGCCGAACTAGTCTTGTGTCTGACTATGGTCCCAGCTGGATCTTGCAACTAATGATTTGGGCAGTGTGAATCAGCTGACAGGTTCCTTTTAAGTTGTTGGACTGTCTACTTTGTACAGCTCTATACTTCTGCCTGAGTAAGGAACTATTCTGCCACCATGGATCACACCATGTGTGTTATATATAAAAGGTGGCACGGGTAAGCACGGGGTCAATGCCAATAGCTCACATTCCCTGGTAAGGTGCATGAGAGCATAAAAGGAAGTGTTCATAGGGGAATGCCCTCCTTTATCTAATATATAAAGCTGAATGTGTGTGTGTGTGTATGTATGTATGTATGTATGTATGTCCGGGATTGGCATCTGAACCGTAGCAGCTACAGCCACAAAATTTTGCACAGTCACACGTCTGGACCCCGAGAGCGTCATAGGCTATGTTGTGAGGTGAAATTTTAACCCCGCGCTTTCCAATTCACCAAACAATTTTGCCCCTATCTACATAATGGGGAAAAAGTGAAAGGAAAAGTGTTGGAGGCGTCGCAGCTACAGGCACAAAATTTTGCACAGTCACACGTCTGGACCCTGAGAGCGTCAAAGCTATATTGTGAGGTGAAATTTTAACCCCGCGCTTTCCAAGTCACCAAACAATTTTGCCCCTATCTACATAATGGGGAAAAAATGAAAGGAAAAGTGTTGGAGGCAAATTAACAGCTGCCAGATGTGAACAAGGGGGACTTAAAGAATGACAGCGATGGCACCAAAGAGTATATACTGTACAGTTGCTAAGGTGGGGCCCCAACATGGGATAATCACACCACCACGGGGATATGAACACACACACACAAAATGCGCCACACACTACCACGTGCTCGAACACATATACCACCCTCAGTGCACATTTCACCACACATACACCAACCTCGCCACATAAAAGTAGAAACACAAAAGTCGCCGCTCAAAACTCGCCACGCGCAAAACTCTCCACATGCAAAACTCGCCACACGTGCAAAACTCGCCACACGCAAAACTTGCACACGCAGAAAAATTGCCACACGCAGAAAAATTGCCACATGCACAAAAGTTGCAACACATGCAAAAGTTGCCTCACACAAAACTTGCACATACTCAAAAGGCACCACACATAAAACTCGCCACGCGCAAAACTCGCCATGCGCAAAACTTGCTGCACACAACTTGCTACACTAACCTGTCACATGCAACTCGACACACAAAAAGTTGCTACACGCATGTCGCCACACAAAACTCATCTCACAAAAGTCCCTACATGCATGTCGCCACACGCAACTCAACACACACAACTTGACACACGAAACTCGCCCTAAAACACACACAAGTCTGGTATCCTTCAAAAATAAAAATCTGATTAATAAGCAGACAAACTACAAGAGCAACAAATGTACCATATAGGAATCCGGCAGCTGTCAGTCACATGACCAGTCTATTATGTGTATGTGTGAGCTAATATATACTGCCAGGGGGTGGGCTTACTGTTGGCTGGGGATTTATCAGGCTGCCATTTTAGCTTACAAATACTGAGGTAAAAATACTGACCAAATAACGTGTGAACGAGGGCTAATACAGGAGGAGATGGCATACAGCTATATACTATATACAGGAGATGACACACAGGTATATACTATTTACAGGGGAGATGACACACAGGTATATACTATATACAGGAGGAGATGACACACAGATATATACTATATACAGGAGAGATGACACACAGGTATATACTATATAGAGGAGGAGATGACATACAGGTACATACTACATACAGGAGGAGATGACATACAGGTATATACTATATACAGGAGGAGATGACACACAGGTATATACTATATACAGGAGCAGATTACCTACAGGTATATAGTATATACAGGAGGAGATGACACAGGTATATGCTATGTATAGGAGGAGATGACATACAGGTATATACTATATACAGGAGATGACACACAGATATATACTATATATAGGTGAGATGACACACAGGTATATACTATATACAGGAGATTACATACAGGTATATCTAATATATAAAGCTGAATGTGTGTATGTATGTATGTGTGTATGTCCGGGATTGGCATCTGTACCGTCGCAGCTACAGCCACAAAATTTTGCACAGTCACACGTCTGGACCCCGAGAGCGTCATAGGCTATGTTGTGAGGTGAAATTTTAACCCCGCGCGTTCCAATTCACCAAACAATTTTGCTCCTATCTACATAATGGGGAAAAAGTGAAGGGAAAAGTGTTGGAGGAAAATTGACAGCTGCCAGATGTGAACAATGAGGACTTAAAGAATGAGAGCGATGGCGACAAAGAGTATATACCGTACAGTTGCTAAGGTGGGGCCCCGACATGGGATACTCACCACACACGGGGATATGAACACAAACACAAAATGCGCCACACACTACCACGTGCTTGAACACATATACCACCCTCAGCACACATTTCACCACACACACACACCAACCTCGCCACATAAAAGTCGAAACACAAAAGTCACCACTCAAAACTCGCTACATGCAAAACTCGCCATATGCAAAACTAGGCTCACGCAAAACTCGCCACACGTGCAAAACTCACCTCATGGAAAACTCACCTCATGCAAAACTTGCACACACAGAAAAATTGCCACATGTACAAAAGTTGCACCACATGCAAAAGTTGCCTCACACAAAACTTGCACATACTCAAAATGCACCACACATAAAACTCGCCACGCGCAAAACTCGCCATGCACAAATCTTGCTGCACACAACTTGCTACACTAACCTGTCACATGCAACTCAACACACAAAATGTTGCTACACGCATGTCGCCACACAAAACTCATCTCACAAAAGTCGCTACATGCATGTCGCCACACGCAACTCAACACACACAACTTGACACATAAAACTCGCCCTAAAACACACACAAGTCTGGTATTGTCCTTCAAAAATAAAAATCTGATTAATAAGCAAACTACAAGAGCAACAAATGTACCATAAAGGAAATACGGCAGCTGTCAGTCACATGACCTGTCTATTATGTGTATGTGTGAGCTAATATATACTGCCAGGGGGGAGGGCTTCCTGTTGGCTGGGGATTTATCAGGCTGCCAATAGCAACCAATCACAGCTCAGCTTCTATTTTGCTACAGTTAATTAACCTGAGCTCTGATTGGTTAATATAGGCAACAAAGACATTCTCAGTATAACAAAGCTAATATATGTTGTGAAATGCTTCTATTTGCTTAGTTTTTGCCTTTTAATAATTACATTTCTATCTATTTGTTTTGTGGTTTTTGTGTGCAGAATAAATTTTTGTTAACACATTCTATTTTGCTAACAGCAGTCATTAACCCGGGCGAAGCCGGGTAGTACAGCTAGTCACTTATATAATGATGCCACACACATCAAAACGAACCAACGCCCTTACAAGTTGATGAAACTTTACCTAATTATAGTGCTATAATTAACTATTAAGTAGAACGTTGCTCGAACCTCAAACAAATATTTATTTTTGCTTATTTCTCACGATTGCTTTGTCCCACTTTTTCTCTTTATTTGCAGATACAACTTCCGTGGTTTCCGCTGGTTACAAGCCATGATATTCGCAATTGAAGAAATTAACAACTCCACCACCCTGCTACCTAACATCACACTGGGATACAGGATATTTGACACTTGTAATACCGTATCCAAGGCACTGGAGGCTACACTTAGTTTCGTGGCTCAAAACAAGATCGACTCTCTGAATCTGGATGACTTCTGTAATTGTTCAGAACATATGCCGTCCACGATCGCCGTAGTGGGAGCCACCGGTTCTGGAATATCTACTGCAGTAGCCAATCTGCTAGGACTTTTCCATATACCTCAGGTAAGAACAGTAAGAAGGATTTGATGCATTAAGTCAATGATCAAAGAAGATGTGAAAGTTCAGTCAAAAAGTTGGAAAATACAAATACATACATACAGTGGTGTGAAAAGTGTTTGCCCCTTCCTGATTTCCTATTCTTTTGTATGTTTGTCACACTTTGTTTCACATCACCAAACAAATGTAAATATTAGTCAAAGATAACACAAGTAATCACAAAATGCAGTTTACAAATGAAAGTCTTTATGATTAAGGGAGAAAGAAGTCCAAACCTACATGGCCAAATGTGAATAAGTGATTGCCCCCCTTAAAACATAAATTGTGGTTTATCACACCTTTGGGAAGCTGAGTTCATATTCCCTAGCCACACCGAGGCCTGATTACTGCTACACCTTTTCTCAATCAAGAAAATAGGACATGCCTGACAAAGTGACATAGACCAAAAGATAGACATCATGCCGCGATTCAAATAAATTCTGGAACAAAAGATAAACAAAGTAATTTAGATCCATCAGGAAAAGGTCCTAAAGCCATTTCTCAAGCTTTGGGACTCCAGCGAACCACAGTGAGAGCCATTATTCACAAATGGCGAAAACATGGAACATTGGTGAACCTTCTCAGGAGTGACCAGCCGACCAAATCACCCCAAGAGTGCAGCAATGACTCAACCAAGAGGTCACAAAAGACTCCACAACAATATCCAAAGAACCGCAGACCTCACTTGCCTCAGATAAGGTCAATGTTCATGACTCCACCATAAGAAAGAGACTGGGCAAAAAAGTCCTGCATGGCAGAGTTCCAAGATGAAAAACCACTACTGAGCAATCAGAGCATAATTCTCGTCTCAGTTTTGCCTAAAAACATCTTGATGATCCCCAAGACTTTTGGGAGAATACTTTCTCAGCTGATGAGATAAAAGTTCTAATTTTTGGATGGTGTATGTCCCATTACATCTGGCGTACAAGTTTCACAGCTTTTTAGAAAAGGAACATCATACAAACATTAAAATGTGGTGGTAGTGTGATGGTCTGGAGCTGTTTTTCTGCTTCAGGACCAGGAACACTTGGAGTAGAACCATCTCATGGAGGATCACAAGGAAATGGACAGCATGTGACTTAAATATGAGGGTCTGAGCAAAGGGGCTGAAGACTTATGACCATGTGATATTTCAGTTTTTCTTTTTTATTAAATTTGCAAAAATTCCTACATTTCTGTTTTTTCAGTCAAGGTGGTGTGCAGAGTGTACATTAATGTGAAAAAAAAAAACCTTTTTTGAATTTACTAAATGGCTGCAATTAAACTTTAAAGGGGTGTGAATACTTTCCGCACCCTCTGTATTTCTATGCAGCTGTCATTCTGGTGTTAGGAGAGCTTCCCGCCAGTCCGTGCATTGTGGTCCAAATTATATGGCTGTCTGATTGCCCCCTTAGCCCAACTGTCACTAACAATTTTCAGACAGCAGTGGTCTGACTCTCAGAATTAAATATCCTTAGGATGGACCATAAATATTCGTACAGTGCTGATCAGACTTTCGACACTATTGGACTTCAAAACTAATAGCCTATCGTTATGACAAATCGTAAATCTTAGATTGCTGGTGAGTTGAGTGTCTGCACCCTCAGATTTGAAAACTGAAGAACTAGGATTGACAGTCAATATCATTTTGGTATTGATCAGACTCTCTGCACTCTTGGAATTTAAAATTGATGGTTTACCATTAGATAGATGGCCAATATCAGATTGGTGTTGATTTGACTCTTTGTACTCTCGGACTTTGATGGCATATCATTAGGTTCATTGATTCATTGTGTTATTGATTGCAGATTATTAGGGTTCTGACTCTCTGGACTCACAATGAATTGTTAGACTACCATAGATCACCATCGTTAAATCAATGGCATAGTTATCAACATTGGTTTCAATAGAATAGGTATGTTTAAGTCCCACCTCCAGGTGGAAATGGTAAATGGACGCCACCATTCATTGTCAGAGTTTGCATAAACCTTGCCCATTTTCAGCCCATCACAGCCACAACTGGGTCTCGGAAAATCATTACCGAGAAACATCTGTACTGTTAGCAACTATGTGACAAAGTTCTGACTTGTGTATCAATTTTGATGATCGATGGTCCTGTATCATTAGGAGAGACCATTATTTTCAGGTAGGTCATTGATTTCAGAATGTTGGGGGTCACCTTCTTCACCACATCCCCTTCATTGTGTGCCAAACACAACTCTCCCCGTGTGGAAGAGCCTGTGTCCTTGTATTGCAGCTCACTAGGACTTATTTCATGAGCTTTAACACTCGGCACAGTGCCTGATCGGTACAAATGATGTGCAGCAACCTGTGGCCCCGTTGATCATCTGACCAATGGTTGGATTATTACCATTTTAATACTGAAAGTATAGGCCATCAGCTCCAAGGAGGCCAGGAGTTTCATTTCTACCAGTCTGCCTGTATTATGAGTCTTCCTGATAATAAGACTTGGAATTACTATATTGGATCACAGATACAAATGCAGAACACCGGGAGAGAAAAGTCTTCATAAAGCTATGCTATACCTTTGCCACAAACTGAAGGTTTAAGCTCCTACGGCCGACGGCAGCCATTATTGTCTGTCGGCTTTCGGACACGATCTCATAAATCGGCTTTCGCAGACTTTGCAAACAGTAATATCGTTAGCCACAAACCACAATGTAATCACAGATAATAGTGAGGTAAGGAAAGAATAAAGGAGTCTACAAATAGAATATCCTACTGTATAATTACAGACCTAATTATTGACCTAATTTCACAATTAAAGCAAATGACCCGTGATTGAATCTGATTCTCCAAACCGAAAGGATGTCCAGCATTTCACCGGCTTCATGTTATACCTATGGTTCAGCTCTCCACCCTTTAATGATGGTGCCGAGTCACTTCATTAATTTTTTGTACATCGTCCAAGTTGTTTATAGATGGAGAAAGCCCCTCGGTCGCCGAATCCCACCTACCCCTCCGAGGATTTTGGGGTGCCAATGGTCACTGTGACAGCCAGGAACCTAACAGTGACCCCCAGGTCTGCCATTTCATAACTACTTTTAGTCCCTAGACACAGATCTTAGTACCTACTGTAGTCCACTATCAGTGTATTAAACAGGTGATGGCGCGTTAATTCTTCCCTCCGTCACTCCAAGTATATACAACCACAACCCACATATGGATAAAAGCAAGGTGAGACACCAGACACCAGACACCAAGGTGTCTCACCTTGCTTTTATCCATATGTGGGTTGTGGTTGTATATACTCGGTAATCAGTGGGTCTCCACTAATTTTCCACAGCGCACTGGGTGTCCCTATAGGAAATGTATATTTGATATCATTATATATATATATAAATCAATACCATTGTGCTCTGTGGATTTGTTTAAACCTCCGTCACTCCAGTATATTATATATATATATATATATATATATATATATATATATATATATATATATATATATACATATACAGTTAGGTCCATATATATTTGGACAGAGACAATATTTTTCTCATTTTGGTTATAGACATTACCACAATGAATTTTAAACAAAACAATTCAGATGCAGTTGAAGTTCAGACTTTCAGTTTTCATTTGAGGGTATCCACATTAAAATTGGATGAAGGGTTTAGGAGTTTCAGCTCCTTAACATTTGCCACCCTGTTTTTAAAGGGACCAAAAGTAATTGGACAATTGACTCCAAGGCTATTTCATGGACAGGTGTGGGTAATCCCTTCGTTATATCATTCTCAATTAAGCAGATAAAAGGCCTGGAGATGATTTGAGGTGTGGTGCTGCATTTGGAAGGTTTTGCTGTGAAGTAAACATGCGGTCAAAGGAGGTCTCCATGCAGGTGAAACAAGCCATCCTTAAGCTGCGAAAACAGAAAAAACCTATCTGAGAAATTGCTACAATATTAGGAGTGGCAAAATCTACAGTTTGGTACATCCTGAGAAAGAAAGAAAGCACTGGTGAACTCATCAATGCAAAAAGACCTGGGCGCCCACGGAAGACAACAGTGGTGGATGATCGCAGAATAATCTCCATGGTGAAGAGAAACCTCTTCACAACAGCCAACCAAGTGACCAACACTCTCCAGGAGGTCGGCGTATCAATATCCAAATCTACCATAAAGAGCAGACTGCATGAAAGTAAATACAGAGGGTTCACTGCAAGGTGCAAGCCACTCATAAGCATCAGGAATAAAAAGGCTAGACTGGACTTTGCTAAAAAACATCTAAAAAAGCCAGCACAGTTCTGGAAGAACATTTTTTGGACAGATGAAACCAAGATCAACCTCTACCAGAATGATGGAAAGAGAAAAGTATGGCGAAGGCGTGGTACAGCTCATGATCCAAAGCATACCACATCATCTGTAAAACACGGTGGAGGCAATGTGATGGCTTGGGCATGCATGGCTGCCAGTGGCACTGGGTCACTAGTGTTTATTGATGATGTGACACAGGACAGAAGCAGCCCAATGAATTCTGAGGTATTCAGAGCCGCCATACTGCGTGCTCAGATCCAGCCAAATGCCGCCAAACTGATTGGTCGTCGTTTCATACTACAGATGGACAATGACCCAAAACATGAAGCCAAAGAAACCCAGGAGTTTATTAAAGCAAAGAAGTGGAATATTCCTGAATGGCCAAGTCAGTCACCTGATCTCAATCCAATTGAGCAGCATTTCACTTGTTAAAGACTAAACTTCAGACAGAAAGGCCACAAACAAACAGCAACTGAAAACCACCGCAGTGAAGGCCTGGGGAGCATCAAAAAGGAGGAAACACAGCGTCTGGTGATGTCCATCAGTTCAAGACTTCAGGCAGTCATTGCCAACAAAGGGTTTTCAACCAAGCACTAAAAATAAACATTTTATTTAAAATTATTGAATCTGTCCAATTACTTTTGGTCCCTTTAAAAACAGGGTGGCACATGTTAAGGAGCTGAAACTCCTAAACCCTTCATCCAATTGTAATGTGGATACCCTCAAATGAAAGCTGAAAGTCTGAACTTCAACTGCATCTGAATTGTTTTGTTTAAAATTCATTGTGGTAATGTCTATAACCAAAATAAGAAAAATGTTGTATCTGTCCAAATATATATGGACCTAACTGTATATATATATTTATATTACACATACATACACACACACACACACACTGCTCCAAAACACTACAATGGGTCTGAGGATCTCATTCCAGTACATAATGGCAGGCAGGGTACCTCTGGCTAGCAAATGGAGGGCTGTGCGGCCCTCCAAAGAAATGACTCCCCATACCATTACTGACCCACTGCCAAATTGGTCATGCGGGAGGATGTTGCAGGCAGCAGAACATTTTCCACAGATTCTCCAGATTCTGTCACTCCTGTCACAGGTGCTCCTGTGTGGGTTGTAGACACCGTCTCGTGCTACTGTACAGTACCTCTAGGGGCGAGATCAATGACAAAATGCAAAAGTGACCAAAACAAAAGCCAAAAAGGATGAGAACAGAGAAATGGTCTGTGGTCACCCCCTGCAGAACCACTCCTTTATAGGGGGTGTCTTGCTAATTGCCTATCATTTCTACCTGTTGTCTGTCCCATTTGCACAACAGCAGGAGAAATTGATTCACAATCAGTGTTGCTTCATAACTGGAAAGGTTGATTTCACAGAAGTGATTGACTTGGAGTTACATTGTGTTGTTTAAGTGTTCCCTTTATTTTTTTAGAGCGGAGCATAACAGCTGTATTAACTATTTTGCAGCAGGGGATGAGGTTGCTGATCTCTTATCGGGCTGTTTATCACCGCAGTGGTCACAAAGCAGTGCCTGCAGTGCTACTGAACAACTAACACATCATTGTACCGCCTAGATGCTGTGATCAGTAGTGTACACAGAATCTAAGGTGTTAGAAAGCAATTTTTACCATAAATGCAAGTTGTTAACCTCTTCAGATGCTGTGGTCAGTAGCAATTGCTTCATCTACGTCGTTAGAAATCCATTTTTGTCATAACTGCAATGATAAAATAAAAATTATCCACATTATAAAAGCCAAACCTGGCTGTGGTAGTAAGGATCTGACTGCCCAATAGTGACCAGAGGGAAAATCTCTCATGTAAGGCCACGATCACACAGTCAGCATTTTATGTCAGTATTTGTAAGCCAAACCCAGGAGTGGGTGATAAATGCAGAAGTGGTGATGTGTTTCTATTATACTTTTCCTCTGATTGTTCCTCTACTGGTTTTGGCTACAAATACTGATGTAAAATACTGACCAAATACTGATCGTGTGAATGTGGCCTAAAACTAATCTACATCGTCCTTCTAAAAGTCCTCAGAGGTTGCTGGTTCTCTTCTGTGCTCATTGTATACCCTCTGCACATACTCACTCGTGTCTCCTTTCACAGGTTAGTTATGCCTCATCTAGTCGTCTTCTGAGCAACAAAAATCAGTTCAAATCTTTTCTGAGGACCATGCCCAATGATGAGCAACAAGCCACCGCCATGGCAGATATCATCGAATATTTCCAGTGGAATTGGGTGGGGACCATTGCTGCAGACGATGACTATGGCCGCCCGGGGATTGAGAAGTTTCGGGAAGAAGCAGAAGAGCGAGATATCTGCATAGATTTCAGTGAGCTCATCTCACAGTATTCACCGATCGAGGAGATTGAAATACTGGTTGACCGCATCCAAAACTCGACCGCTAAAGTCATTGTGGTCTTCTCCAGCGGACCTGACCTCGAACCCCTCATTAAGGAGATTGTCAGACGCAATGTCACTGGTCGCATCTGGTTGGCAAGCGAGGCCTGGGCCAGCTCATCACTGATGGCCATCCCGGAATACTTCCACGTCATTGGAGGTACAATTGGCTTTGCGTTGCGGGCAGGACAGATTCCTGGGTTTCGTGAATTCCTACACAACGTGCACCCCAAAATGTCCAACAGCAATGGTTTTCTCAAAGAATTCTGGGAGGAAACGTTTAATTGTTACATGCCCGAGGGCTCAAAGAAGAATGTGGACAACGGTAACATTACGGCCTGTACGGGACAGGAGAACATCACCAGCGTGGAGACCCCGTACCTGGATTTTATCCATCTGCGGATATCTTACAATGTGTATTTAGCTGTATACTCCATCGCTCATGCACTGCAGGACATGTACACTTGTACACCCGGAAAAGGGCTCTTCGCCAATGGATCATGTGTAGATATGAAGAAGGTGGAAGCCTGGCAGGTAGGTGCTGAAGCTCTTCTAGCTGTTATGTCATGTTGGTAAGTCCACCCATATGTGCACTGTGGTAATCCTCATCAGAAAGGATTTACAGGAGATTTATTTAAAAAAATTATCTATAACCTTATAATAGGCGTTGGGCCTTGGTCACACTATGGTCACACTATCAGGATTTGGTCAGGATTTCACATCAGCATTTGGGAGCCAAAACCAGGAGTGGGTCAAAAATGCAGAATGGGCGTACGTGTTTCCATTCTACTTTTCCTCTGATAGTTTGACTGTAGCCTTACAGTGACAAGGTTATTAAAAAAAGTTTTTAGGTTTTTTTTTTCGTGATATGCGGGGCCTAACTTTTATGGTATTTTTATATTCTTTTTTTTTGTCTGCCAATATTTAGTTATAGTGGAGAAAAAGGAAATACATGTCTGTTTTGCATATTTTTTTATTTCTTGTTCCTCTTTATATTTATATTTATATAATATATTTACATTTTGTTCCTTTTTTTATCATTTAGCTGTATACAGTATATCGGACATGTTATTTTTTATATTTGTGATGTTTTAGGAGGAATTACACGGTATATGCCATTGTTTCCTCTGTATCCGGGCTGCGGGTGGACTTGGACTGTGCAGGATGTTTCTAATCACTGTAAAATACAAATCATAACAACGTGAACTTGACAAATCTCATATTACTGGAGGCCAGGGAACGC
Source organism: Ranitomeya variabilis (assembly GCF_051348905.1). Lineage (NCBI taxonomy): Eukaryota > Metazoa > Chordata > Amphibia > Anura > Dendrobatidae > Ranitomeya > Ranitomeya variabilis. The sequence continues at coordinate 12,325,228 of NC_135234.1, read as the reverse complement.
CAGACACAAAGGGTCCATTTAAGACCCTCTTAGATTATCTAAACATCCACTGATTGTCTCTACACAGGCTGATCGGCCGCCGTGTATTGTTCTGTGTTCTTCTGGTTAATACAATTGTTCTGTACGCAAAGAATATTATCGTTCTCGGCAGCACATATCCTGATCACAGGGGTCGATGTGCTGCCGAGAACAATGATTTCTATATCGTCACAAACTACTCAGTCACTTGACAAATGTTCGTCAGGTGTTCGCCCCCTGATAATCCGCAGATTGCCCCCTGATAATCTGCACATCACCCTCTGATAATCCGCACATCGCCCCCTGATAATCCGCACATCGCCCCCTGATAATCCGCACATCGCCCCCTGATAATCCGCACATCGCCCCCTGATAATCCGCACATCGCCCCCTGATAATCCGCACATCGCCCCCTGATAATCCGCACATCGCCCCCTGATAATCCGCACATCGCCCCCTGATAATCCGCACATCGCCCCCTGATAATCCGCACATCGCCCCCTGATAATCCGCACATCGCCCCCTGATAATCCGCACATCGCCCCCTGATAATCTGCACATCGCCCCCTGATAATCCGCACATCGCCCCCTGATAATCAGCACATCGTTCCCTGATAATCTGCACATCGCCCCCTGATAATCCGCACATCGTCCCCTGATAATCCGCACATCGTCCCCTGATAATCCGCACATCGTCCCCTGATAATCCGCACATCGTCCCCTGATAATCCGCACATCGTCCCCTGATAATCCGCACATCGTCCCTTGATAATCCGCACATCGTCCCCTGATAATCCGCACATCGCCCCATGATAATCCACACATCCTCCCCTGATAATCTGCACATCGCCCCCTGATAATCCGCACATCGCCCCCTGATAATCTGCACATCGTCCCCTGATAATCTGCACATCGCCCCCTGATAATCCGCACATCGCCCCCTGATAATCTGCACATCGCCCCCTGATAATCTGCACATCGCCCCCTGATAATCTGCACATCGTCCCCTGATAATCTGCACATCGTCCCCTGATAATCTGCACATCGCCCCCTGATAATCCGCACATCGCCCCCTGATAATCCGCACATCGCCCCCTGATAATCCGCACATCGCCCCCTGATAATCCGCACATCCGCGCTTCTGACCACCTGGTTACCATGGATACATCCTGTAGAATATCTCACGATGGGTCGCACATGCTCAGTAGATCCCGGCTGTTCTTCTATAGGGGGCTCCTCACTGCAGAGGATGGACATGGCCGCTGTGGCTGCTCCTATCACCTGAGGAACAGGCGGCCTCCCCTCCGACTGCGCCGCTCGCGGTGTGATAGACGAGGCCGAGCGCGAGCAGAAGTGCCGGCACTAAACACCAGAGGTCGTCTCATTACAAGCGTACAGATGAGCGTCCACATCTAATGTCCTCCACGTCTCCTGCCGATAACTACAAAACGTGCAACTGGGCCTCATTTATATACTGTCTGACAGAAAATCAGCAACCAATCAGGCTCAGGATTCATTTTACCACAGTCCGCAACCAATCACAGCTCAGCTTTCATTTTACCTCAGCAACCAATCAGATCTTAGCTTCATATAGATTTCAGTGGTCACATGGCCAGTACTGAAGGACCGCCCACTTCACACTGAGGAGAGACAGTGAGGGAGGAGTCAGAAAAAGATGGAGGAAATTAGGGCAGAAAATAAAGGAAGAAAATAAAAAACGTATAAAAAGGACCACAGCTCGGTCATGACTACTGCTCTGCAGCACTTTACTGGTATTTGCCTCTACATTTTGTGCCGTTGGGAATTTGTGTGTCCACAGGAAGTGAGAGCGAGCAACAGTAAAAGCTTTCAGTTCAGGTCCTGCAAGTCAAGTAATGTAATGTACAGGAGCTTCTCACAAAATTAGAATATCATCAAAAATTAATTTATTTCAGTCCTTCAATACAAAAAGTGAAACTCACATATTATACAGTCATTACACACAGAGGGATCTATTTCATGTGTTTATTTCTGTTAATGTTGATGATTATGGCTTACAGCCAATGAAAAGTCATTATCTCAATAAATTAGAATAATTAACAATAAACACCTGTAAAGGCTCCTAAGTGTTTATAAAGGTCTTTAGTCTGTTTCAGTAGCTCCACAATCATGGGGAAGACTGCTGATTGACAGATGTCCAGAAGGCGTCACTGACACACTCCACAAGGAGGGGAAGCCACAAAAGGAAAGAAGCCGGCTGTTCACAGAGCTGTTGTCCGGTTGCTCTGGCACTTTACAGACAATGGTTGTCCCAGTCCCATTGTGCTGTAGGGAGTGAAGGGCATCACACTCACTTGTAGGCCCCAGGCCTCCGCTGCCTCCAGGTCTCCGTCCTCAGGAGCGGCCGTACACAATGCATGGGACATCAGGTTCTTTGTAACAGTCCGACTCTTACTAAACAGTCCACGTTCATCAGGTGGGATAGGGCACAGCAATTCGCACTTCCTTCCTCCCTAGTACAACGCCTCTTCTGTCCTGCCAACCATTAATTCTGGACTACCCCCAAGCCCGCAGACTCCATCAACCTCATGAATTCGCTGTCCATTCCGGCAGGACACCTGAGACTGACCACATGCGCCCCATATAATTCCCCTTCACTGACCTCGAGATGTCATAAGGCCAGGCCTGCTCCTTTGTACCTGGCCCGCCTCTACTTCCTATGGAGAGAGAAGCCACGCCTCCACTTCCTATAAAAGACAAGCCCCGCCTCCACTTCCTATGTAGAGAGAAGCCACGCCTCAACTTCCTATAAAAAGATAAGCCACGCCTCCAATTCATATGGAAAGACAAGCCCCGCCCACACTTCCTATAGAGAGACAAGCCCCACCCATACTTTCTATAGAGAGACAAGCCCTGCCCACACTTCCTATAGAGAGACAAGCCCCGCCCACACTTCATATTGATAGACAAGCCCCGCCCACACTTCCTATAGAGAGACAAGCCCCGCCCACACTTCCTATAGAGAGACAAGCCCTACCCACACTTCCTATAGAGAGAGAAGCCCAGCCCACACTTCCTATAGAGAGACAAGCCCCGCCCACACTTCCTATGGAGAGACAAGCCCCGCCCACACTTCCCATGGAGAGACAAGCCCCGCCCACACTTCCTATAGAGACACAAGCCCCGCCCACACTTCCTATAGAGACAAGCCCCGCCCACACTTCCTATAGAGAGACAAGCCCCGCCCACACTTCATATAGAGAGACAAGCCCCGCCCACACTTCCTATAGAGACACAAGCCCCGCCCACACTTCCTATGGATGTACTAATCCTCTGTGGATTACACCTCACAGCAGGCATTGAGAGCAGTACACAGGAGGGAGACACCTAGTGGTTACACAGGAGGGAGACACCTAGTGGTTACACAGGAGGGAGACACCTAGTGGTTACACGGGGGAGGGATTGTTTGGGCTGAAAACATAGTTTTGAATAATAATATTTTTTATTTGTAAAGCGACAACATATTCCGCAGCATTTCCAATGTGGTTATTAGAAAGTCAGTGACCGTCTTACATTGATCCTAATAATAATAATAATAATAATAATAATAATTTTATTTATATAGCGCCAACATATTCCGCAGCGCTTTACAACTTATAGAGGGGACTTGTACAGACAATAGACATTACAGCATAACAGAAATCACAGTTCAAAACAGATACCAGGAGGAATGAGGGCCCTGCTGCTCGCAAGCTACAAACTATGAGGAAAAGGGGAGACACGAGAGGTGGATGGTAACAATTGCTTTAGTTATTTGGACCAGCCATAGTGTAAGGCTCGGGTGTTCATGTAAAGCTGCATGAACCATTTAACAGCCTAAGTATGTAGCAGTACAGACACAGAGGCTATTAACTGCATAAAGTGTATGAGGACATGATGAGAGGAACCTGATAATGTGTTTTTTTTTTGTTTTTTTTTAATTTTTTTTTTTATTAGGCCACATTTATTTTATGACTGTATAGAAAGCCCCGGACCAAACATCCAGAAATCTCACATCGATCGAATGCCGCCAAGAGAAGATGTACAAATGAGAATCTTAGTGTAGCATCCTGACCACAGTCCTGGCCGGTCACATCTATACACTGCTCCATGGTGGCCCATCACAGATCCTGGTTGCCACATAGGGGTAAAGCCCGGAATCCTGGATAATGGAGGGCACTGGTCACATCTGGGTGATGTCAGCCCCGTCTCACTATTGTTCTGGCAGACGTTCCTGAAACCTTCAGATTCTGCCTAACATAATTATCTTGTGCATCAATTATCGGTGATGCGTTTCTTCCTGTGTTCAGAACACTTCATGTTGTTAATCCTCCATCTCTGTCCTGATTATTCCCCAAGATGCCGGATGGAGCATTATAATGAGCACGTGCAGAACACCCAATATACAGGAGGACAGTATACAGGAGCACAGTATACAGGAGGGCAGTACGCAGGAGCACAGTATACAGGAGGAGAGTATACAGGAGCACAGTATACAGGAGGGCAGTATACAGGAGGACATTATACAGGAGGGCAGTACGCAGGAGCACAGTATACAGGAGGAGAGTATACAGGAGCACAGTATACAGGAGGGCAGTATACAGGAGGACATTATACAGGAGGACAGTATGCAGGAGCACAGTATACAGAAGGACAGTATGCAGGACAGTAGGCATTATCACAGTACGTAGGAGCACAGTACACAGCAGCACAGTACACAGGAGCACAGTACGCAGGAGGACAGTACACAGGAGGTCAGTGCGCAGGAGCACAGTATGCAGGAGCACAGTACGCAGGAGGACAGTACACAGGAGCACAGTACATAGGAGAACAGTACACAGGAGGTCAGTATGCAGGAGCACAGTATGCAGGAGGACAGTACACAGGAGCACAGTATGCAGGAGGACAGTACACAGGAGGTCAGTGCGCAGGAGCACAGTATGCAGGAGCACAGTACGTAGGAGAACAGTACACAGTAGGTCAGTATGCAGGAGCACAGTATGCAGGAGGACAGTACACAGGAGCACAGTATGCAGGAGGACAGTACACAGGAGGGCAGTACACAGGAGCACAGTAAGCAGGAGCACAGTACACAGGAAGAGGACACTATACAGGAGAACAGTATGCAGAATCACAGTATACAGTATAACATTATACAGGAGGACCATATAGAGGAGGCCAGTATACAGGAGGACAATATACAAGAGGACAGTATACAGGAGGGCAGTATACACGGGAGGACAGTATACTGGAGTGGAATATACAGGAGGACAGTATACAGAAAGACAGTATGTAGGATTACAATATACAGGACAGTATACAGAAGGACAGTATATAGGATTACAGTATACAGGAGGCCTGCCTCCACTTTCTATGCAGACAAAAGCCCCACCCACATTTCCTATGGATGGACAAATCCCCTGTGGGCTCCCTCTAGTGGAGTCTGCAGTTCTCCATCTAGTGGTGCCTGCAGTGCTCCCTATAGTGGTGTCGGCAGTGCCCCCTCTAGTGTTGTCGGCAGTGCCCCCTGTAGTGTTGTCGGCAGTGCCCCCTCTAGTGTTGTCAGCAGTGCTCCCTCTAGTGTTGTCGGCAGTGCTCCCTCTAGTGTTGTCGGCAGTGCTCCCTCTAGTGGTGTCTACAGTGCTCCCTCTAGTGGTGTCTGCAGTGCTCCTTCAAGTGTTTTCCGCAGTTCTCCCTCTAATGGTGTCTGCAGTGCTCCCTCTAGTGGTGTCTGCAGTATTCCCTCTAGTGGTGTCTGCAGTGCTCCCTCTAATAGTGTCTGCAGTGCTCCCTCTAGTGGTGCCTGAAGTATTCCCTCTAATGGTGTCTGCAGTGCTCCCTCTAATGGTGTCTGCAGTATTCTCTCTATTGGTGTCTGCAGTGCTCCCTCCAGTGGTGTCTGCAGTGCTCCCTTATTGTTGTCTGCAATGCTCCTAGTATTTTCTGCAGTGCTCCTTCTAGTGGTGTCTGCAGTGCTCCCTCTAGTGGTGTCTGCAGTGCTCCCTCTAATGGTGTCTGCAGTGCTCCCTTAGTGATGTCTGCAGTGCTCCCTCTAATGGTGTCTGCAGTGCTCCCTCTAGTGGTGTCTGAAGTATTCCCTCTAATGGTGTCTGCAGTGCTCCCTCTAGTGGTGTCTGCAGTATTCCCTCTAGTGGTATCTGCAGTGCTCCCTCTCGTGGTGTCTGCAGTGCTACCTTATTGTTGTCTGCAGTGCTCCTTCTAGTGTTTTCTGCAGTGCTCCCTCTAGTGGTGACTGCAGTGCTCCCTCTAGTGTTTTCTGCTGTGCTCCCTCTAGTGGGGTCTGCAGTGCTCCCTCTAGTGGTGTCTACAGTGCTCCTTCAAGTGTTTTCCGCAGTTCTCTCTCTAGTGGTGTCTGCAGTGCTCCCTCTAGTGGTGTCTGCAGTATTCCCTCTAGTGGTGTCTGCAGTGCTCCCTCTAGTGGTGTCTGAAGTATTCCCTCTAGTATTTTCTGCAGTGCTCCCTCTAGTGGTGTCTGCAGTGCTCCCTCTAGTGTTTTCTGCAGTGCTCCCTCTAGTGGTGTCTGCAGTGCTCCCTCTAGTGGTGTGTACAGTTCTTCTTCAAGTGTTTTCCGCAGTTCTCCCTCTAATGGTGTCTGCAGTGCTCTCTCTAGTGGTATCTGCAGTATTCCCTCTAGTGGTGTCTGCAGTGCTCCCTTATTGTTGTCTGCAATGCTCCTTCTTGTGTTTTCTGCAGTGCTCCTTCTAGTGGTGTCTGCAGTGCTCCCTCTAGTGGTGTCTGCAGTGCTCCCTGTAATGGTGTCTGCAGTGCTCCCTTAGTGATGTCTGCAGTGCTCCCTCTAATGGTGTCTGCAGTGCTCCCTCTAGTGGTGTCTGAAGTATTCCCTCTAATGGTGTCTGCAGTGCTCCCTCTAGTGGTGTCTGCAGTGCTCCCTCTCGTGGTGTCTGCAGTGCTACCTTATTATTGTCTGCAGTGCTCCTTCTAGTGTTTTCTGCTGTGCTCCCTCTAGTGGTGTCTGCAGTGCTCCCTCTAGTGGTGTCTACAGTGCTCCTTCAAGTGTTTTCCGCAGTTCTCTCTCTAATGGTGTCTGCAGTGCTCCCTCTAGTGGTGTCTGCAGTATTCCCTCTAGTGGTGTCTGCAGTGCTCCCTCTAGTGGTGTCTGAAGTATTCCCTCTAGTGGTGTCTGCAGTGCTCCTTCTCATGGTGTCTGCAGTGCTCCCTTATTGTTGTCTGCAGTGCTCCTTCTAGTGTTTTCTGCAGTGCTCCCTCTAATGGTGTCTGCAGTGCTCCCTCTAGGGGTGTCTGCAGTGCTCCCTTATTGTTGTCTGCAGTGCTACTTCTAGTATTTTCTGCAGTGCTCCCTCTAATGGTGTCTGCAGTGCTCCCTCTAGTGTTTTCTGCAGTGCTCCCTCTAGTGGTGTCTGCAGTGCTCCCTCTAGTGGTGTCTACAGTGCTTCTTCAAGTGTTTTCCGCAGTTCTCCCTCTAATGGTGTCTGCAGTGCTCTCTCTAGTGGTATCTGCAGTATTCCCTCTAGTGGTGTCTGCAATGCTCCCTCTAATGGTGTCTACATTGCTCCCTTCGTGGTGACTGCAGTGCTCCCTCTAATGGTGTCTGCAGTGCTCCCTCTAGTGGTGTCTGCAGTGTTCCCTCTAGTGGTGTCTGCAGTGCTCCCTCTCGTGTCTACAGTGCTCCTTTATTGTTGTCTGCAGTGCTCCTTCTAGTGTTTTCTGCAGTGCTCCCTCTAGTGTCTGCATTGCTCCCTCTAGTGGTGTCTGCAGTGCTCCCTCTAATGGTGTCTGCAGTGCTCCTTCTAGTGTTTTCTGCAGTGCTCCCTCTAGTGGTGTCTGCAGTGCTCTCTCTAGTGTTTTCTGCAGTGCTCCCTCTAGTGTTTTCTGCAGTGTTCCTTCTAGTGCTCCCTCTAGTGGTGTCTGCAGTGCTCCTTCTAGTGTTTTCTGCAGTGCTCCCTTATTGTTGTCTGCAGTGCTCCTTCTAGTGTTTTCTGCAGTGCTCCCTCTATGTTATGACCCCAATGGCGAGGGTCTCAGAGGAACGTGGAAGTCTGCAGAATACAAAAATCCAGCTCATAGGGCAGTGGTAGCTGGGTTGACCATATATCTACTCCTAACGCCAACACTAGAAGTAGCCGGGGATCATTCCTACGTTGATTCTAGATGACACGCTCCAGCCGGAGAATCTAGCTACCCCTAGTAGAGGAAAACAAAAGACCTTTCTTGCCTCCAGAGAAGGGGACCCCAAAGCTGGATAGAAGCCCCCCACAAATAATAACGGTGAGGTAAGAGGAAATGACAAACACAGAAATGAACCAGGTTTAGCACAGAGAGGCCCGCTTACTGATAGCAGAATAAAGAAAGGTAACTTATATGGTCAACAAAAACCCTATCAAAATCCACACTGGAAATTCAAGAACCCCCGAACCGTCTAACGGTCCGGGGGGAGAACACCAGCCCCCTAGAGCTTCCAGCAAAGGTCAGGATATATATTTGGAACAAGCTGGACAAAAATACAAAACCAAAACAAAATAGCAAAAAGCAAAAAGCGGACTTAGCTGATATAACTGGAACCAGGATCAGTAGACAAGAGCACAGCAGACTAGCTCTGATAACTACGTTGCCAGGCATTGAACTGAAGGTCCAGGGAGCTTAAATAGCAACACCCTTAACTAACGACCCAGGTGCGGATAAAAGGAATGACAGAAAAACCAGAGTCAAAAAACTAGTAACCACTAGAGGGAGCAAAAAGTAAATTCACAACAGTACCCCCCCCTTAGTGAGGGGTCACCGAACCCTCACCACGACCACCAGGGCGATCAGGATGAGCGGCATGAAAGGCACGAACTAAATCGGCCGCATGAACATCAGAGGCGACCACCCAGGAATTATCCTCCTGACCATAGCCCTTCCACTTGACCAGGTACTGAAGCCTCCGCCTGGAGAGGCGAGAATCCAAGATCTTCTCCACCACGTACTCCAACTCACCTCAACCAACACCGGAGCAGGAGGCTCAGCAGAAGGAACTATAGGCACAATGTACCGCCGCAACAAGGACCTATGAAATACATTGTGAATAGCAAACGACACAGGAAGATCCAGACGAAAAGATACAGGATTAAGGATTTCCAATATCTTGTAAGGCCCAATAAAACGAGGTTTAAATTTGGGAGAGGAGACCTTCATAGGAACAAAGCGGGAAGAAAGCCATACCAAATCCCCAACGCGTAGTCGGGGACCCACACCGCGGCGGCGGTTGGCAAAGCGCTGAGCCCTCTCCTGTGACAACTTCAAGTTGTCCACCACATGATTCCAGATCCGCTGCAACCTATCCACCACAGAATCCACCCCAGGACAGTCAGAAGGCTCCACATGACCCGAAGAAAAGCGAGGATGGAAACCAGAGTTGCAGAAAAAAGGCGAAACCAAGGTGGCGGAACTAGCCCGATTATTAAGGGCAAACTCAGCCAACGGCAAGAATGTCACCCAATCGTCCTGATCAGCAGAGACAAAACACCTCAAATAAGCCTCCAAAGTCTGATTGGTTCGCTCCGTCTGTCCATTAGTCTGAGGATGGAAAGCAGACGAAAACGACAAATCAATGCCCATCCTACTACAAAAGGATCGCCAGAATCTGGAAACGAACTGGGATCCTCTGTCTGACACAATATTCTCAGGGATGCCGTGCAAACGAACCACGTTCTGGAAAAACACAGGAACCAGATCGGAAGAGGAAGGCAGCTTAGGCAAAGGAACCAAATGGACCATCTTTGAGAAGCGATCACATATCACCCAGATAACGGACATGCCCTGGGATAGCGGAAGATCAGAAATGAAATCCATGGAGATATGTGTCCAAGGTCTCTTCGGGACAGGCAAGGGCAAGAGCAAACCGCTGGCACGAGAACAGCAAGGCTTAGCTCGAGCACAAGTCCCACAGGACTGCACAAATGACCGCACATCCCTTGACAAGGAAGGCCACCAAAAGGACCTGGCCACCAGATCTCTGGTGCCAAAAATTCCCGGGTGACCTGCCAACACCGAGGAATGAACCTCGGAAATGACTCTGCTGGTCCACTTATCCGGGACAAACAGTCTGTCAGGTGGACAAGACTCAGGCCTATCAGCCTGAAATCTCTGCAACACACGTCGCAGATCCGGAGAAATAGCTGACAAGATAACTCCATCTTTAAGAATACCAACAGGATCAGCGACTCCAGGAGCATCAGGCACAAAGCTCCTAGAAAGAGCATCGGCCTTCACATTCTTTGAACCTGGTAAATACGAGACAACAAAATCAAAGCGGGAGAAAAACAATGACCAGCGGGCCTGTCTCGGATTAAGGCGTTTAGCAGACTCGAGATACATCAGATTTTTGTGATCAGTCAAGACCACCACACGATGCTTAGCACCCTCGAGCCAATGACGCCACTCCTCAAATGCCCATTTCATGGCCAACAACTCCCGATTGCCCACATCATAATTTCGCTCGGCAGGCGAAAACTTCCTAGAGAAAAAGGCACAAGGTTTCATAACAGAGCAACCAGGGCCTCTCTGCGACAAAACGGCCCCTGCTCCAATCTCTGAAGCATCCACCTCAACCTGAAAGGGAAGTGAGACATCGGGCTGGCACAAAACAGGCGCCGAAGTAAACCGGCGTTTCAACTCCTGGAAAGCCTCCACGGCAGCAGGAGCCCAGTTAGCTACATCGGAGCCCTTCTTGGTCATATCCGTCAAAGGTTTCACAATGCTAGAAAAATTAGCGATAAAACGACGGTAGAAGTTAGCGAAACCCAAGAACTTCTGTAGACTCTTAACTGACGAGGGCTGAGTCCAATCAAGAATAGCTCGGACCTTGACTGGGTCCATCTCCACAGCAGAAGGGGAAAAAATTAACCCCAAAAAGGGAACCTTCTGTACACCAAAGAGACACTTTGAGCCCTTGACAAACAAAGAATTTTCACGCAAAATTTTAAAGACCAACCTGACCTGCTCCACATGCGAATTCCAATTATCAGAAAAAACCAAAATATCATCCAGATAAACAATCAAAAATTTATCCAGATACTTCCGGAAAATGTCATGCATAAAGGACTGAAAAACTGAAGGCGCATTGGAGAGCCCAAAAGGCATCACCAAGTACTCAAAATGACCTTCGGGCGTATTGAATGCGGTTTTCCATTCATCACCTTGCTTAATGCGCACAAGGTTGTACGCACCACGAAGATCTATCTTGGTGAACCACTTGGCACCTTTAATCCGGGCAAACAAGTCAGACAACAGCGGTAAAGGATACTGAAATTTGACAGTGATCTTATTTAAAAGCCGATAATCAATACAAGGTCTCAAAGATCCGTCCTTTTTTGCCACAAAAAAGAATCCCGCACCAAGAGGGGAAGAAGACGGACGAATATGTCCTTTTTCCAGAGACTCCTTGATATATGAACGCATAGCGGTATGTTCAGGTACCGACAGATTAAACAGTCTTCCCTTAGGAAATTTACTGCCTGGGATCAAATCTATAGCACAGTCACAGTCCCTATGAGGAGGCAGTGCACTGGACTCAGACTCACTGAAGACATCCTGATAATCAGACAAATACTCCGGAACTTCCGAAGGCGTAGAAGAAGCAATAGACACAGGCAGGGAATCCTCATGAATACCACGACAGCCCCAACTTGAGACTGACATAGCCTTCCAGTCCAGGACTGGATTATGGGTCTGTAACCATGGCAGCCCTAAAACAACCAAATCATGCATTTTATGTAAAACCAGGAAACGTATCACCTCGCGGTGTTCAGGAGTCATGCACATGGTAACCTGAGTCCAATACTGCGGTTTATTTGCTGCCAATGGTGTAGCATCAATACCCCTAAGAGGAATAGGATTTTCTAATGGTTCAAGAGTAAAACCACAGCGCTTAGCAAATGAGAGATCCATGAGACTCAGGGCAGCACCTGAATCTACAAACGCCATGACAGGAAAAGACGACAGTGAGCAAATCAAAGTTACAGACAGAATAAATTTAGGTTGCAAATTACCAACGGTGACAGGACTAACAACCTTAGCTATACGTTTAGAGCATGCTGAGATAATATGTGTAGAATCACCACAGTAGTAGCACAAGCCATTCCGGCGTCTATGAATTTTCCGCTCATTTCTAGTCAGGATTCTATCACATTGCATTAAATCAGGTGTCTGTTCAGACAACACCATGAGGGAATTTGCGATTTTTCTATCACATTGCACCGAATTAGGTGTCTGTTCAGACAACACCATGAGGGAATTTGCGGTTTTGCGCTCCCGCAACCGCCGGTCAATTTGAATAGCCAGTGCCATAGTATCATTCAGACCTGTGGGAATGGGAAAACCCACCATAACATTCTTAATGGCTTCAGATAGGCCATTTCTAAAATTAGCGGCCAGTGCACACTCGTTCCAATGTGTCAGCACGGACCATTTCCGAAATTTTTGGCAGTACACTTCAGCCTCGTTCTGCCCCTGAGACATAGCCAGCAAGGCCTTTTCTGCCTGAATCTCAAGATTGGGTTCCTCATAAAGTAAACCGAGCGCCAGAAAAAACGCATTAATATCAGCCAATGCCGGATCTCCTGGCGCCAGCGAAAAAGCCCAATCCTGAGGGTCGCCCCGTAAGAACGAAATAACAATTTTTACTTGCTGAGCAGAGTCTCCAGATGAACAGGGTCTCAGGGACAAAAACAATTTACAATTATTCACAAAATTCCTAAACTTAAACCTGTCTCCGGAAAACAGTTCAGGAATCGGTATTTTAGGTTCTGACCTAGGATTACTGATAACATAGTCTTGTATGCCCTGCACACGAGTAGCCAGCTGGTCCACACTTGTAATCAAGGTCTGGACATTCATGTCTGCAGCAAGCATAGCCACTCTGAGGTAAAGGGGAAGAAGAAAAAAAAAAAAAAAACTCAGAATCTTCTTTCTTATAATCCCTCTTCTGCAATGCATTAAACATTTAATACTGGCCTGGCAAACTGTTATGACCCCAATGGCGAGGGTCTCAGAGGAACGTGGAAGTCTGCAGAATACAAAAATCCAGCTCATAGGGCAGTGGTAACTGGGTTGACCATATATCTACTCCTAACGCCAACACTAGAAGTAGCCGGGGATCATTCCTACGTTGATTCTAGATGACACGCTCCAGCCGGAGAATCTAGCTACCCCTAGTAGAGGAAAACAAAAGACCTTTCTTGCCTCCAGAGAAGGGGACCCCAAAGCTGGATAGAAGCCCCCCACAAATAATAACGGTGAGGTAAGAGGAAATGACAAACACAGAAATGAACCAGGTTTAGCACAGAGAGGCCCGCTTACTGATAGCAGAATAAAGAAAGGTAACTTATATGGTCAACAAAAACCCTATCAAAATCCACACTGGAAATTCAAGAACCCCCGAACCGTCTAACGGTCCGGGGGGAGAACACCAGCCCCCTAGAGCTTCCAGCAAAGGTCAGGATATATATTTGGAACAAGCTGGACAAAAATACAAAACCAAAACAAAATAGCAAAAAGCAAAAAGCGGACTTAGCTGATATAACTGGAACCAGGATCAGTAGACAAGAGCACAGCAGACTAGCTCTGATAACTACGTTGCCAGGCATCGAACTGAAGGTCCAGGGAGCTTAAATAGCAACACCCTTAACTAACGACCCAGGTGCGGATAAAAGGAATGACAGAAAAACCAGAGTCAAAAAACTAGTAACCACTAGAGGGAGCAAAAAGTAAATTCACAACACTCTAGTGGTGTCTGCAGTGCTCCCTCTAGTGTTGTATGCAGTGCTCCCTCTAGTGTTTTCTGCAGTGTTCCTTCTAGTGATCCCTCTAGTGGTGTCTGCAGTGCTCCCTCTAGTGTTTTCTGCAGTGCTCCCTCTAGTGTTTTCTGCAGTGTTCCATCTAGTGCTCCCTCTAGTGTTTTCTGCAGTATTTCCTCTAGTGGTGTCTGCAGTGCTCCCTCTAATGGTGTCTGTAGTGCTCTATCTAGTGTTTTCTGCAGTGCTCCCTCTAGTGGTGTCTGCAGTGCTCCCTCTAGTTGTGTCTGCAGTGCTCCCTCTAGTTGTGTCTGCAGTGCTCCCTCTAGTGTTTTCTGCAGTGCTCCCTCTAGTGGTGTCTGCAGTGCTCCCTCTAGTGTTTTCTGCAGTGCTCCCTCTAGTGGTGTCTGCAGTGTTCCCTCTAGTGTCTGCAGTGCTCCCTCTAGTGATGTCTGCAGTGCTCCCTCTAGTGGTGTATGTAGTGCTCCCTCTAGTGGTGTCTGCAGTGCTCCCTCTAGTGTTTTCTGCAGTGCTCCCTCTAGTGGTATTTGCAGTGCTCCCTCTATTGGTGTCTGCAGTACTCCCTCTAGTGGTTTCTACAGTGCTCCCTCTAGTGTTTTCTGCAGTGCTCCCTCTAGTGGTATCTGTAGTGCTCCCTCTAGTGGTGTCTGCAGTGCTCACTCTAGTGTTTTCTGCAGTGCTCCCTCTAGTGGTATTTGCAGTGCTCCCTCTATTGGTGTCTGCTGTACTCCCTCTAGTGGTGTCTGCAGTGCTCCCTCTACTGGTGTCTGCAGTGCTCCCTCTAGTGTTTTCTGCAGTGCTCCCTCTAGTGGTGTCTGTAGTGCGCCCACTAGTATTTTCAGCAGTGTTCCCTCTAGTGGTGTCTGCAGTGCTCCCTCTACTGGTGTCTGCAGTGCTCCCTCTAGTGTTTTCTGCAGTGCTCCCTCTAGTGGTGTCTGTAGTGCGCCCACTAGTATTTTCAGCAGTGTTCCCTCTAGTGGTGTCTGCAGTGCTCCTTCTAGTGTTTTCTGCAGTGCTCCCTCTAATGGTGTCTGCAGTGCTCCCTCTAGGGGTGTCTGCAGTGCTCCCTTATTGTTGTCTGCAGTGCTACTTCTAGTATTTTCTGCAGTGCTCCCTCTAATGGTGTCTGCAGTGCTCCCTCTAGTGTTTTCTGCAGTGCTCCCTCTAGTGGTGTCTGCAGTGCTCCCTCTAGTGGTGTCTACAGTGCTTCTTCAAGTGTTTTCCGCAGTTCTCCCTCTAATGGTGTCTGCAGTGCTCTCTCTAGTGGTATCTGCAGTATTCCCTCTAGTGGTGTCTGCAATGCTCCCTCTAATGGTGTCTACATTGCTCCCTTCGTGGTGACTGCAGTGCTCCCTCTAATGGTGTCTGCAGTGCTCCCTCTAGTGGTGTCTGCAGTGTTCCCTCTAGTGGTGTCTGCAGTGCTCCCTCTCGTGTCTACAGTGCTCCCTTATTGTTGTCTGCAGTGCTCCTTCTAGTGTTTTCTGCAGTGCTCCCTCTAGTGTCTGCATTGCTCCCTCTAGTGGTGTCTGCAGTGCTCCCTCTAATGGTGTCTGCAGTGCTCCTTCTAGTGTTTTCTGCAGTGCTCCCTCTAGTGGTGTCTGCAGTGCTCTCTCTAGTGTTTTCTGCAGTGCTCCCTCTAGTGTTTTCTGCAGTGTTCCTTCTAGTGCTCCCTCTAGTGGTGTCTGCAGTGCTCCTTCTAGTGTTTTCTGCAGTGCTCCCTTATTGTTGTCTGCAGTGCTCCTTCTAGTGTTTTCTGCAGTGCTCCCTCTAGTGGTGTCTGCAGTGCTCCCTCTAGTGTTGTATGCAGTGCTCCCTCTAGTGTTTTCTGCAGTGCTCCCTCTAGTGTTTTCTGCAGTGTTCCTTCTAGTGATCCCTCTAGTGGTGTCTGCAGTGCTCCCTCTAGTGTTTTCTGCAGTGTTCCATCTAGTGCTCCCTCTAGTGTTTTCTGCAGTATTTCCTCTAGTGGTGTCTGCAGTGCTCCCTCTAATGGTGTCTGTAGTGCTCTATCTAGTGTTTTCTGCAGTGCTCCCTCTAGTGGTGTCTGCAGTGCTCCCTCTAGTTGTGTCTGCAGTGCTCCCTCTAGTTGTGTCTGCAGTGCTCCCTCTAGTGTTTTCTGCAGTGCTCCCTCTAGTGGTCTGCAGTGCTCCCCCTAGTGTTTTCTGCAGTGCTCCCTCTAGTGGTGTCTGCAGTGTTCCCTCTAGTGTCTGCAGTGCTCCCTCTAGTGATGTCTGCAGTGCTCCCTCTAGTGGTGTATGTAGTGCTCCCTCTAGTGGTGTCTGCAGTGCTCCCTCTAGTGTTTTCTGCAGTGCTCCCTCTAGTGGTATTTGCAGTGCTCCCTCTATTGGTGTCTGCAGTACTCCCTCTAGTGGTTTCTACAGTGCTCCCTCTAGTGTTTTCTGCAGTGCTCCCTCTAGTGGTATCTGTAGTGCTCCCTCTAGTGGTGTCTGCAGTGCTCACTCTAGTGTTTTCTGCAGTGCTCCCTCTAGTGGTATTTGCAGTGCTCCCTCTATTGGTGTCTGCTGTACTCCCTCTAGTGGTGTCTGCAGTGCTCCCTCTACTGGTGTCTGCAGTGCTCCCTCTAGTGGTGTCTGTAGTGCGCCCACTAGTATTTTCAGCAGTGTTCCCTCTAGTGGTGTCTGCAGTGCTCCCTCTAGTGATGTCTGCAGTGCTCCCTCTATTGGTGTTTGCTGTGCTCCCTCTAGTGTTTTCTGCAGTGCTCCCTCTAGTGGTGTCTCTAGTGCTCCCTCTAGTGGTATTTGCAGTGCTCCCTCTATTGGTGTCTGCTGTACTCCCTCTAGTGGTGTCTGCAGTGCTCCCTCTGCTGGTGTCTGTAGTGCTCCCTCTAGTGGTATTTGCAGTGCTCCCTCTATTGGTGTCTGCTTTACTCCCTCTAGTGGTGTCTGCAGTGCTCCCTCTACTGGTGTCTGCAGTGCTCCCTCTAGTGTTTTCTGCAGTCCTCCCTCTAGTGGTGTCTGCAGTGCTCCCTCTAGTGGTGTCTGCAGTGCTCCCTCTATTGGTGTCTGCAGTGCGCTCTCTAGTGTTTTCTGCAGTGCTCCCTCTAGTGGTGTCTGTAGTGCACCCACTAGTATTTTCAGCAGTGTTCCCTCTAGTGGTGTCTGCAGTGCTCCCTCTAGTGATGTCTGCAGTGCTCCCTCTATTGGTGTCTGCTGTACTCCATCTAGTGGTGTCTGCAGTGCTCCTTCTAGTGGTGTCTGCAGCGCTCCCTCTATTGGTGTCTGCAGTGCTCCCTCTAGTAGTGTCTGCAGTGCTCCCTCTAGTGGTGTCTGCAGTGCTCCCTCTAGTGGTGTCTGCAGTGCTCTCTCTAGTGTTTTCTGCAGTGCTCCCTCTAGTGGTGTCTGTACTGCGCCCACTAGTATTTTCAGCAGTGTTCCCTCTAGTGGTGTCTGCAGTGCTCCCTCTAGTGGTGTCTGCAGTGCTCCCTCTAGTGGTGTCTGCAGTGCTCCCTCTAGTGGTGTCTGCAGTGCTCTCTCTAGTGTTTTCTGCAGTGCTCCCTCTAGTGGTGTCTGTAGTGCGCCCACTAGTATTTTCAGCACTGTTCCCTCTAGTGGTGTCTGCAGTGCTCCCTCTAGTGATGTCTGCAGTGCTCCCTCTAGTGTTTTCTGCAGTCCTCCCTCTAGTGGTGTCTGCAGTGCTCCCTCTAGTGGTGTCTGCAGTGCTCCCTCTATTGGTGTCTGCAGTGCGCTCTCTAGTGTTTTCTGCAGTGCTCCCTCTAGTGGTGTCTGTAGTGCACCCACTAGTATTTTCAGCAGTGTTCCCTCTAGTGGTGTCTGCAGTGCTCCCTCTAGTGATGTCTGCAGTGCTCCCTCTATTGGTGTCTGCTGTACTCCATCTAGTGGTGTCTGCAGTGCTCCTTCTAGTGGTGTCTGCAGCGCTCCCTCTATTGGTGTCTGCAGTGCTCCCTCTAGTAGTGTCTGCAGTGCTCCCTCTAGTGGTGTCTGCAGTGCTCCCTCTAGTGGTGTCTGCAGTGCTCTCTCTAGTGTTTTCTGCAGTGCTCCCTCTAGTGGTGTCTGTACTGCGCCCACTAGTATTTTCAGCAGTGTTCCCTCTAGTGGTGTCTGCAGTGCTCCCTCTAGTGGTGTCTGCAGTGCTCCCTCTAGTGGTGTCTGCAGTGCTCCCTCTAGTGGTGTCTGCAGTGCTCTCTCTAGTGTTTTCTGCAGTGCTCCCTCTAGTGGTGTCTGTAGTGCGCCCACTAGTATTTTCAGCACTGTTCCCTCTAGTGGTGTCTGCAGTGCTCCCTCTAGTGATGTCTGCAGTGCTCCCTCTAGTGGTTTCTGCAGTGTTCCCTCTAGTGGTGTCTGCAGTGCTCCCTCTAGTGGTGTCTGTAGTGTTCCCTCTAGTGGTGTCTGCAGTGCTCCCTCTAGTGTTTTCTGCAGTGCTCCCTCTAGTGGTGTCTGCAGTGCTCCCTCTAGTGTTTTCTGCAGTGCTCCCTCTAGTGGTGTCTGCAGTGCTCCCTCTAGTGGTGTCTGCAGTACTCCCTCTAGTGGTGTCTGCAGTGCTCCCTCTAGTGGTGTCTGCAGTGCTCCCTCTAGTGTTTTCTGCAGTGCTCCCTCTAGTGGTGTCTGTAGTGCTCCATCTAGTGGTGTCTGCAGTGCTCCCTCTAGTGTTTTCTGCCGTGCTCCCTCTAGTGGTATTTGCAGTGCTCCCTCTATTGGTGTCTGCAGTACTCCCTCTAGTGGTGTCTGCAGTGCTCCCTCTAGTGGTGTCTGCAGTGCTCCCTCTAGTGTTTTCTGCAGTGCTCCCTCTAGTGGTGTCTGCAGTGCTCCCTCTAGTGGTGTCTGCAGTACTCCATCTAGTGGTGTCTGCAGTGCTCCCTCTAGTGGTGTCTGCAGTGCTCCCTCTAGTGGTGTCTGCAGTGCTCCCTCTAGTGGTGTCTGCAGTGCTCCCTCTAGTGGTATCTGCATTGCTCCCTCTAGTGGTGTCTGCAGTACTCCATCTAGTGGTGTCTGCAGTGCTCCCTCTAGTGGTATCTGCAGTGCTCCCTCTAGTGGTGTCTGCAGTGCTCCCTCTAGTGTTGTCTGCATCCTCCCTCTAGTGGTATCTGCAGTGCTCCCTCTAGTGGTGTCTGTAGTGCGCCCACTAGTATTTTCAGCAGTGTTCCCTCTAGTGGTGTCTGCAGTGCTCCCTCTAGTGATGTCTGCAGTGCTCCCTCTATTGGTGTCTGCAGTACTCCCTCTAGTGGCGTCTGCAGTGCTCCCTCTAGTGGTGTCTGCAGTGCTCCCTCTAGTGGTGTCTGCAGTGCTCCCTCTAGTGGTGTCTGCAGTGCTCCCTCTAGTGGTGTCTGCAGTGCTCCCTCTAGTATTTTCAGCAGTGTTCCCTCTAGTGGTGTCTGCAGTGCTCCCTCTAGTGATGTCTGCAGTGCTCCCTCTAGTGGTGTCTGCAGTACTCCCTCTAGTGGCGTCTGCAGTGCTCCCTCTAGTGGTGTCTGCAGTGCTCCCTCTAGTGGTGTCTGCAGTGCTCCCTCTAGTATTTTCAGCAGTGTTCCCTCTAGTGGTATCTGCAGTGCTCCCTCTAGTGATGTCTGCAGTGCTCCCTCTAGTGGTGTCTGCAGTGCTCCCTCTAGTGGTGTCTGCAGATAAGCAGAGTTTTATCATCTTCCCCGATATCAGTGTAAAGTCATCATGTTAACACTTTTCAGTGCAGAACACTGGACCTACAGCAATGATGACAGTGTGATAAAAGGACAAGGACCGGGCTGAACTCATTCCCTCATCGCACAGTACATAGAGCAGCAGGAAATTCTGTATATTTATATCTCCAGGTCATCCTGGTATACAAAGTAACACAAGAAGTGTGAAGTGTGCGTGTATCACAGTGTACACCGTATCCTGTGCTGTGAGGGCGGACGCTTCCCTTACACTTTTGTTTTTATGTTTTACCGGATCTGATACTTAGAGACGTATTTACAGTATGGAAGTGAAGGCAGATACTGAGAAAACAAGAAACCTGCCAACACTCCAAGCCATACTGTCTGCACAACAAAGCCCTGCCTAACCTACAGACCTGTATGTGACCTGACCGCAGCTAGAGTGCAGCTCTGAGGCCCAAGAGTAACAGAAACTGATTTTCAAATCCTGCAGAGAAAATTGCATACACAGTGACTGCACCAGCAGAATAGTGAGTGCAGCTCTGGGGTATAATACAGGATGTAACTCAGGATCAGTAATGTAATGTATGTACACAGTGACAGCACCAGCAGAATAGTGAGTGCAGCTCTGGAGTATAATACAGGATGTAACTCAGGATCAGTAATGTATGTACACAGTGACTGCACCAGCAGAATAGTGAGTGCAGCTCTGGGGTATAATACAGGATGTAGCTCAGGATCAGTAATGTATGTACACAGTGACTGCACCAGCAGAATAGTGAGTGCAGATCTGGGGTATAATACAGGATGTAGCTCAGGATCAGTAATGTATGTACACAGTGACTGCACCAGCAGAATAGTGAGTGCAGCTCTGGGGTATAATACAGGATGTAACTCAGGATCAGTAATGTAATGTATGTACACAGTGACTGCACCAGCAGAATAGTGAGTGCAGCTCTGGAGTATAATACAGGATGTAACTCAGGATCAGTAATGTAATGTATGTACACAGTGACTGCACCAGCAGAATAGTGAGTGCAGCTCTGGAGTATAATACAGGATGTAACTCAGGATCAGTAATGTATGTACACAGTGACTGCACCAGCAGAATAGTGAGTGCAGCTCTGGGGTATAATACAGGATGTAACTCAGGATCAGTAATGTAATGTATGTACACAGTGACTGCACCAGCAGAATAGTGAGTGCAGCTCTGGAGTATAATACAGGATGTAGCTCAGGATCAGTAATGTAATGTATGTACACAGTGACTGCACCAGCAGAATAGTGAGTGCAGCTCTGGAGTATAATACAGGATGTAACTCAGGATCAGTAATGTAATGTATGTACACAGTGACTGCACCAGCAGAATAGTGAGTGCAGCTCTGGAGTATAATACAGGATGTAACTCAGGATCAGTAATGTAATGTATGTACACAGTGACTGCACCAGCAGAATAGTGAGTGCAGCTCTGGAGTATAATACAGGAGGTAACTCAGGATCAGTAATGTAATGTATGTACACAGTGACTGCACCAGCAGAATAGTGAGTGCAGCTCTGGAGTATAATACAGGATGTAACTCAGGATCAGTAATGTAATGTCTGTACACAGTGACTGCACCAGCAGAATAATGAGTGCAGCTCTGGAGTATAATACAGGATGTAACTCAGGATCAGTAATGTATGTACACAGTGACTGCACCAGCAGAATAGTGAGTGCAGCTCTGGAGTATAATACAGGATGTAACTCAGGATCAGTAATGTATGTACACAGTGACTGCACCAGCAGAATAGTGAGTGCAGCTCTGGGGTATAATACAGGATGTAACTCAGGATCAGTAATGTAATGTATGTACACAGTGACTGCACCAGCAGAATAGTGAGTGCAGCTCTGGAGTATAATACAGGATGTAGCTCAGGATCAGTAATGTAATGTATGTACACAGTGACTGCACCAGCAGAATAGTGAGTGCAGCTCTGGAGTATAATACAGGAGGTAACTCAGGATCAGTAATGTAATGTATGTACACAGTGACTGCACCAGCAGAATAGTGAGTGCAGCTCTGGAGTATAATACAGGATCTAACTCAGGATCAGTAATGTAATGTATGTACACAGTGACTGCACCAGCAGAATAGTGAGTGCAGCTCTGGGGTATAATACAGGAGGTACCTCAGGATCAGTAATGTAATGTATGTACACAGTGACTGCACCAGCAGAATAGTGAGTGCAGCTCTGGGGTATAATACAGGATGTAACTCAGGATCAGTAATGTAATGTATGTACACAGTGACTGCACCAGCAGAATAGTGAGTGCAGCTCTGGGGTATAATACAGGATGTAACTCAGGATCAGTAATGTAACGTATGTACACAGTGACTGCACCAGCAGAATAGTGAGTGCAGCTCTGGGGTATAATACAGGATGTAACTCAGGATCAGTAATGTAATGTATGTACACAGTGACTGCACCAGCAGAATAGTGAGTGCTGCTCTGGAGTCTAATCTTTCATTTATCTTTCTATTATTACAGATTATCAGAGCAGATAAGTCTTTTCCATTACTGACGTTCACTTCTCTTTTTCTTTTAGGTCCTGAAACACCTTCGGCACCTTAATTTCACTAATAACATTGGGGAGCAGGTAGACTTCAATGATTTTGGGGACTTGGTGGGGAATTACACCATCATTAATTGGCACCTGACGAAGGAGGACGGCTCAGATGAAGTCGTGTTTGAAGACATCGGCCACTATAATGTCTACGCCAAAAAAGGCGAACGCCTGTTCATCAATGAGAGCAAAATTTTATGGAGCGGATTCTCCCGAGAGGTAAGCAGCCATGATGTGTGTACATAGGGCCGCCCCCTGATTACAGCCCATAGCATTATCCTCCTCCTCCATCTGTACAGGGGGCACAGTGCAGTCAGGGGGTAACGTTCCCCAAACCCAGACCCCTCCATCAGACGCAGATAGAGAAGTGCGATCCGTCACTGCACAGAACCCGTGTCCTTCAGAGTCCAGTGATGGCAGCTTTACACCGCTCCATCCGACACTCCGCATTGTGCTTGGTGATGTATGGCTGCATGCAGCTGCTCGGCCACGAAGCTCCTGGTGGGGCGCAGTGTTGGTGCTGATACCAGAGGTGGTCTGGACCCCGCAGTTATGGGGTCAGCAGAGCGGTGGAGACTTTTCTGCCCTCTGCTCCTCAGCATTTGCCCCACCCCACTCTGTAACCTTGTGAGTAGAGATGGGCAGACCCCTGGATGTTCTGGTCCGGCCAAACAGTTAAGTTAAGGGACCAGAACAGATCCCAAACATCCAGTGTTTGCCACGTTGTCTTGGGCAGGACAGCGTGGCTATTACCGCTTCTAATCGACGGTCAAATAACAGCGTGAGTGCACAGCTGTGATCGGAGGTATAGAGTTTACCTCCAGTCTTTGGCGTGGGCTGATGGGACTACTGCTCCCATCAGCCGACACCTGCTGCCGCTGATAACAGTGAGAGCAGGAGCAGCTTTCCATTTTCTATTTAAAAATCACAAACACAGTTATACTCATCAAACACCTATTCCACCGAAGCCCTCGTCTCCTGTAATAAACCAAAAATAAAAAACAACAATATCCCGCACCTGTCCGTCATTCTGTCCCACGCCAATGAGTGGAGGTAAACTTTATAAACTGTGTGACCAGCGGTGATGAATTTACCACCGTTTGACAAACACCCGATGTTCGGGGAGGCCGAACCCAAACAGTAACACGGACATCCTGGTGAAGTCTGTGTTCGGTGTCCATACTCAGACAGTGGGTGCTTGGTGCGGACACCGTACCGGGGTTTGCCCATCTCTAGTTACGGGGTCTTCACTTCTCAATGTTGTCACTCACAAGTGATTCATGGAGAAGAAATGTCATGGTCGGACTTGTTACCTAGTAGCTGCTATTACAGCACCGCGTTGGTATCAGTGAGCCGTGAAGGCAGTTGGCATGGCGGGGGGCCCAGGGGGGATCGAGGGGCTGGATGTTATGCACCTGGGGCGAGGGACTGCAGGTTATATACTGAGAGCAGTGATATTGAAGGAAAATCTGAATTCAGAAAGACGTGCGGCCCCGGACATCTCTCTATACAGAGCACCTTGTGTTACCTTTGCTGCTCACTTTCAGCCATTCTCAGGGTAACATTTCATCTGTATGTATCGCCACCTGCTGGACGTTATCAATGTAACAACTCATATTCATATATCGCCACCTGCTGGACATAATCAGTGTGACAGCTCATGTTAATATATCGCCACCTGCTGGACATAATCAGTGTGACAGCTCATGTTAATATATCGCCACCTGCTGGACATTTTCATTTATTACAGCTGTCAGATACTAAATCATTTTATTCTCTCCAGGTTCCTTTTTCCAACTGCAGCAGAATCTGCCAGGAAGGCACCAGGAAGGGCATCATCGAAGGAGAACCCACCTGCTGTTTTAGCTGTGAGGACTGTCCAGACGGGGAGTACGCAGATGAGACAGGTAAGTAAAAAAAAATTGTCAAGGAATTTTGATTATGATTTTAATTTCTTCTTTGTATTTACATTTATTTTTTATTTTATTTTTATATTCACTCAGCGCTGGAATTTTTGATAAAATACTTTTTTAATTAGCAAAATTCCATAAAATAACCGCCATGAGAAAGCACATTACAAATGCATGGCGCCTGGAGAACGCTCTCTAACAATCTAATATGGAAGTCACAATAAAGGAGGAACGTCAGAGAGTTTATAACTGAGGTTAATCAGAAACGTGAGAACATATTAATTGTGACTTAGGATGTGGTGAGAGACAAAATAAATACCGTCCCCACATCACAGACCTCTCCGCTCACATCTGGAGAACACAGACGACAGCGTGCGAACCAGCAGCTCTAATCGGTGGAGAACAGATTACCGCTGGTCAGTTGTCGTCTGATGACTACTACTCTCATCAGTGTACGCCTGGTATCGCCGATAGCAGCAAGAGCAGGAGACGCTGAGGAGAGTATTCACCAGACGGCACAAGAGCATAGTGAGAAATATGTCAGTGAGATAATTAGTAAAGTGCATGTGTACCTTACTGTACATGTATTTAGCTAATAAATAAAAGAAAAAATGCCATGGGGTCCCCCATATTTTTACTAACCAGCTGAGGGAAAGCAAACAGCTGGGCGCTGGTGCTATTATTCTGGGAAGGGGCCAACATCCATGAAGCTTCCCAGGCTATTAATATTAATCCACAGCTGTCTGTGTAGCCTTTGCTGGTTATTAAAATGGAGGACGCACCAAAAAATGATGTGGGGTTCCCCTATATTTAATAACCAGCAAAACATAAACACACAGGTGCAGACTGGTATTAACCCCCGAGGGTGGTTTGCACGTTAATGACCGGGCCAATTTTTACAATTCTGACCACTGTCCCTTTATGAGGTTATAACTCTGGAACGCTTCAACGGATCTTGGCGATTCTGACATTGTTTTCTTGTGACATATTGTACTTCATGATAGTGGTAAAATTTCTTTGATAATACCTGCGTTTATTTGTGAAAATAATGGAAATTTGGCAAAAATTTTGAAAATTTTGCAATTTTCCAGCTTTGAATTTTCATGCCCTTAAATCACAGAGATATGTCACACAAAATACTTAATAGGTAACATTTCCTACATGTCTACTTTACATCAACACAATTTTGGAACCAAAATTTTTTCTTAGTTAGGGAGTTATAAGGGTTAAAAGTTGACCAGCAATTTCTCATTTTTACAACACCATTTTTTTTAAGAGACCACATCTCATTTGAAGTCATTTTGAGGGGTCTATATGATAGAAAATACCCAAGTGTGACACCATTCTAAAAACTGCACCCCTCAAGGTGCTCAAAACCACATTCAAGATGTTTATTAACCCTTCAGGTGTTTCACAAGAATTTTTGGAATGTTTAAATAAAAATGAACATTTAACTTTTTTTCACAAAAAATTCACTTCAGCCCCAATTTTTTTTATTTTACCAAGGGTAACAGGAGAAATTGGACCCCAAAGGTTGTTGTGCAATTTGTCCAGAGTACGCTGATACCCCATATGTGGGGGTAAACCACTGTTTGGGCGCATGACAGAGCTCGGAAGGGAAGGAGCACCGTTTGACTTTTCAATGCAAAATTGACTGGAATTGAGATAGGACGCCATGTCACGTTTGGAGAGCCCCTGATGTGCCTAAACATTAAAACCCCCCACAAGTGACACCATTTTGAAAAGTAGACCCCCTAAGGAACTTATATAGATGTGTTGTGAGAACTTTGACCCACCAAGTGCTTCACAGAAGTTTATAATGTAGAGCTGTAAAAATAAAAAATCATATTTGTTCCCAAAAATTATATTTTTGCCCCCAACTTTTTATTTTCCCAAGGATAACAGAAGAAATTGGACCCCAAAAGTTGTTGCGCAATTTGTCCTGAGTACGTCGATACCCCATATGTGGGGGTAAACCACTGTTTGGGCGCATGGCAGAGCTCGGAAGGGAAGGAGCGCCGTTTGACCTTTCAATACAAAATTGACTGGAATTGAGATAGGAACCCATGTTGCATTTGGAGAGCCCCTGATGTGCCTAAACATTGAAACCCCCCACAAGTGACCCCATTTTGGAAAGTAGACCCCCTAAGGAACTTATCTAGATGTGTGGTGAGCACTTTGACCCACCAAGTGCTTCACAGAAGTTTATAATGTAGAGCCATAAAAATAAAAAATCATTTTTTTTCACAAAAATGAACTTATCACCCCCCAATTTTTTATTTTCCCAAGGGTAACAAGAAATTGGACCCCAAAAGTTGTTGTGCAATTTGTTCTGAGTACGCTGATATCCCATATGTGGGGGTAAACCACTGTTTGGGCGCATGGCAGAGCTCGGAATGGAAGGAGCGCCGTTTGACTTTTCAATACAAAATTGGCTGGAATTGAGATGGGACGCCATGTTGCGTTTGGAGAGCCCCTGATGTGCCTATACATGGAACCCCCCCACAAGTGACACCATTTTGGAAAGTAGACCCCCTAAGGAACTTATCTAGATGTGTTGTGAGAACTTTGAACCCCCAAGTGTTTCACTACAGTTTATAACGCAGAGCCGTGAAAATAAAAAATCTTTTTTCCACAAAAATTATTTTTTAACCCCCAGTTTTGTATTTTCCCAAGGGTAACAGGAGAAATTGGACCCAAAAAGTTGTTGTCCAATTTGTCCTGTGTACGCTGATACCCCATATGTGGGGGGGAACCACTGTTTGTGCGCATGGCAGAGCTCGGAAGGGAAGGAGCGCCGTTTGGAATGCAGACTTAGATGGATTGGTCTGCAGGCGTCACGTTGCATTTGCAGAGCCCCTGATGTACCCAAACAGTAGAAATCCCCCACAAGTGACCCCATATTGGAAGCTAGACCCCGCAAGGAACTTCTCTAGATGTGTTGTGAGACCTTTGAACCCCCAAATGTTTCACTACAGTTTAAAACGCAGAGCCGTGAAAAAAAAAATATTTTTTTTTCCCACGAAAATGATTTTTTAGCCCCCAAATTTTTATTTTCTCAAAGATAACAAGAGAAATTAGACCCCAAAAGTTGTTGTGCAATTTGTCCTGAGTACGCTGATACCCCATATGTTGGGGTAAACCCCTGTTTGGGCGCACGGGAGAGCTCAGAAGGGAAGGAGCACTGTTTTACTTTTTCAACGCAGAATTGGCTGGAATTGAGATCGGACTCCATATCGCTTTTGGAGAGCCCCTGATGTGCCTAAACAGTGGAAACCCCCCAATTATAACTGAAACCCTAATCCAAACATGCCCCTAACCCTAATCCCAACCCTTACCATAAACCTAACCACACCCCTAACCACAACACACCCCTAATCCTAATCCCAACCCTAAATGTAATCCAATCCCTAACCCTAACTTTAGCCCCAAACCTAACCCTAATGGGAAAATGGAAATAAATACTTTTTTTTACTTAATTATTTTTCCTAACTAAAGGGGGGTTTGATTTACTATTTATAGTGTTTTTGTTAGCAGATTTTTATGATTGGCAGCCGTCACACACTAAAAGACGCTTTTTATTGCAAAAAATAGTTTTTGCGTCTCCACATTTTGAGAGCTATAATTTTTCCATATTTGAGTCCACAGAGTCATGTGAGGTCTTGTTTTTTGCGGGTCGAGTTGATGTTTTTATTGGTACAATTTTCGGGCATGTGACATTTTTTGATCGCTTTTTATTCCGATTTTTGTGAGGTAGAATGACCAAAAACCAGCTATTCATGAATTTCTTTTGGGGGGGCGTTTATACCGTACCACGTTTGGTAAAATGGATAAAGCAGTTTTATTCTTTGGGTCAGTACGATTACAGCGATACCTCATTTATATTATTTTTTTATGTTTTGGTGCTTTTATACGATAAAAACTATTTTATATAAAAAATAAGGCGGTATGATAATAAAGCGTTGTTTTTTGCCTCTTTTTTTTTTTAACGGTGTTCACTGAAGAGATTAACTAGTGGGACAGTTTTATAGGTCGGGTCGTTATGGATGCGGCGATACTAAATATGTGTACTTTTATTGTTTTTTTTTATTTAGATAAAGAAATGTATTTATTGGAACAATTTTTTTTTCTTTATTTAGGAATTTTTTTACACATGTAAATCATTTTTTTTTTTTTTACTTTTTTACTTTGTCTCAGGGGGGACATGACTATATAGTGTCAGATCGCTGATCTGACACTTTGCAAAGCACTGTGTCAGATCAGCGATCTGACGTGCACTGCAGGAGGCTTGCCGGCGCCTGCTCTCCACCTCCCTGCAGGATCCGGAAGGAGCCCCATGGCCATTTTGGATCCGGTGCCTGCAGGGTGGAGATGCTCGGAACAGCGCGATCGCATCGCGATGTTCCGAGGGTCTCAGGGAAGCACGCAGGGAGCCCCCTCCCTGTGCGATGCTTCCCTATGCCAATGGAACGCTGCGATCATGTTTGATCGCAGTGTTCCGGGGGTTAAAGTGCCGGGGGTGGTCCGTGACCGCTCCTGGCACATAGTTCTGGATGTCAGCTGTAATAATCAGCTTACACCCGACGGCGATAGGCCGCGCTCCCCCCGTGAGCGCGGCCGATCGACCATGGAATACTATCCCGTCCCTGGGAATTAAGTCCCAGGTCACCTCGACGGGATAGTATGTCATATGGCAGAAAGGGGTTAATAGGCTGAGAATGGCCATTCGATATTGGCTCCCTTCCAGACTAAAAACATCAGCTGTCAGCAGCCCCAGAAATGGTGTATCTATTAGATGCGCCAATTCTGGCACTTAGCCTTTGCTATTTAAACTTGCCGTGGTGCATTGGTAAGTGGGGTAATGGTTTTGGGGTTGATGTCAGCTGTTTTATGGCCGCTGACATCAAGTTCAGGGATTAGAAATGGAGAAGTGTCTATAAGACGCCCCCATTACTAACCCTGTAGTGAAAAGTAATAAAGACACAGACAGAAAAAAGTCCTTTAATTCAACAAAACACACCTCCTGACAAATCCCCTCTTATTTATTTACATAAAAATAAAAAATCTAAGTAATCCTCACCTGTACACCAATAATCCATAAAATGATCCATAATGCTGATGTCCCACGACGAGCCCCAACTCTCCTACATCTGGTAGCATTGCTGAGCGGTGACAAATGTTACCGCCCAGCAACCAGATCACACTGAGCTGAGCATGAGAACGCGGCTGCGCATGGCTGGCGGTGAAGTCATTAAGGTCACTCGCAGGCGCGTTTTCACCCTCATTTCAATGTGATCTGGTTTAAATAATTTTAAAAACAGCGTAGAGACCCCTTTATTTTTGATAACCAGCCAAGAGTAAGCTGACAGCTGAGGGTTGCAGCTGTCTGCTTTACCTGTGCTTGTTATCAAGAATAGAGGGGAACACACTTTTTTTTATGTTGTTTTACACCGTGTGCCAAACAATCACAGCCATGTCAATACTTGACATGGCTGTGATCAAACCGGAAGGTCCCACACAGTAAAAGTTTGTTGATTAGTTAGAGTGCTGACTTTCAACAAGCTTTGTTCAGGCTGCCAAATCTGAAAAGTAATGCAAACTTCCAGGAGAAGTCTTTTTTGGGGGGTCCGTGCACAGACCCGGAACTTTACCATTTGGGTTCGTCCATCTCAACTCCTGAACTATGGGGTGTATTGGGTTGTTATGAAGAATGTATCGTGGATTACAGAACCCTCCTGATTTTACATTTTTGGTTAGTTGTTGAGTGATTTCCTTAAATCAAGTATATATACATTTATATGTTTATGTATGTTGTGTTTTAATTGATTTGCAGTTTGATCACTAACAACATGTGAGTGGAGAAGTCGGTGATGTGAGGATGGTATTGATTCATCTTGTGATTAAAGAGTCACCGACATTTCAATTGTTATTTCATAAATCAATAACACACGTGGAAATAAGAAACTTTGAAATAAATGGTATTGGAGAAATCTGCTTCTATCTCCTCCTGGACTGGTCATTGACTCTCAATTCATGGGTAAAATCTGCATTCAGTGAAGATAAATGTTCGGATCACTGAGGAAGGAGATGAACGTTGGTGATCTCACAATCCTATGGAGGATGAAGAGCGAGAAGCTGTCCTGAAGCGTCAGTTACCAATTTCCATAGAACTTTATGAGCACCAACTGTCATCTCCTATCTCAGTAATGGGAAAGTTTGTCTTCACTGAATGTAGATTTAACTTATGAATTGAGAGTGAACGATCAGTCCAGGAGGAGAAAGAAGCAGATTTCTCTGATAACATATATGACAAGTTTGCTTATTTTCATGTGTATTATTGATTAAAAAAAATAATAATAAAGCAACAGTTCGTATGGGAGCCCTGATCCGTGACACCAGGTGACACATTTACTTCCTGCATCTAGGTTATCACTGGAGGAAAGTTCTTCTCTTTTTCTCTCCTCACAGTTCCTTAAGTCGAAACACAAAATTCTTGTTGGAGAAATCGAAGTTGCATATAAAACTCAGCAGTAGCGTCGCATTGGCGAGATTTATTACTGTGGTTTCTGATGTTTTTTTTTCGTGTCACAGTTTTTGACATCATGACTAATTTGTGTCTCCTCTTTTGTGCCAGATGCGAGCGCCTGTGAGAAATGCGCCATGGATTACTGGTCCAACGAAAACCACACGTCCTGCATCGCCAAAGAGATCGAGTTCCTGTCATGGACCGAACCCTTTGGGATCGCGCTCACCATGTTTGCCATCCTGGGGATATGTCTCACCTCCTTTGTCTCCAGTGTCTTCATCAAGTTCCGCAATACTCCCATCGTGAAGGCCACCAACCGGGAGCTCTCGTACCTCCTGCTCTTCTCCCTGTTATGCTGCTTCTCCAGCTCCTTGTTCTTTATCGGGGAGCCCGAGGACTGGACATGTCAGTTACGGCAGCCCGCATTCGGGATCAGCTTCGTCTTGTGCATCTCCTGCATCTTAGTGAAGACCAACCGAATCTTGCTGGTGTTTGAGGCCAAAATTCCCACCAGCTTTCAGAGGAAATGGTGGGGCCTCAACCTCCAGTTCCTTCTGGTGTTCCTGTGCACCTTCGTCCAGATTGTGACCTGTATTATCTGGCTTTATTCCGCACCCCCAAAGAGCGCCAAAAATCATGAAGATGAGATCATTTTTGTCATCTGTAACGAGGGATCGTTGATGGCTCTCGGCTTTCTCATCGGCTACACTTGCCTCCTTGCGGCCATTTGCTTTTTCTTCGCCTTCAAAGCCAGAAAATTGCCAGAAAATTTCAACGAAGCCAAGTTCATTACATTCAGCATGCTCATCTTCTTCATCGTTTGGATCTCCTTCATCCCAGCTTACGTTAGCACCTATGGGAAATATGTGTCGGCCGTTGAGGTTATTGCCATCCTGGCTTCCAGTTTTGGCTTGCTGACTTGCATTTTCTTTAATAAAGTGTACATCATTTTGTTCAAACCCTCCAGGAACACCATTGAGGAGGTCCGCTGCAGCACGGTGGCTCACGCTTTCAAAGTGGCAGCAAGAGCCACTCTGAGACGTAGCAATGTCTCACACAAAAGGTCTAACAGCTTAGGGGGGTCATCAGGTTCTACTCCATCATCTTCTGTAAGCAGCAAAAGCAACCACGATGAACACTCCTCGGCAGCGGAGCGAGCCAGGAGCTGCAAGCAGAAGGTGAGCTTCGGCAGTGGAACGGTCACTTTGTCTCTGAGCTTTGACGAACCTTCCAAAAATTCTGTGCCTAACAAGAGTATGAAGCCCAAAAACTCGCTAGAGACAAAGAACAGCGACGACAGCCTGATGAGACACAAGGCCTTGCTCCCCTTGCAGAACAGCGATGTAGGCAGTGAATCCAGCTTCAGAACAGCCTCCAATATCGACGAGTCCGAATCCCAGGATTATACCGGGCAGGCCAACACGGACAAACCGAGCATGGCGGCTTCTTCCATCCGTGAAGAGAAGAGTGAAGCTGATGGATCAATCACAGACAACATGATAAACTCCTAATAACGCCCTGTAGGATCGATCAGTTCAGACCTTGAGGACAGTCCGTGGTGATCAAAGACTTTCTTCTGAAAGATTAAGGACGGTGCTTCAAAGCATTGTAGGATCCTCAAAAGGAACGTTCACCACATGTAGGGGAGACTTTGCTGTCTGTCTGTGTATTGATGTGTAAAGGACATGTAGGATGACGTACTTG
This sequence comes from Ranitomeya variabilis, assembly GCF_051348905.1. Lineage (NCBI taxonomy): Eukaryota > Metazoa > Chordata > Amphibia > Anura > Dendrobatidae > Ranitomeya > Ranitomeya variabilis. Next base: position 12,293,049 of record NC_135234.1, on the reverse strand, counting down.
TAATGTTTCGGTAAACTCGCATATCCCTTCTGCTGCCAACGTGATGGTCTGTAAGTTGTGGCTTCATTGTCGGGGGAAGCATCTCCCTGTGGCAATATCTTATCCCTTTACTGGTGAGAACTTGTTCCTGTTACGTCCTACGTGCGTCCGACCTCCTCAGCAGGATGTACGTGTAGTCCTCCGCAGTCTGCTCTCCCTTATATGATAATCTAGTGGTCACTTTCTGTGCTAATTTATTGGTTTGCACATTTCGCGGAGGCTCAGTGGTCAGAGTTCTCACAGTGTAATGCTGGGCTCTTGGGGATGATTCCACGACCCCATTTCCAAGGAGCAGGCATGGTATATCCCAAAATCTAAACATACTCCAGTTATTTAATCAGGTCCCCACCCCACAGGGAGTGACTCCACGGAGAACCCATCGCCTCAGCTCCAGACTCCTCCGCATGTGGACAGTGTTGTCTCCTCTTCTCTCTTGGTGGCTTTTCCCGTCTTATCCCAAAGAGCTCGGAGGAGCCGAGAGATGCGGACGATATAACTGTATCTCTGAATCATGTCCCCGGTACCACAGATCCGAACGTCTTCTCATTGTTTTAGTGCAGCAACATGATGACATTTAATAAAAAACATTACATTATCTTCTGCTTCTCTTTCTTCACAAAGTCTCCATCTGTAACAAGAGCCAGACCAAATCCCTCATCCCAGAAAGCATCGATATATGGACCGCGAACCAAAAATTATGGGGTGATGAGAGAGTGGCAGTGAGTGGACATCCACAGTGCCCCCATAATAACAGTGATATCCACAGTGCCCCATAATAACAGTGATATCCACAGTGCCCCCATAATAACAGTGATATCCACAGTGCCCCATAATAACAGTGATATCCACAGTGCCCCCATAATAACAGTGATATCCACAGTGCCCCCATAATAACAGTGATATCCACAGTGCCCCCATAATAACAGTGATATCCACAGTGCCCCCATAATAACAGTGATATCCACAGTGCCCCCATAATAACAGTGATATCCACAGTGCCCCATAATAACAGTGATATCCACAGTGCCCCATAATAACAGTGATATCCACAGTGCCCCCATAATAACAGTGATATCCACAGTGCCCCCATAATAACAGTGATATCCACAGTGCCCCATAATAACAGTGATATCCACATTGCCCCATAATAACAGTGATATCCACAGTGCCCCCATAATAACAGTGATATCCACAGTGCCCCCATAATAACAGTGATATCCACAGTGCCCCATAATAACAGTGATATCCACAGTGCCCCCATAATAACAGTGATATCCACAGTGTCCCCATAATAACAGTGATATCCACAGTGCCCCCATAATAACAGTGATATCCACAGTGCCCCCATAACAGTGATATCCACAGTGCCCCATAATAACAGTGATATCCACAGTGCCCCCATAATAACAGTGATATCCACAGTGCCCCCATAATAACAGTGATATCCACAGTGCCCCCATAATAACAGTGATATCCACAGTGCCCCCATAATAATAGTGATATCCACAGTGCTCCCATAATAACAGCGATATCCACAGTGCCCCCATAATAACAGCGATATCCACAGTGCCCCATAATAACAGCGATATCCACAGTGCCCCATAATAACAGTGCTATCCACAGTGTCCCCCATAATAACAGTGATATCCACAGTGCCCCATAATAACAGTGATATCCACAGTGTCCCCATAATAACAGTGATATCCACAGTGCCCCCATAATAACAGTGATATCCACAGTGTCCCCATAACAGTGATATCCACAGTGTCCCCATAATAACAGTGATATCCACAGTGTCCCCATAATAACAGCGATATCCACAGTGTCCCCATAATAACAGCGATATCCACAGTGCCCCCATAATAACAGTGATATCCACAGTGCCCCCATAATAACAGTGATATCCACAGTGTCCCCATAATAACAGTGATATCCACAGTGTCCCCATAATAACAGTGATATCCACAGTGCCCCATAATAATAGTGATATCCACAGTGCCCCCATAATAACAGTGATATCCACAGTGCCCCCATAATAACAGTGATATCCACAGTGCCCCCATAATAACAGTGATATCCACAGTGCCCCATAATAACAGATATCCACAGTGTCCCCATAATAACAGTGATATCCACAGTGCCCCCATAATAACAGTGATATCCACAGTGCCCCCATAATAACAGTGATATCCACAGTGCCCCCATAATAACAGTGATATCCACAGTGCCCCCATAATAACAGTGATATCCACAGTGCCCCCATAATAACAGTGATATCCACAGTGCCCCCATAACAGTGCATTAATGAGAATAAAAGCTTTAAAGGGAACCTGTCACCAGGTTTGGCTGATACAAGTTATGGCCACCACCTTTCAGGGCTGATATACAGTATTCTATAATGCAGTATATCAACCTCCATCCCGACCTGGAAGAACTGAAAAATAACTTTTATTATACTGACCTGTGGGGCGGTCCTGTCCGAGGGGTGTCGCTCTTCTTGATCCGGCGCCTCTCTTCTTACGATGCCGTCCTCCTTCTTGATTTGTGTTGTTGATGCATCCCTGCATCATCCACACAGTCTCTCCGGAATCGCGCTCCAGCGCTGGCGTACTTCTCTATCCTGTTGAGGGCAAAGTAAAGTCCTGCAGTGCACAGGCGCTGGGCCTCTCTGACCTTTCCTGGCCCCTGCGCACTGCAGTACTTTGCTCTGTCTGCAACAGTGCAGAGACGTACGCCTGTGCAGGAATGCGATGCCGGGGAGACTGGATGATGCAGGGACGCGTCATCCACACCAACCAAGAAGGAGGATGGTGATCATAAGAAGATGGGAGGTGCCGGACCAAGAAGAGTGACACCCCTCGGACCGGACCGCCCCGCAGGTGAGTATAATAAAAGTTATTTTTCAGTTCTTGCAGGTCGGGCTGGCGGCCTATATACTGCATTATAGCATATACTGTATATCAGCCCTGAAAGGTGATGTAACTCATATCGGCCAAACCAGGTGACAGCTTCCCTTTAATCTTCTTGCTGAGATTTGATGGTAAATTGTTACATGACATTTGTTTTGTTGAATTGCAGAAGATCCAGTTTCTCTGGTCCTTCTTCTCTCCTCTCTTCGTCCTCTTCTCTCTTCTCTTCCCTCCTCTCTCTCTCCTCTCCTCTCGTGTCTCTCCTCTCGTCCCTTGTCTCTCTTCTTTCTTCTCTCCTCTCGTGTCTCTCCTCTCGTCCCTTGTCTCTCTTCTTTCTTCTCTCTTCACTCTTCCCTTCTCTCTCCCCTCTCTCTTCTTACTTCTCTCCCCCCCTGGGGCGCAATATCTCGATATATTTATTGGTTCCTGTATCTGCTGACTCATCTCTTCTTACATCGGTGACCTAAATATTTCTCACGTCCTCCAGGATATTATCTGTATTTGTTACATGTGACAGCAGAACATTGGCAGGGAATCGTTGACGTCTCAAGAAGCGGTGGGTCCTTAGGAGATGTAACCAACCCCAGATGCTGATGTCTTCACGGTCACATTAGTTCAGCATTTTACAATGCTTCAGCACAAGTAAAAGTATTTGCCCCCTATTATAATTCTTTCTTTGCAGAAAACTGGACACAACTGAAAAAGAACTGTGTAGAAACCATCTGTAGAGTGAACCCCTGACCTCTCCACTGACTCCAGAACCTACTCATTCATTAACCCATTAGTATGATGTAAGTGGAAGGAACGGACACTGTGTGCAGGGGCGTAATGAGAAAAGGCCAGAGTCACTGCAATCTTCTAAATGACTGTAGCTGTAGGTCGGCTTGCTCCTTGGAGGATGGGTCATTTTTATTGGTACCATTTGGAGTGCATATACATGTTGTATTACCGTTTATTTTATTTTTGGGAGGGGGGGGCATTTTTTGTAAGTTGCCTAGAACATGTTCATACTCTCCAACTCAAGAATATTACAACTGAGAGCATCCCCACAACTGAGAGCATCCTCCAACTGAGAGCATCCCCCAACTGAGGGCATTCTCCAACTAAGAGCATCCACTTAACTGAGAATATCCTGCCGACTTACAGCATTCTCCAATGTAAAGCATCCCCACAACTGAGAGCATCCTCCAACTGAGAGCATCCCCCAACTGAGGGCATTCTCCAACTAAGAGCATCCACCCAACTGAGAGCATCCTCCAACTGAGAGCATCCCCCAACTTAGGGCATTCTCCAACTAAGAGCATCCACTTAACTGAGAATATCCTGCCGACTTAAAGCATTCTCCAACGTAAAGCATCCCCCCAACTGAGGGCATCCCACAACTAAGAGCATCCACATCACTGGAGGGGAGCTTAATTCTCTCCTCTCCAAATCGCACCTCACCACCTGTGCGCTCAACCCCATCCCATCCCACCTCCTCCCCAACTTCACCACCATTCTTATCCCATATCTAACCCACCTTTTCAACCTATCACTAACTTCTGGCACCTTTCCTTCTGCTTTCAAACATGCCACAATCACACCTACCCTTAAAAAGCCAACCCTCTATCCAACCACTATGTCCAGCTATCGCTGTTCCCATTCGCTTCCAAACTCCTGGAGCAGCACGTCCACTTTGAACTTTCCTCCTACCTCTCATCTAACTTGCTCTTTGACAATCTACAATCTGGTTTCCGCCCCCATCACTTAACTGAGACAGCCCTGACCAAAATTACTAATGACCTACTTACAGCCAAAGCTAAGGCACAATACTCTGTACTCCTCCTTCTAGACCTGTCCTCTGCTTTCGACACAGTAGACCACTGCCTGCTACTACAGATCCTCTCCTCCTTTGGCATCAAAGACCTCGCCCTCTCCTGGATCTCCTCATACCTTACCAACCACACATTCAGCGTCTCCCACTCCCACACTACCTCCTCATCCCACCCTCTCTCTGTTGGAGTCCCCCAAGGCTCTGTTCTAGGACCCCTACTCTTCTCAATCTATACACTCGGCCTGGGACAACTCATAAAGTCTCATGGATTCCAGTACCACCTCTATGCTGATGACACTCAGATCTACCTCTCTGGCCCAGACGTCACCTCTCTGCTGTCCAGAATCCCCGAGTGTCTATCAGCCATATCATCCTCCTTCAGCTCTCGCTTCTTCAAACTCAATGTGGACAAATACAAACTCATCATGTTTCCTCCATCTCATAGATCTTCCTTACCTGACCTATCGATCGCAATTAATGACATCACGCTTTCCCTCGTACCGGAAGTCCGCTGCCTCGGAGTAACCCTTGACTCTGTCCTGTCCTTCAAACCACAAATCCAAGCTCTTTCCACATCCTGTCGCCTCCAGCTCAAAAATATCTCCAGAATCCGTCCTGTCCTCAACCCTCACTCTACTAAAATTCTTGTGCATGCCCTCATCATCTCCTGCCTCGACTACTGCAACATCCTTTTCTGTGGCCTCCCTGCTAACACCCTTGCACCTCTCCAGTCCATCCTTAATGCTGCTGCCCAACTAATCCATCTCTCTCCTCGCTACTCCTCCGCTTCCCCCTCTGCAAATCTCTTCACTGGCTCCCATTCCCTCAGTGTATCCAGTTCAAATTACTAATACTGACCTACAAAGCCATCCATAACCTGTCTCCTCCATATATCTCTGAACTACCGTAATCTCCCGATATCTTCCCTCACATATTCTCCAGTCCTCCCAATACCTCCTTCTCTCCTCCACACTTATCCGCTCCTCACCCAGCCGCCTCCAAGACTTCTCTCAAATATCCCTCATCCTCTGGAATTCTTTGCCCCAACACGTCCGACTGTCAACTACATTCGGATCCTTCAGACGGAACCTGGAAACCCACCTATTCAGGAAAGCTTACAGCCTGCACTGACTTCTCTGCCTCCTCACCACTACCGGAGCTACTGCCTCACCAACACCGGAGCTGCTGCAACCCCCCAACTTACTGTCTCCTTCCCCACCATCCTGTAGAATGTAAGTCCGCAAGGGCAGGGTCCTCGCCCCTCTATATCAGTCTGTGATTGTTAGTTTGTTTACTATGATATCTATAATTTGTATATAACCCCTTCTCATGTACAGCACCATGGAATAAATGGTGCTATATAAATAAATAATAACTGAGAGCATCCTCCAAACTGAGAGCACCCTCCGAGAGCATCCCCCAACTGAGAGAATTCTCCAACTTAGAGCATCATCGCAATTCAGATCGTCCTCCAAGAGCATCCCCCCAACTGAGAGAATTCTCCAACTAAGAGCATCCCCCTAACTGAGAGCATCCTCGGAGAGCATCCCCCTACTGAGAGCATTCTCCAACTGAGAGCATCCTTCCAACTGAGAGCATCCCCCAACTGAGAGCATCCCATAACTAAGGGTATCCCCCTAACTGAGAGCATCCACCAAGAGCATCCCCCCAACTGAGAGCATCCTCCCAACTGAGAGCATCCCCCAAACTGAGAGCATTCTCCAAGAGCATTCCCCAACTGAGAGCATTCTCCAACTGAGAGTATTCTCCAACTGAGAGCATTCTCCAACTGAGAGCATCCTCCCAATTCAGAGCATCCTCCGAGAGCATCCCCCAACTGAGAGCATCCCACAACTAAGAGCATCCCCCCAACTGAGAGCGTCCCTCTAACAGACAGCATCCTCCAAGAGCATCCCCCAAAAGAGAGCATTGACCAACTAAGAGCATCCCCCTAACTGAGAGCATCCTCCGAGAGCATCCCCCAACTGGGAACATTCTCCAACTGAGAGCTTCCTCCCAACTGAGAGCGTCCCCCAACTGAGAGCATCCTCCAAGAGCATCCCCCCAACTGAGAGCATTCTCGAACTGAGAGCATCCTCACAACTGAGAGCATCCCCCAAACTGAGAGCATTCTCCAAGAGCATCCCCCAACTGAGAGCATCCCCAACAGAGCATTCTCCAACTGAGAGTATTCTCCAACTGAGAGCATTCTCCAACTGAGAGCATCCTCCCAATTCAGAGCATCCTCCGAGAGCATCCCCAACTGAGAGCATCCCACAACTAAGAGCATCCCCCAACTGAGAGCGTCCCTCTGACAGAGAGCATCCTCCAAGAGCATCCCCCCAACTGAGAGCATTGACCAACTAAGAGCATCTCCCAACTGAGAACATTCTCCAACTAAGAGCTTCCACCAAACTGAGAGCGCCCCCCCAACTGAGAGCATCCTCCAAGAGTATCCACCCAACTGAGAGCATCCCACAACTAAGAGCAACCCCCTAACTGAGAACATCCCCCCAACTGAGAGTATCCTCCCAACTGAGAGCGTCCCCCCAACTAAGAGCATTCTCCAAGAGCATCCCCCAACTGAGAGCATCCCTAACTGAGAGCATTCTCCAACTGAGAGTATTCTCTAATTGAGAACATTCTCCAACTAAGAGTGTCCTCCCAACTGAGAGCATTCTCTAAGAGCATCCTCCCAACTGAGAGCATCCTCCCAACTGAGAGCATTCTCCAACTGAGAGCATTCTCCAACTGAGAGCGTCACTCATACTGAGAGCATCCTCTGAGAGCACCCTCCCAACTGAGAGCATTCTCCAGCTGTGAGCATCCATCCAACTGAGAGCATCCCCCCAACTGAGAGCACTCTCCAAGAGCATCCCCCAACTGAGAGCATTCTCCAACTTAGAGCATTCTTCAACTGAGAGCATTAATAATAATAATAATAATAATCTTTATTTTTATATAGCGCTAACATATTCAGCAGCGTTTTACAGGTTGCACACATTATCGTCGCTGTCCCCAATGGGGCTCACAATCTAAATTCCCTATCAGTATGTCTTTTAGAATGTGGGAGGAAACCGGAGAACCCGGAGGAAACCCACGCAAACACAGAGAGAACATACAAACTCTTTGCAGATGTTGTCCTTGGTGGGGTTTGAACCCAGGACTCCAGCGCTGCAAGGCTGCAGTGCTAACCACTGAGCCACCGTATAGTGCTAACCACTGAGCCACTGTGCAGCATTCTCCAACTAAGAGTGTCCTCCCAACTGAAAGCACTCTCCAACTAAGAGCATTCTCCCAACTGAGAGCATTCTCCAACTAAGCGGCTCTCACAAACTGAGAGCATTCTCCAACTGACAGTGTCCCCCCAACTGGGAGCGTCTCCCAACTGAGAGCATTGTCCAACTAAGAGCATCTCCCCAACTGAGATCATTCTCCAACTGAGAGCGTCCCCCCAACTGAGAGCATTCTCCAACTGAGATCATCCCCCTACTAACAGTATCCTCCAACTAAGACCGTCCCTCCAACCAGTTTCGGACTGGGGTGCCAAAGGCCCAACAGTAACAAACTTCACGGCCCATACTTTTCAGCTACATTCAAATGTGACATTATCCTGAATCCCAAATAACTGGGTAGACTGTTACATGAATAAGATGCTGCCTCTGTCTGTACATAGTGATTCATGTATAAAGTGCCAAGTACTGCACATAGAGGGTGGTGGCATAGTCTTGCACAGGGGCCCACCATAGGATTCTCCTGTTCTCCTGTGGGCCAGTCTAATCCTCCAACTGGAAGCATTGTTACAGGTGCTTCTAACAAAATTAGAACTTCATCGAAAACTTAATTTATTTAAGTTTCTCAATACAAAAAGTGAAACTCATATATTACACAGTCATTACACACAGAGTGATCTATTTCACGTGTTTATTTCTGTTAATGTTGATGATTATGGCGTACAGCAAATGAAAACCCAAAAGTCATTATCTCAGTAAATTAGAATACTTTATAACACCAGTTTGAAAAATTATTTTAAAATTTGAAATGTCATCCTACCGAAATGTATGTTCAGTAAATGCACTCAATACTTGGTCCTTTTGCATCAATTACTGCATCAATGCAGTGTCACATGGAGGCGATCAGCCTGTGGCACTGCTGAGGGGTTATGGAAGCCCAGGTTGCTTTGATAGCAGCCTTCAGCTCGTCTGCATTGTTGGGTCTGGTGTCTCATCTTCCTCCTGACAATACTCCATAGATTCTCTATGGGGTTAAGGTCAGGCGAGTTTGCTGCCAATCAAGCCCAGTGATACTGTTGTTTGTAAACCAGGTATTGGTACTTTTGGCAGTGTGGACAGGGGCCAAGTCCTGATGGAAAATGACATTTCCATCTCCAAAAAGCTTGTCTGCAGAGGGAAGCATGAAGTGCTCTAAAATGTCCTGGTAGACGGCTGCGCTGACTTTGGTCTTGATAAAACTCAGTGGACCTACACCAGCAGATGACATGGCCCCCAAACCATCACTGATTGTGGAGACTTCACACCAGACCTCCAGCAGCTTGGATTGTGGCCTCTCCACTCTTCCTCCAGACTCTGGGACCTTGGACCACTGACAACAGTCCGGTTCTTTCCTCCTTGGCCCAGGTGAGACGCTTCTGGCGTTGTCTATTGGTCATGAGTGGCCTGACACAAGGAATGTGACACTTGTAGTCCATGTCCTGGAGACGTCTGTGTGTGGTGAAGCAATGACTCCAGCAGCAGTCCACTCCTTGTGAATCTCCCCACATTACTGAATGGCCTTTTCTTAATAATCCTTTCCAGGCTGCAGTTATCCCGGTTGCTTGTGCACCTTTTTCTACCACACTTGTTCCTTCCACTCCACTTTCCATTGATATGCTTGGATACAGCACTCTGTGAACAGCCGGCTTCTTTAGCAATGACCTTTTGTGGCTTCCCCTCCTTGTGGAGTGTGTCAGTGACGCCTTCTGGACATCTGTCAGGTCAGCAGTCTTCCCCATGATTGTGGAGCTACTGAAACAGACTAAGGACCTTTATAAACGCTTAGGAATCCTTTGCAGGTGTTTTTTGTTAATTATTCTAATTTATTGAGATAATGACTTTTGTGTTTTCATTGGCTGTAAGCCATAATCATTAACATTAACAGAAATAAACACATGAAATAGATCACTGTTTGTAATGATTCTATAGAATATATGAGTTTCACTTTTTGCATTGAAGAACTGAGATAAATTAACTTTTTGATGATATTTTAATTTTCTGAATAGCAACTGTAGGTTCACCTTGTGAGTTAGATTGATGAAGCCGCAGGTAAGGGTGGAAACATACTCAGGGTGTCGGCACTGAAGGCTGGTATGCACATGGTACAACCAGGACAACTTCTTTAGCTGGAGCCAGAGAACCAGTAGGACAGATGTAGGAAGATGGCAGATCTGAAGCAACATAACATTGTGGGCCAGATCCAGGTTTTCGTAGGCCCTGGGCAAAAGAGTCTCAGTGGTCCCTTTAACCCTTTAACGACCGCCAATACGCCTTTTAACGGCACTGAGAAATAAGTGTATAGCACCTCCCAGTGTTGGAAATTCTTCGGGGTCTCGGCTACCAGGGGTAGCTGAGACCCCGGAAAACATGATTCGAGGCGGTTTTTACCGACCCCAGTCTGCGATCGCTGTTATTCATGGAATAAAGTTGACCGCAAAAAAATAAAATGTCAGATTTCTCATTCAATTTCTCTCTCCTATGATGTGATCTAGCACATCAGAGGAAAGAGAAATGTGGTCCCCAAGCACCCACGGTAACTGGACCCTCCTGCATCCCCCCGATCCTGTCCCTCGGCCATCGGCATCTTCTTCCGGGAAGAAAATGGCGGGCGCATGCGCAGTGCACCCACTGAAATCTGCCGGCACCCAGCAACAATAGGAAATTTTTCCCATTGTTTCATTTTGCTCACTGTGACAGACCCTATCACAGTGATCAGAATTTAACAAAAATAGTAAATCAACCCCCGCCCCCCTTAGTTAGGTAAAAATAATATATATATTTTTTAATTTCTTTCCATTTTTCCATTAGGGTTAGGGTTGTGGATAGAGCTAAGGTTAAGGTTGGGGCTAGGGTTAGGGTTGTGGATATGGTTGGGATTATGGATAGGGTCGGGATTAGGGTTAGGGGTGTGTTGGGCTTATGGTTAGAATTAGAATTGGGGGGTTTCCACTATTTTGGTACATCAGGGGGTCTCCAAATGCGACATGACATGATGCCTGCCATTGATTCCATCCAATTTTGCATCCAAAAAATCAAACGTTGCTCCCTCCCTTCTGAGCCCTGCCATGCACCCAAACAGAGGCTTTCCCCCACATACGTGGTATCGTCATACTGAGGAGTAATTGCACAACACATTTTCTGGTCCATTTTCTCCTGATACCCTTGTGAAAATAAAAAAAAAATTGGTCCCAAAGTAATTTTTTTGTAAAAAATGTAAAATGTTATTTTTTTCTTTCCACATTCCTTTAGTTCTCGTGAACCACCTGAAGGGTTAATAAACTTCTTGAATGTGGTTTTGAGCACCTTGAGGGGTGCAGGTTTTAGAATGGTGTCACTTTTGGGTATTTTCTGTCATGTAGACCGCCCAAATTCATTTCAAATGTCAGGTGGTCCCTAAAGAAATGGTTTTGTAAATTTTGTTGGAAAAATGAGAAATCGCTGGTCAACTTTTAACCCTTATAACGTCCTAACAAAAAAATAATTATGTTTCTAAAATTGTGCTGATGTAAAGAAGACATGTGGGAAATGTTATTTATTAACTATTTTGTGTGACATAACTCTCTGATTTAAGTGTACAAAAATTAAAAGTTTGAAAATTGCTAAATTTTCTAAATTTTTAACAAATTTCCATTTTTTTCATAAATAAGCGATTGCCACCACTGTGCCCCTTACATAGTAATAATACCATCACTGTGCCCCCATATAATAATGCCACCACTGTACCTCTTACATAGTAATAATACCACCACTGTGCCCCACATAATAATGCCACCACTGTGCCCCTTACATAGTAATAAGGCCTCCTTTGTGCCCTCCAGTTGGTAAAACTGAGCCCTTGAAACTATTAATGCCGTCTGCAAATGCCCTAGAAAATAGCCCCAACAAAGTAATAATGCCCCGTCCTCCTTTGATGGTCACACTAGTCTGAGTGCCCCAATAATACTTCTCAAGTGCCCAGTTAACACTTAATAATGTTCCCCGAGTCTCCACATGTACAGTAAAAATGTTCCCTTAGTCCCCAGCATCGGTTATGTGAGCAGGCGGTCATGTAACCGTGGGTAGTGTCCTCCTTGGCGTTCCTGCACAGGCGCACTTCTCGCTTCCCTGCCGAGGGCAGAGCACAGTACTGTGCTGCGCATGTGCTGGAAAAGGCTAAAGAGCGTCGATGACCTGTAGGTGAAACCGGCGCATGCGCACTACAATGCTGTGCAGAGAGAAATGAGACTGCGCAGGAGTGTGATGGAGGACACTCTGTGGGTGACGTAGGACACATCATCCACAAGAAGCAGGGAAGGAGGACGGCGATCGCAATAAGAAAGGAGGCGGCAGACCAAGACCAAAGATGCCCACTGGACCGGATGGAGGTATAATAAGAGCCCTATTTTGTGCCTGGCATAGAGGATTGGAGACTTACATATAGCATACTAGTGTGGCGCCCCAGGGTCCTGGTCATCACAGTGGTATTGCTTTCCTCCAGGGGAGAGTGATGCTACGTTCAGAGGCAAGGAAGTATAACTGCATCCAGGTACCACCACAAACATGCAACACATTCACACTCCAGGCCACCAGGGGGAGCTTCTGCTCCTATTTATTATGTCACTCCCTATATATATATATATATATATATATATATATATATATATATATAACTGGCAGTCTGTAGGGAAAGTTAGAAAGGTTCCAGACATCCGTCTGAGGAGGACAGAGGGTTCACGGAGCTGTGCATGCCCTAAGAGCTGCGGCTCCAAGAAAGAGACATTTTTGAAAGCAGAATTTATTGCAGTGTGCGTAAAGGAAAGCAAAGCACGGGAGAGGATACCAGAAGGGGACCAGCCCCGAGCAGGCTGCCTCTTTCTGAGGCACAGAACGCCGGTAGCCAGAACACCGAGGTAGTAAGGACCTCTACGCCTTACTTCAGAGACAGGCAGGACAGCTAATTGCACATTACCTGTCCACACCTACACCCAGGAGGCACGGTGACACCCCACAGAGCTGGGTTATCTAAGAGACCCTATAAACAGGCTCAAGTCACCAGTCATACGGGTTTTGTCCTATCCTATATGGGGACAGAGAGAGAGAACAACACCACATCTGTGAGGACCTTACGAGAGGCTTAGCAGTAAGGGACTACAACACTACAGTGCAAGGGAAGGCTATTGATTTCCACCTGGATAAGGGGACTCTGGACTTGCCTCCGAACCGGCCGGACTCTGCCTGCCCTGTGATCTGTACCCTGGACTGTGGCTGCTGAAACCAACAGTAAACAAGGTAAAGAGACTGCAATCCTGTGTCCTCGTTCTTCCCTGCACCTCTCATCATACCACCATCTACACACCGGGAGCCCTAGGGATACACTTCACCTGTGGGAAGGTATACCATCTAGCTGCCATAACATCACCCCAGAGGACCCCTTAAAGCAGTGTCGGTTCTCACTGACCGAATACAACAGGTGGCGTCACAAACACAAACTTTATCCCTTTAAAGACCTTTCCCTTTTACATGGACGCCCCAGGGCCACGGACCGGGTCGCCACCGTGACATCCCCCTGTGAACAGCAGGACCCGGTACCGAGTACCCCTAGCCCGTGGGGCGACTCACTAGAATGCTGTAACAGAAGCTTACAGGTCTTGGCTGCTCCTCATAGGGGGAAAACCTGGAGACATTTCCCCATAAGTCAGTAGGAATATGGCCCTCCTGGATAAGTCGGTCCTCGAACGGGGTCCCAACCCAAATCCACAAATAGAAAGAATCCGTCGTTCAAATAGGGGTTGTGGTTAAATCAAATGAAAAATGTATCACGGGGTCCAAACTGTGTGTAAAATACGCGATGTGTCAGTCTCACATAGACCTTTATCAAACATACAGTCCACACTGATGATCCTGCGAGATGCTGCTCAGGGTAGATAGTATAGCATCCTTCAGATGGCGTGCTGAAGAGGATTCACCAGGGTCCGACCACCGAGGCATAGTGCAAGATAATGCAAGATTGGCCGCTTGTGGTGCAGCACGCTGCCAGCCTGGAGGAGGAAACGTGTCAGGTCAGCGCACGCCCGCACCGCACACTGCACTGAGAATCTGCGATCGGCCATTGTGCAGTGTGCAGAGTCTCACACAAGGGAGCAGGCATTGTCTGTATGTAATGTTATTTACCTAGTCTGCTATATATATATATATATATATATATATATATATATATACTGTATATATATGTGCAACAGTATTATAGGGTAAGTGCAGCATTAAAATTAGCCCACTAGAGGGGGTATGTTAGGACCATATAGTGATAGTACAGTACATAGTTAATTTAGGAGGGGCCAGCTGTCAATAAGACAAGAGCATTTCCTGAATGTAATCAGGGAGCCCAGATAGCTCAGCAGGGCCTTAGAGCCCAGGCCACACAGTGGGCTTGTAACGTTGAAAGCTAGAAACCCAGTTGTTCAAGGCCAGGGAACCAGAAACTGCAGCAGGACAGGAACTCAGGTGGCTCTATCATGTGGCAGCTTACCACATGGGCAGATGCCCTTATGTCTGGTGCGAAGCGAAGTGGGGAACTCCTAAGAGTAGTAAAGCTGGATAGGGCAGACACTGCGGTACCGGTCAAGACAGTATGATCCGGGAATGTGCTGAAGGACATGAGGGAGAGCACCGGGAAAGTGAAGGATGTAAACCGTGTGGAACCCTATGTCAATGCTGTAATGGATTTGGATGTGCTGAGAAAAGAAACCAGTAAAGTTACCCATTTAAAGTTGTGCAGGGGGATGATATATTACGTTTATACCTTTGCCTTTCTCTTTCATCCCGGTGCTTTATATTATCAGTGTTTGTATATTTGTTACCATATGATGGTACTGCTACACGATTTAGTGTATTACCACTCCTATACAATAGTACTGCTACACTGTCATGTGTATTACCATGTCTGGCTAAATGTATATATGTGTAGTGTTATACTGTTCTAATGTTGCTATGTATAGTGTATAGGGTAAGTGCAGTTATTGAATTGGCCACTAGATGGGGGCATTATAGTGTACAGAGCTTCCAGCTAGGGAGTAGTGTAGGAAATGGTTAACATAGGAGGACCTGCTGTGTGATAAGGTTAGGAATGTTTTTTGGTACAAGGAGAAGGGAGCTCGAATAGTCCACATGGGCTCTAGGCCCAGGACACCACAGCAGTCACGCAACATTTAAGAAGAAGAAGAGAAGTATAGCCATTAGGAGTCTATAGGACAGAAATATGGTGTCAAGCAGCAGAATTGCAGCAGTTCATAGCTGGAGGAAGGAAGCAGTCCGGAATAGTACAGGGCGCAGATTGTTCAGCATGTGGCAGATTATTGCATGGGTCGATGCTCTCAGAACCCGGGCGAAACGGACTAGAGATTCCCCAGGCACTGTGAGTCTGAACAGGGAGAACACTGCGGTACCGTCTAAGGCGCTATTACCCCGTAATGCACTGGAGGACGTGGAACGGAGTGCAGGAAAAGAGCAGAATGAGAACTGCATGGGACTTGTTGATGTTATTACTGACAGAAATGTGCTGCCAAGTTGTACAAGTAAAGTTTCACATGTTGCATTTGAACCGGACTGTGTCTCAATTAAAAATAAATAATAATCTTTATTTTTATACAGCGCTAACATATTCCGCAGCGCTTTTACAGTTTTGCACACATTATCAACTCTGTCCCCAATGGGGCTCACAATCTAAATTCCCTATCAGTATGTCTTTGGAATGTGGGAGGAAACCGGGTGGGGCCTAGAAGGAAAACCTGGGTGCAGCTGCACGGCGCCATTGTGTGATCTTGGACTGGCAGCGATGAGGCACTCCTGCATCCGTAGCTGTCAAGGCATAGGCCGCATGGAGTGGAGGTGGTGGCAGGAAGTCGAAAGAACACGGCCCAGCAGAACTTGGGAAGACACCGCGGAGGTCCCTACTCAACCACTCTTGGTGAAGTCCCAGGCGCAGAGTCGGAGGCCGGAGTAGTTATCTTCTTCCCGGAGGTCGGAGCCTATCTGTGCAGACCCAGAGTTGCGGTGCCAGGAGGAGGAACCAAGTTGTCTGGAACCGAAGTTGTTAACACAGCGGGGACCGGAAAGAACAACCACGCTGAGGAGCCAGCCCCGGAAGACGAGTATGAGCCGTTGCTCTATTTGCCAACAGCAGAGTACGCAGGCGCACCCACGGAAGGATCCAGCATTCCCAGGACGGGCACGACCAACATTTCTGAGAGGATGAGTGCACCTCAGCCCCTGGCCCCAGAGGGATGGTCCTTGTCACGGACCCCTGTATCAGAGGCTGTCTGTTATGATCTGGTGGCCAAGGAGCAGCATGGACGAGCTCTGGAGAAGGTGGCCTCTATAATGACCGCAGACCCTGAACTTAACACCGCAACTAGAAGTAGCTGTGGGATGTTCCTGTCACTCCCTAGACACCTCGTCACAGCCGGAGGACTAATTACCCCTAAAGAAAGAAACAGGAAAACTATCTTGCCTCAGAGAAAATTCCCAAAGGAAAGACAGCCCCCCACAAATATTGACTGTGAGAGGAGAGGGAAATTACACCCACAGACTGAAAACAGAATTTAGCAAAGGAGGCCGCTCTAGCTAGAAAGAAAAGACAGGACAGAGTACTATGCGGTTAGTATTAAAATACTACCAAAATCCACCACAGAGAATACAAAAATCTCCACAACTAACTAAAGGCATGGAGGGTAACTCTGCAACTCCAGAGCTTCCAGCTTGGCTGAATAAATCCTTACACAGAGAAAGCTGGACAAGAACAAACATAGCAATGCACTGAGCTATAAAGTCCACAGCATGTGGAATGCAAAAACAAAGCCAGGACTTATCTTTGATGATTTGGACAATCCAACAGGAGAAACCAAGCAGAGATGTGAATCCTCCAGAAAACAATGGACAACTGGCACTGACAAAAGGATCTAGCCAGAATAAGTAGCCCAGTCAAAATTGGTAGTAAGTGAAAGCACCTGATGACTGCTGAGATCAGCAGCAGTACCACTTACAACCACCGGAGGGAGCCCAAGAGCAGAATTCACAACAGCTGTCATCCGTCCCCGCGTCCAAGGAGAGGGGTCTACACACCGTTCCTGCCCCTCGGAGGCCTGGCCAGTCTCCAACACCGCCATGTACCTGGGCACCCCCATTTTCATTCTTCAGCAGAGGGCCCTTCTCCTACTCCCGGGCAGGCTGCCTGGATAGAGGATGTCATCAAAAGAAAGAAGAAAAGGGAGAAGGAGGTGTTGGCTGAGATGCGTCAACCCGGAGGGGGAATCCTGGCTGGTCGATGTACCCGCGGCTGGCTTGTGTACACAGACGTTGATCGGGGGTACGGTTTCATTAGGGAAGATGGGACTGATGCCAAGATTTATGTGAATGCGGCATCAGTTAAATTCGGCAAACCCAGGAAGGAGACTTTGTATCATTTTTTAAGGAGGACTGTCCCCGGGGTTATTATGCGGTAGCGGTCACCCTCTACAGTGAAAATGACCTGGGACAATTTCAGGGCCCGGGGCGAGATCGGCCGACACCTGACACCCGGACTACTGCCGGGCACAATTCAGAATTTTTTTCATCTTGGCAGCCCACGACCTCTGCGGCTGCAGAGTTGTCCTCGGCCCGAAATAGGGAGTGGGATTCAGCCACTCTTGCAACGGCACGGGATGTGCGCCATTGATCTGCCAGAACTTTGCTTTGAAAAAAAAAGTTTTGCACGTTGCACCTTGATATAATAAGAAATAGAACTGTTCATCGTTCCAGCAGGCGATGGAGCCCTGGGGCACCCCAAGAGTTGAGTGTAGTACAGCCGGATGGCCTAAGTGAATGATCACTGTATTTTTTTTTTTTTTTTGTTGCGCCCTTTCTGCTGGAAAGCAGGAATTTTCTTCCCTAACCATGACTTTGTAATGTTTCTGGATGGAGGAAAAATGGCTGGTCTCAACAAACTGGACCGTGTTATCCACAAGGGAAGGAGGAGTTCATCCCCAAGGACTTCAGACCCCATGCACGGGTCATGCTGTACATTTCTGTGTTAACTCACTGAATGGGACTGCATTGTGGTGAACTGCACCTGGAGGACTGTGAACCAGGATTATGTTCTTGCAACGCAGACTGTGCTGCGCCATTTTTTTGGGACTGGACTCACCATAAGTCGCTCTTATTAACATTAGGACTACCTCATGTTGCCTTCCTCCGTGGAGTAAAAGTTGTAAAAGTAAAGGTTTACGCAGTACTTGGTCGGGGACGACCAAATTAAAGAGAAGGGGGAATGTAGGGGAATGATATATTAAGTTTATATACCAAAAGAAAACGCAGCCGCACTGCCGCTGATATAAAACATCGATGACTAAATATATAGTATTCCTCGTTGCATTGGAGGTGCTTGCAATGAAAAACAGTCCATAAAAGTGCAATTCTGAGAAAAGATGCAATAGCACTCACCAATGAGGTGCAATGACGGTCCTTTTTATTGAAGAAACAGGTGCATGAACAAATCTTCACGGCATCGGGGGTGAGAAAAGGAAGTGAGCAGGGGAAGGCAAGACGACGGCAACCGTTTCGCGCTAATCCAGCGCTTCTACCCGTAGAAGCGCTGGATTAGCGCGAAACGGTTGCCGTCGTCTTGCCTTCCCCTGCTCACTTCCTTTTCTCACCCCCGATGCCGTGAAGATTTGTTCATGCACCTGTTTCTATATTAAGTTTATACCTTTGCTTTTCTCTTTCATTCCGGTGCCGCATGTTATCAGTGTTTGTATATTTGCTAATATATGATGGTACTGCTACACGATTTAGTGTACTACCACTCCTATACAATGGCACTGCTACACTGTCATGTGTGTTACCGTGTCTGGCTAAATGTATAAATGTGTAATGTTATACTGTTGTAATTCTGCTATGTATAGTATATAGGGTAAGTGCAGTTATTGAATTGGCCACTAGATGGGGGCATTAAAGTGTAGAGAGCTTCCAGCTAGGGTGTAGTGTAGGAAATGGTTAAAATAGGAGGGGCTGCTGTTTAATAAGGTTAGGAATGTTTTCTGGTATAAGGAGAAGGGCGCCCGAATAGTCCACATGGGATCTAGGCCTAGGACACCACAGCAGTCACGTAATGTTTAACAAGAGGAGTCTAGCCATTCAGAGTCTATAGGACAGAAGTATGGTGTCAAGCAGCAGGATTGCAGCAGTTCATAGCTGGAGGAAGGAAGCGGTCTGGAATAGTACAGGGCGCAGATTGTTCAGCATGTGGCAGATTATTGCCTGGGTCGATGCTCTCAGAACCGGGACGAAACGGACTAGAGATTCCCCAGGCACTGTGAGTCTGAATAGGGAGAATACTGCGGTACTGTCTAAGGCGCTATTACCCCATAATGTACTTGAGGACGTGGAACTGAGTGCAGGGAAAGAGCAGAATGAGAACTGCATGGGACTTGCTGTTGATGTTGTTACTGACAAGAATGTGCTGCCAAGTTGTTCCAGTAAAGTTTCCCATATTGCATCTGAACCGGACTGTGTCTCAATTCTTGTGAAGCCAGTTGCAGAAAGGCCTCAGCACCTCAGTGGTATCCAAGATGGCGCAGCGGGAGAAGACACAGGTGTGCGGGTGAGAGAATGCTGTTTTCATGTAAGCGGAGGCCAGGGCAAAGATACACTGGAGTGTTCGGCCATGACTACAGCCCTGGCGCTCCCTTACATTTGGAACTAGATTCTGTCACCATTTGTGTGCAATCATTGGGAGTGAGCCTGCAGCAAACCAGAGGTGACCCTGATGGTTCGGAGAATGGAGAGACAGGTACGCTGACAAAGGGACATTGTTTTCATGTGTCGGGTGGCCAGGGTGCGCTCCTGCAGCTGTCATTGCGGGCCACGACTACGTCCCTGACACCCCTCACAATTCCAAGTGGGCTCCTTCACATGATGGGGCCCGGGCAGCGGCCTTCTTTACTCCCCCAGTAACTATGCTACTGGATCCACTACTGTCATCTTTACATTAGTTCACCAATTACAGACTCAGCCGAGATAGGAGAAGATTTATTTATTACTCTGCCCATCAGAGCAGGAATTCTGGAAGATCTCCACATACATTCTGTATCACATTCTGTTAAAAATCACAGTTAAAAAACTGTGATGGCTTCTTCCTTAGTTTTCCCTAACTGAAAGCCCAATAACTTCGGCTCTTCTTCAGTATAAGGGAGAGGGACAAATATTTTAAGATGACAGCACTGATCTCCAAACCAAACCTGCAGAGAAACAGACAGACTCATTACAGAGGGAGCTCACTGCTCAGCACACAAACCTTTATATAAAGTATCCTGACATCCCATAATGTAATCAGTGTGTGACCCCACGTGTCTGTATGTATCCTGACATCCCATAATGTGATCAGTAGTGTATGACCCCACGTGTCTGTATGTATCCTGACATCCCATAATGTGATCAGGGTGTGACCCCACGTGTCTGTATGTATTCTGACATCCCATAATGTGATCAGTAGTGTATGACCCCACGTGTCTGTATGTATCCTGACATCCCATAACGTGATCAGTGTGTGACCCCGCATGTCTGTATGTATCCTGACATCCCATAATGTGATCAGTGTGTGACCCCACGTGTCTGTATGTATTCTGACATCCCATAATGTGATCAGTGTATGACCCCACGTGTCTGTATGTATCCTGACATCCCATAATGTGATCAGTGTGTGACCCCGCATGTCTGTATGTATCCTGACATCCCATAATGTGATCAGTGTGTGACCCCACCTGTCTGTATGTATTCTGACATCCCATAATGTGATCAGTGTGTGACCCCGCATGTCTGTATGTATCCTGACATCCCATAATGTGATCAGTGTGTGACCCCACGTGTCTGTATGTATTCTGACATCCCATAATGTGATCAGTAGTGTATGACCCCACATGTCTGTATGTATCCTGACATCCCATAATGTGATCAGTGTGTGACCCTGCATGTCTGTATGTATCCTGACATCCCATAATGTGATCAGTGTATGACCCCACCTGTCTGTATGTATCCTGACATCCCATAATGTGATCAGTGTGTGACCCCACGTGTCTGTATGTATCCTGACATCCCATAATGTGATCATTATGTGACCCCACGTGTCTGTATGTATCCTGACATCCCATAATGTGATCATTGTGTGACCCCACGTGTCTGTATGTATCCTGACATCCCATAATGTGATCAGTGTATGACCCCACGTGTCTGTATGTATCCTGACATCCCATAATGTGATCAGTGTGTGACCCCGCATGTCTGTATGTATCCTGACATCCCATGTGATCAGTGTGTGACCCCACGTGTCTGTATGTATCCTGACATCCCATAATGTGATCATTATGTGACCCCACGTGTCTGTATGTATCCTGACATCCCATAATGAGATCAGTGTGTGACCCCGCATGTCTGTATGTATCCTGACATCCCATAATGTGATCAGTGTGTGACCCCACGTGTCTGTATGTAACCTGACATCCCATAATGTGATCAGTGTGTGACCCCGCATGTCTGTATGTATCCTGACATCCCATAACGTGATCAGTGTGTGACCCCACGTGTCTGTATGTATCCTGACATCCCATAATGTGATCATTATGTGACCCCACGTGTCTGTATGTATCCTGACATCCCATAATGTGATCAGTGTATGACCCCACCTGTCTGTATGTATCCTGACATCCCATAATGTGATCAATGTATGACCCCACCTGTCTGTATGTATCCTGACATCCCATAATGTGATCAGTGTATGACCCCACCTGTCTGTATGTATCCTGACATCCCATAATGTGATCAGGGTGTGACCCCACCTGTCTGTATGTATCCTGACATCCCATAATGTGATCATTGTGTGACCCCACGTGTCTGTATGTATCCTGACATCCCATAATGTGATCAGTGTATGACCCCACGTGTCTGTATGTATCCTGACATCCCATAATGTGGTCAGTGTGTGACCCCACGTGTCTGTATGTATCCTGACATCCCATAATGTGATCATTGTGTGACCCCACGTGTCTGTATGTATCCTGACATCCCATAATGTGATCAGGGTGTGACCCCACGTGCCTGTATGTATCCTGACATCCCATAATGTGATCAGTGTATGACCCCACGTGTCTGTATGTATCCTGACATCCCATAATGTGATCATTGTGTGACCCCACGTGTCTGTATGTATCCTGACATCCCATAATGTGATCAGGGTGTGACCCCACCTGTCTGTATGTATCCTGACATCCCATAATGTGATCATTGTGTGACCCCACGTGTCTGTATGTATCCTGACATCCCATAATGTGATCATTGTGTGACCCCATGTGTCTGTATGTATCCTGACATCCCATAATGTGATCAGTGTATGACCCCACGTGTCTGTATGTATCCTGACATCCCATAATGTGATCAGTGTATGACCCCACGTGTCTGTATGTATCCTGACATCCCATAATGTGATCATTGTGTGACCCCATGTGTCTGTATGTATCCTGACATCCCATAATGTGATCAGTGTGTGACCCCACGTGTCTGTATGTATCCTGACATCCCATAATGTGATCAGTGTGTGACCCCGCATGTCTGTATGTATCCTGACATCCCATAATGTGATCATTGTGTGACCCCACGTGTCTGTATGTATCCTGACATCCCATAATGTGATCAGGGTGTGACCCCACATGTCTGTATGTATCCTGACATCCCATAATGTGATCAGTGTATGACCCCACGTGTCTGTATGTATCCTGACATCCCATAATGTGATCAGTGTATGACCCCACCTGTCTGTATGTGTCCTGACATCCCATAATGTGATCAGGGTGTGACCCCACATGTCTGTATGTATCCTGACATCCCATAATGTGACCAGTGTGTGACCCCACCTGTCTGTATGTGTCCTGACATCCCATAATGTGATCATTGTGTGACCCCACGTGTCTGTATGTGTCCTGACATCCCATAATGTGATCATTGTGTGACCCCACATGTCTGTATGTATCCTGACATCCCATAATGTGATCAGGGTGTGACCCCACGTGTCTGTATGTATCCTGACATCCCATAATGTGATCATTGTGTGACCCCACGTGTCTGTATGTATCCTGACATCCCATAATGAGATCAGTGTATGACCCCACGTGTCTGTATGTATCCTGACATCCCATAATGTGGTCAGTGTGTGACCCCACGTGTCTGTATGTATCCTGACATCCCATAATGTGATCAGGGTGTGACCCCACGTGTCTGTATGTATCCTGACATCCCATAATGTGATCAGTGTGACCCCACGTGTCTGTATGTATCCTGACATCCCATAATGTGATCATTGTGTGACCCCACATGTCTGTATGTATCCTGACATCCCATAATGTGATCAGGGTGTGACCCCACCTGCCTGTATGTATCCTGACATCCCATAATGTGATCATTGTGTGACCCCACGTGTCTGTATGTATCCTGACATCCCATAATGTGATCAGGGTGTGACCCCACGTGTCTGTATGTATCCTGACATCCCATAATGTGATCAGTGTGTGACCCCACGTGTCTGTATGTATCCTGACATCCCATAATGTGATCAGGGTGTGACCCCACGTGTCTGTATGTATCCTGACATCCCATAATGTGATCATTGTGTGACCCCGCATGTCTGTATGTATCCTGACATCCCATAATGTGATCATTGTGTGACCCCACATGTCTGTATGTATCCTGACATCCCATAATGTGGTCAGTGTGTGACCCCACGTGTCTGTATGTATCCTGACATCCCATAATGTGATCAGGGTGTGACCCCACGTGTCTGTATGTATCCTGACATCCCATAATGTGATCATTGTGTGACCCCACATGTCTGTATGTATCCTGACATCCCATAATGTGATCAGGGTGTGACCCCACCTGTCTGTATGTATCCTGACATCCCATAATGTGATCATTGTGTGACCCCACGTGTCTGTATGTATCCTGACATCCCATAATGTGATCAGGGTGTGACCCCACGTGTCTGTATGTATCCTGACATCCCATAATGTGATCAGTGTGTGACCCCACGTGTCTGTATGTATCCTGACATCCCATAATGTGATCAGGGTGTGACCCCACCTGTCTGTATGTATCCTGACATCCCATAATGTGATCATTGTGTGACCCCACGTGTCTGTATGTATCCTGACATCCCATAATGTGATCATTGTGTGACCCCACGTGTCTGTATGTATCCTGACATCCCATAATGTGATCATTGTGTGACCCCACGTGTCTGTATGTATCCTGACATCCCATAATGTGATCATTGTGTGACCCCACGTGTCTGTATGTATCCTGACATCCCATAATGTGATCAGTGTGTGACCCCGCATGTCTGTATGTATCCTGACATCCCATAATGTGATCAGGGTGTGACCCCACCTGTCTGTATGTATCCTGACATCCCATAATGTGATCATTGTGTGACCCCACATGTCTGTATGTATCCTGACATCCCATAATGTGGTCAGTGTGTGACCCCACGTGTCTGTATGTATCCTGACATCCCATAATGTGATCAGGGTGTGACCCCACGTGTCTGTATGTATCCTGACATCCCATAATGTGATCATTGTGTGACCCCACATTTCTGTATGTATCCTGACATCCCATAATGTGATCAGGGTGTGACCCCACCTGTCTGTATGTATCCTGACATCCCATAATGTGATCATTGTGTGACCCCACGTGTCTGTATGTATCCTGACATCCCATAATGTGATCAGGGTGTGACCCCACGTGTCTGTATGTATCCTGACATCCCATAATGTGATCAGTGTGTGACCCCACGTGTCTGTATGTATCCTGACATCCCATAATGTGATCAGGGTGTGACCCCACGTGTCTGTATGTATCCTGACATCCCATAATGTGATCATTGTGTGACCCCGCATGTCTGTATGTATCCTGACATCCCATAATGTGATCATTGTGTGACCCCACATGTCTGTATGTATCCTGACATCCCATAATGTGATCAGGGTGTGACCCCACGTGTCTGTATGTATCCTGACATCCCATAATGTGATCATTGTGTGACCCCACATGTCTGTATGTATCCTGACATCCCATAATGTGATCAGGGTGTGACCCCACGTGTCTGTATGTATCCTGACATCCCATAATGAGATCAGTGTATGACCCCACGTGTCTGTATGTATCCTGACATCCCATAATGTGGTCAGTGTGTGACCCCACGTGTCTGTATGTATCCTGACATCCCATAATGTGATCAGGGTGTGACCCCACATGTCTGTATGTATCCTGACATCCCATAATGTGATCAGGGTGTGACCCCACATGTCTGTATGTATCCTGACATCCCATAATGTGATCAGGGTGTGACCCCACGTGTCTGTATGTATCCTGACATCCCATAATGAGATCAGTGTATGACCCCACGTGTCTGTATGTATCCTGACATCCCATAATGTGGTCAGTGTGTGACCCCACGTGTCTGTATGTATCCTGACATCCCATAATGTGATCAGGGTGTGACCCCACATGTCTGTATGTATCCTGACATCCCATAATGTGATCAGGGTGTGACCCCACATGTCTGTATGTATCCTGACATCCCATAAAGAGATATTCCCATCTCACAGATCCTGTCCCGATATGTAGTAGGTGTAATAATAATAATAATATTAGCACACATCTCCAATTACAAATGTAGAATAGTTTTTTTAATTCATACGCGCAGGCATTGCTAGAACTTAGGTATCCATGGTTACGTCCACTGATGAAGTGAAAGCTAGTTACTAATGGATACCTAAGTTCTTGCAATGCCTGCACATGAGGAAAGAGATGTTCTTTGACTTGATAAGTTATCGCTCAGAGAGATTCTATGATTCCGATTTACCAGGTTAATTAGATTTCTCTGTTATTACAGAGCGCCCTCTGCTGGATACTTATCACCCCCCGGCCCACCAGGATCACGTGGACCCCTGTAGATCACTTACCTTCACTATGTAGTTGATTCCAGCCACAACTTGACTTCTGTAAACCAGAGCCGTAAACTCTCCGGCATTTATCCCGGATTCTTTTACAAACTGAGCTTTTACCTGATGACAAAAAAAGACAAAAGAATAAAAGAATAAAAGGTTGTATGTGACCTCATGACACCCGACACGAGGACTGGATGTCTACACTGGAGAAGGACTGAAGATGAGGAGTATGGAGGAGCGGACGGGAATGGATGAACGGACAAGGTGTCGCCCGGACCCTTCCCAAGAAGACCCCGCAATAATGACGAGTGCGTCCAAACGAGCTGAACCAGGGCTTTTGTGGGCACATTTCGGCCACTTGCATTCAGCCACACATGTTACCTCACTTTATGGCTCCAGAACCACAACCCTCCACATCAGCTGAGGGAGAAGATGTGGAGCCGAGAGACCAGACAGCTCTTTAGGGAGAGGACACCACAAGAATAAAACATCATTTTTCCATTCTTACTGCTGCGAGAACAGTGCAGACAACTTTATCAGTCTCCTATCCAGAGATGTCAGAAGTTGTGCAGGATCCAACCTGCTGACTGTCTCCCTTCAAGGAGCTTCTACCCCAAATTTAGAAGAAGCTGATAATACGCCATGATGTTCCTCACCTTGTCAGAGGCAGCTTGTACATCTGCATCAGCCGGCTTCTCTGGGCCAAATCCACCAGTTAACCCTGCCATCCTGAGTGCGAGCTCTGCGGACCGAGAACGTGCAGACACCTGCTTATATATCCATGGAGCAAACCACTCAGTGATGGGAGGGGGTATCTGACGTCGAGGAGCACATATTCTTCCACATTAATCTATGAGGCCGCCCTATCAGCACAGTGGTTGGAGCCGGTTAGACCTGTCAGGGGTGGATGTGGGACAGGTAGGGAAGCTGCTCGTACAGGATGGGAGGAAGAGACATCCACAATATTCATGAGCTGTAAATGCATCTTTATAATTAACTAGATGGTGGCCCGATTCTAACGCATCGGGTATTCTAGAATATGCTTGTCCACGTAGTATATTGCACAGCCCACGTAGTATATAGCCCAGCCACATAGTATATTGCCCAGTTACGTAGTATATTGCCCAGTGAGGTAGTATATTGCCCAGTGACGTAGTATATTGCCCAGCCACGTAGTATATTGGCCAGCCACGTAGTATACAGCACAGAGCCACGTAGTATATTGCCCAGTGACATAGTATACAGCACAGAGCCACGTAGTATATTGCCCAGCCACGTAGTATATTGCCCAGCTATGTAGTATATTGCCTAGCTACGTAGTATATTGCCCAGCCACGTAGTATATTGCCCAACCACGTAGTATATTGCCCAGCTATGTAGTATATTGCCCAGCCATGTAGTATATTGCACAGCGACGTAGTATACAGCACAGAGCCACGTAGCATATTGCCCAGCCACGTAGTATATTGGGCAGTCACGTAGTATATTGCCCAGCTACGTAGTATATTGCCCAGCTACGTAGTATATTGCCCAGCCACGTATGTCAAAGGTTAAAAAATAAAAAATAAACATATACTCACCTTCCGAGAGCCCCTTGTAGTTCTGTTGCCTCCTTCTCGCGCAGGCGCACAGGACCTGTGATGACGTTGCGGTCACATGACCGTGACATCATGGCAGGTCCTTCTCGCAGATCATCCTTGCCACCGGAACCTGCCGCTTGCATGGAGGGGTCACCGGAGCGTCGCGAGGAGCGGGAAAAGCGGCGGAAGGTGAGTATATAATGATTTTTAATTTTTTTATTATTTTTAACATTAGATGTTTTTACTATTGACGCTGCATAGGCAGCCTCAATAGTAAAAACTTGGTCACACAGGGTTAATAGCGGCGGTAACGGAGTGAGTTACCCGCGGCATAACGCGGTCCGTTACCGCTGGAATTAACCGTGTGTGAGCGGTGACTGTGGGGTGTATGGAGCGGGCGCCGGGCACTGACTGCAGGGGAGTAGGGAGGGACTAATCGGACTGTGCCCGTCGCTGATTGGTCACGGCAGCCATGACAGGCAGCTGGCGAGACCAATCAGCGACTTGGATTCCATGACAGACAGAGGCCGCGACCAATGAATATCCGTGACAGACAGAAAGACAGACAGAAGGACAGACAGACAGACGGAAGTGACCCTTAGACAATTATATAGTAGATAGTAACCTCTCATTATCATGGCAGCCAGTGATGAAATCTCTAGAGATGCGGCATTCAATCTGGGCCAATGAAAATACATGGAAATATGGAGGAAACAACTTGGAAAAGATACATGGTATGGAAAGAAATGTTATTTTTTTCAGCTCCGTTGTCCTTCGTGTCCATTGCTCCCATTATATAACATCCGGCCCCATTTCCCCAGTGTATAATATCCACCTGACTACATTGTGCCGGCTGTGCAGTTGGTGGAGGAGGGGTAATGCTATGGTTCCAGCGATGGGAGAACTTAATCTTCAGAACAAGACATTGTGGACAATCGTAGCTTAGCTCCAGCTTTGTCATGGCGTATCATGTTCCCTATGACCGTGCCCAGTCCATAAAGTCCATACAGACATGGTGGGGAGTTTGGTGAACATGTCCGGCCACACAAGAGTCCAGACCCCAACCCATCCAACACCACAGGGATGGAATAGACTAGAGACAGTGATGTGTATAGAAATGGTGAATAAGATGTGACCTTTATCAATTACACATTTTGCCAAATTTGGATGACGACTAGTGTTGAGCATTCCGATACCGCAAGTATCGAGTATCGGCCGATACTTGCGGGTATCGGAATTCCGATACCGAGATCCGATACTTTTGTGGTATCGGGTATCGGTATCGAAACAACATTAATGTGTAAAAGAAAGAATTAAAATAAAAAATATTGCTATACTCACCTCTCCGACGCAGCCTGGACCTTACCGAGGGAACCGGCAGCGTTCTTTGCTTAAAATGCGCGCGTTTACTGCCTTCCGTGACGTCACGGCTTGTGATTGGTCGCGTGCTGCCCATGTGGCCGCGACGCGACCAATCACAGCAAGCTGTGACGTAATTTTCAGATCCTGAATGCCTAATTCTAGGCATTCAGGATTTGAAAATTACGTTACGGCATGTGATTGGTCGCGTCGCGGTCACATGGGCGACGCGACCAATCACAAGCCATGACGTCACGGGAGGCAGGAAACGCGCGCATTTTAAAATTACGTCACGGCTTGTGATTGGTTGCGTGCCGCCCATGTGACCGCGACGCGACCAATCACAGCAAGCCGTGACGTAATTTCAGGTCCTGAATGCCTAATTCTGCATTCAGGACCTGAAAATTACGTCACGGCTTGCTGTGATTGGTTGCGTCGTGGCCACATGGGCGGCACGCGACCAATCACAAGCCGTGACGTCACGGAAGGCAGTAAACGCGCGCATTTTAAGCAAAGAACGCTGCCGGTTCCCTCGGTGAGGTCCAGGCTGCGTCGGAGAGGTGAGTATAGCAATATTTTTTATTTTAATTCTCTCTTTTACACATTAATATGGATCCCAGGGCCTGAAGGAGAGTTTCCTGTCCTTCAGACCCTGGGAACCATCAGGGATACCGTCCGATACTTGAGTCCCATTGACTTGTATTGGTATCGGGTATCGGTATCGGATTAGATCCGATACTTTGCCGGTATCGGCCGATACTTTCCGATACCGATACTTTCAAGTATCGGACGGTATCGCTCAACACTAATGACGACATTTTCTTTTCAAATCCAATGACTGATTCTTCTGCCTTCTTATGCACTGATTAAAAAAACACTTCTATTTTTAACCATCACATATGGATTTTGCACAAAACGTGCGTGAAAATACATACAAGCGAGATGAACAAGAAAAATCTTTATTCTGGACAAAAATGTACACAATATTGTACATAAAAATGTATTGAATATTCAATCTGCAACTTTATTGGAAATTCATTCTTTCGCCTTTTCCTTCTCTTCCAAGCTTCTCTTAATACCTCTTCTGTTATAGAAGGCCTGCGGATCTTCTCTGTGAAGCATCCAGCAGTAGTCACCCATCAAGTTCACGTTCCATCTGTTCCATGCACACATCGTGAACACCTCAAGAACCCCTAAAGACCGAGCTCATACCATAGAAGTTAAAAATAAGTTTAAGCTACTAAAATCATCTGTGGCATCAACTGAAGAATATTCCCGTCCTTTTACAACTTGTGATATTGAAATTTCCCTTGTCGATACTAAAAGTAACAAAGCTCCTGGATTTGATGGGATTCATCCCGACTTTCTCAAAAATTGAGGACCTTTTGCGAAAAAATGGCTAGCAAAGTTCTTCTCAGATATCATGGAGAATGCTCAAGTCCCTATAAGGAGATTGCTTTCCCTGCTCCTTACCTGGAACCATTTAGTCAGACAGCTGGGTTGTTGGGGGGAGGACTTTCTGCCCTGGACAGAGGGGATCATGTGACTGCTGGGGGCAGAGAGGAAGAGAGAGGGGTGTGGTCAGAAAAAAGCGGGAGAGCGGAGCACACGGGACAGAGGGGACAGCGCGCCAGACAGAAAGTAGGCTGCAGCGCCACGCTCCCCGAGAAGGAGTGCTCCCCGTGAGGGCACTGAGGCTGAGATACCAGCCGTAGTGAAGGCTGGATGTGAGCGTGTGGACTTGGAAGCCTCCGTAATCAGAGAAGACGTATCCCCTGACAGTGACCTGAGCGCGCAGCCCCGGTGACCGCAGTGACAAGCCAGGACCCCTGAGCGTGACAAAGTAAACTGCTCAGTGTGTATGTAGCATTGCTACTGCAGAAAGACTGCCAGCCTAATATACAGAGACTCGCAGCAGAGTGGCTGTGTTACTTCCTGCTTCCAGCTTCACTGGGAGAAAAGGCTGCAAAGACTTAAACCCGGAGTCTCCAGTTCCCAGGAGACAGATGAGAGACTTCAGGATCTTCAAGCGCTGCTGGTGACTGTACCCATGTTGGAATAAGGACCCTCCAGTCAGGACCGCCCTGGACTGATAAGTTACAAGAACACTCGTTAACCATTTCGATTCCGCTTAACTGTTTACTGTTTGCTTTATCTCTATTAACCCCGTTTACTCCCTGCGAGGAGAATCTTACTCCTGTAAATAAATTCCCCTCAACAGTTGGTCTGTCTGTTCCGTGGTGACATACTCAACTTTGCACTCTATTACATCCCCAGTAAATTAAAACACGCCAAGATCATTACATTGTTAAAGCCTGGGAAGCCTGATGATAATCCATCAAGCTATAGACCCATTGCTTTATTTAGTTGCCTTTACAAGCTGTTAGAACGCTTAATCTATATAATCTATAACAAGATCAACTTAAATATTTTCGACTCAATACCTGTAGAGCAAGCCGGCTTTAGACCTGCTCGAAACTGCAGTGACCAGGTCTTAGCCTTGACAACTTTAATTGAAGCTGAATTTCAAAAGAACAAGAAGGTTTCAGTGGCGTTAATCGATCTTTCTGCCGTATATGACACTGTGTGGAGGGAAGGACCAGTTGTAAGAAAACCTTAAACAATGGTTTGGCCCAGGGATCAGTGCTGGCACCTCTCCTGTTTGCTTTGTACCTAGCTGACATTCCTGACACAATATCACGGACATTTGGATACGCCGATGACTGGGC
This sequence comes from Ranitomeya variabilis, assembly GCF_051348905.1. NCBI lineage: Eukaryota > Metazoa > Chordata > Amphibia > Anura > Dendrobatidae > Ranitomeya > Ranitomeya variabilis. Next base: position 12,261,343 of record NC_135234.1, on the reverse strand, counting down.
ACTTGCTACAATGAGCAAAACAATGGAGGAAGCAGAGGAGGTTCTAACAGAAGATCTTAGTGTAATGGGAAAGTATTTTCGACAATGGAGACTAAAGCCCAATCCATCAAAAATGGAAGTATGTTGCTTTAATTTACACAACGCAAGCGCTACGGCTGAACTTAAAGTACATTTTGAAAGTCAACTTGTCAAACACAACTTCATTCCCAAGTATTTAGGCGTAATCCTTGATAGAAGCCTAACCTTCAAATCTCACTTGGATAAGACACCACAGAAACTGAAAGCACGCAATAATATTATTCAGAAACTCTGCGGATCCTCCTGGGGTTCCTCAACACCTGTCTTGAGAACGTCAACCCTTGCCTTGGTGTACTCTACCGCAGAATATTGTGCTCCAGTATGGCTGAATAGTTGTCATGTGAAGGCAATCGACAATCAGCTGAACAACTCTATGCGCATAATTTCTGGTGCTATCAGACCTATGCCCGTCCACTGGTTACCTGTCTTGAGCCATATAGCACCTGCAAATCTGAGAAGACAAAAGCTCCTACTTAAAGAATACACCAAAGTAGTGAATAATGAAAATCTACCAATACATCAAAATATCCAAGATGTTCAAATACAGTGACTGAAATCAAGACATCCACCCATGCAAACCGCAATTACCCTGTATGATCATGATTTCAATTTAGAAGAGAAATGGTGAGAACTTTGGGTCAGTGCACTTTGGGTCCTCACTTACAAAATCCACCACCAGGCTTCAATCTACCAAGGAAAACCTGGGTCACTTTGAATCGTATCAGAACAAACTTTGGTGTCTGTGCAGATGTTATGCATAAGTGGGGAAAATCTGACTCTCCTGCCTGTGACTGTGGAGCTGACCATCAAACAATTCAGCACATTGTACAGGAATGTTCCCTCAGATCTTATACTGGTGACAAGAATGATTTCTACACTGGAAATGACAATGTTATTGCATACAAAGAAAACTTCGATATCCGACTCTGATTTCTGTTCCTTTGTTCTTTTCAATCACAGTTTATTGTTTGATATTTATTTTTATGATGTTAAAATATATGTTCATACGATTAAATACAAAAAATCCATTGGTATCGTCGTTCCATCTCTTTGATATCCTGATTAAATCTTTCTCCTTGCTTTTCCCTAACACCACCAAGGTTTTCGGGAAAGTAGTCCAAATAGGAATGTAAAAAATTTAACTTCAAATTCAACAGTCCACCAAGGGCTTTGAACAGGTAAGGACTGGGGCTGAAATTCAGCCCTAGCATATGAAATCACACAGGCCTATGTTGTCCCCGTCCCCATGCACTAGATGAAATATATTAATATTACTCTGGATGGAGGAAAGGAAGATTTTCTACAACACCACTATTTCTAATGATACCTGTGGCTGCTGCGGTAAGTGACGGAGTCAGCGACTTTGTGCTCCATCACAACTCTTCACAGTATGGGGGTCTTCAGAACACCGATTCTGTTAACAATGTAGCAGACAAGGCAGCCCATGACCACAAAGGCCTTTCTGGCATTTGCCAGAATTGCCAGATGGCCAGTCCGGCCCTGGCTTTGAAACATTTCAGCATGTTCTCCACGATGGACTTACATTTTGGATCTTTGTTGCTACCTAGAAATTTCTTCATGACTTATTTAAAATAATCCCAAGGCCTTGTCTCAACAGTTTTCATTTTTGTTTCAAACACATCATCATTCATAAGTTTCCGAATGTCCAGACCTACAAAAATGCTTTCCTTCAGTTTTGCTTCTAACAGTCCAACAGTCCCTGAAAGTTGGTACACAGGTATTTAAAAGTCTCTCCTTCTCTTGAAAGAGCTTTAACAAACTGCTTCATCAGTCCAAACTTAATGTAGAGTGATAGCAGGAGATCTTTAGAGGGATCAACTAAACTTTCCACAACTATGTTCTTGAATCCAGGTTGCAAAGATGTTCTTGTTGGACAACTTTTTTGGCTCCAGTGATGAGTCCTATCCCAGTTGTCCCCTTCACACAAAAACATGGGTACTATGTGCATCCTCCTTGCTGCCCAAGGAGCAAAGAGATTACTTTCAGATCACCACATATTGACCATCCTTGATCCTCATAGTTAAGCTTCATGAGAATAAAGTCTAAATTCTCATAGCTTTCCTTCAAGTGCACAGAAAGCCCTACAGGCACTGAAGCATACTTGCTGCCATTGTGCAGTAGCACAGCGTTCAGACTTTTTTTTATAGATGAATCAATAGTCTCCTCTCGCTCACAAATTTTTCCATCAGCCCAAGAACATCACTGCAATACACTAGGACACCATCTTGAGAAAACTATAGAAGGAATCCCTTTTCTCTGCTTCTGTACCATGAAAAACAGGTAGCAGAAGCTAGCAGGCTCTTTTCCTTTAGTCTAGAGACTAAAAAGTTCTGCTGAATGTTTAGGAAGATCCAAAGCCCTGACCTAATCATTTAATTTGAAATAAAAAAAATTGTGAAAAAAAGCTGCGGCTTGTTGGTACTTGCGTGGAAGTCCTCGTCAGAATCCTGCTCTTCATGTTCTGGATCAGGCGTATCTCGAAGTCTCTGTGGAGGTGAAGGAACAGGTATTCCTGGACCGTGAGTCACAGGGGGAATTACTGGCAGGAAGTCCAGGTATATACTGTAATTTCCTTCTTGTTTTTAAGGTTGAATCCCTGCACATTTCACATATAAAAGTAGGAGTCATCACTATGATTTTGCAGTTCCCTCCAGATCATAAGATACCAAACGAAAGCTCTGTTTTCCCTTTAGACGTCTGTCCTAGTTCTTCTATACACAGAACACACTACATGTGGAGCCCACGACTTATCCGTAATGTTCCTTCATCATTTCTTCACTGCAAAACAACCGCAAATGCAGCAAAAGTTGGGTGAATTACGACACCCCCTTGCAGACATTTTGATCTCGTTGTTAGAAACAGATGCTTAATCCACCACAACCACTAAATACGGAAAGGAATCATGGTGAGCAGCGCCGCCACACTCTTATCAACGCTGTCCAAAAGAATATCTGCCTTTGCTCCCCATAGCAACCAATCACAGCGCAGCTTTCCGTTCTTATACTGCTGAGGTAAACTGAAAGCTGTGCTATGATTGGATGCTGTGGACACCACCACACTCTTTGGAAGCTGGATTAAGAAAATCTTCTCTGCCCACAGCAGCCAGTCACAGTACAGCATCCATTCATTTCTAAACAATCTAATGACACCAAACTTATCCACCAAAGGTCACACAAAAGGGTCAAAGTATGGTGCATGAAAAAGCCTAGTTTGTGAAAAAAACTGTACGTGATGGAATTTTTTTCGATATTTTTATTGAGTTCAGAGATCGAAAATATATAAAATCACCTCTTACTTGTCAAACAATTTTCCCCTTGCAGATCTGTGTTATTAGCTCAGTCGTCTTGTGTCTATGTTTCCATCTTATATTCAAGACTCAACGGAATTATTGATCAGGTCGCAAGGAATATCCTGTGATTGTGACATGCTCATGGCCTCTGCTGACATCGAGTCTCTATATAACTCCATTACACGAGGATGGCCACAAGATGTTGGATTTTGTTTGAGATCAACGAACCTTGAATGTGATCCGATTGATCTTCTTCTCCTTCTATTGCGCTTTATATTTACTTTTTATTCAAAGTCGTCTTTATCTCCAAGAGAGAGGTACTGTAATGGGGGCATCTTGTGCACCCTCATATGCAATCCTCATTCTTAATTATTGTGAGCAAAACATTGACTACCCCCACCTATAAATCGGGCACAATTCACATGTGGGTTCGGTTCATCGACGATATTTTTATTTTTTGCTAAGGTGAACTGAATCAGCTGGACATATTTTTCAATGAACTGAACAGTAGCAGAGACAACACTCGATTGACATATACCTACAGCTCTGTTGAGATTGAATTTTGGGACCTTAAGATCTTGAAGCAAGTTGATAACTCTTTATGGTCATACCAGGCTTTTTGACTGGACTGGGCCGTTCGCTGATGTTCATTAGCCAAGGTAGCTAGCTGGGCGAGACAGTCTCTGAACTCTAGAATGTAGGGAATGATGGGCGTTCCGGTATCTGCGATATCTCCCTCCAATTGTTCTTTCAGAAGAAGGAGAGGCCCACGGACCTTCTGCTCCCACAAAATGACTTTGTAACTCCCTAATGTCATTTCCAAGGAGGATATCTGCAGGAAGTCCTCCCATAACTCCAATCCAACACAGTTTTTCTCCAAAACCATAATCCAAACGTACCAAAGCTCGCTGTATATATTTGCGGACACCCCCCGCCAGGACAATGGGAATTCCCGGGCCCTGGTGAATTGCCTCGGGTCGAACTACACAGGGGTCAGCGATAGTCAGGAATGCCCCCGTGTCTCTAAATCCCGACACTTTGTATCCATCAATTAAGACATCCTGCATGTGGCATTGGCATTGCTCTGTATTTCTGATGGACAAAGGCCGGAGTCCGTACACTCCAGGTGGGGTATCTATGGTGCCGTGGTTGGTGGTCCACTCTGGTGGGGGTGGTGGTAGCTCTTCCTCAGGCGGGATGGAGTGCACAAGATGTACTGGATGAGGTGGGGCTGCGTGGGGCTCCCTCCGAATCCTTGAGGGACAGCAAGACTGCAAATGTCCAGGTTGCCCACACCCATAACATCTCTTCTCTGTGACACCCCCAGGTCGTGGTCGGAACTGTTGGGGCCCAGGATTGTGAGGCGTGATTGTCATTGGCTTGCGACTTGGTGGAAGGGCAGATATAATCGGAGGGGAACGGAGCGCGGTAGCAGGCTGTGGTTCATTGTCCAGAAGCCTCCTCCATTGCGGTCAGGTAGTAAGGGCTTCATCGGCCAGGGCTGCAGCTCTATCCACGGTGCACGGCGTGCGCTCCCGGACCCATTCCTGTACCTCTGTGGGGCACTTGGCAAGAAATTGTTCTATAAGGAATGCCTGTATAACATCTTCCACAGTAAAGGCGTTTTCTGCTTCCAACCATCTCCGACATGCCTGGGACATCTTATGTGCATACATCCTAAACGATCCCCCCGTAGTGCATGGGAGGACTCGGAACTTGGCCCTATATGAGTCTGGGGTGATAGCATGGTAATCCTGGATAGTCTGCTTTACAATGTTATAATCCCGATTCCGCTGTGAGTCAATGGTTCGTTAAGCCTCCGCCAGGCTACCGTTCAGGAGTCTCACTAACAAACGCATCCAGCCAGAGTGGGGCACCTCCATCACAGCACACTGCTGCTCAAAGTCCTTGAAGAACCTCTCCACATCTCTGGAAGCCTCATCAAATGGCTTAAACTCTGTCCGGGTGATCCGTACAGGTTCCTGGATCGTTGGGTTTACATTCCACATTGCATTACTCCCTCTTTCAAGCTCCATTGCTTCTTGTCTCCGCTATGCCCGGCGGGCAGCCTCCTCCTTGTACTTCTGAGAGATGCCTGAGCCCTGAACCACCATCTCTTCTTCGTACCACACCACCCACTGGCTTTTTGGGGTGGGGGTCCTCGTCTCCAGTGCTTGTCCTTCAGACATGTGGGAGGAGGTGGCCGGGCTGGCACCCACCAGTAGGTCAATCAAGGCCTCTTTAGTCAGTCCCTGGTAGTTCAGGCCCAGGTCTCTGGCTCTCTCCTGTAAACTGGATACAGTTCAATTTCTGTACTCACTCTGTGGGTGGTTCTCCATTAGGTTACGCTCTGTTGATCCCACTGCTGCCACCAGTTGTCACAGGGTTCTTCTCCGGTATCACACAATCAACAGAGCTAGAGTATAGTAAACAATTCCAAGACCTTTATTTAGGAAAAAATACGAAAGGTCCATATACGATCTACCACACAAAGGATAAAATAGTCCAGAACACGAATGCAGTTCAGTAACAGGATAAAAGTCCAACAATCCAGCAGAGGATAGCATAGTCCCTTGTTGTGAATTAGACTTTTTGGCTCCCTCTTGTGGTTACTAGTGATATGACTCTGGGATTGTCTTTCCTCAGTTTGGCACCCACCTGGGTCGTTAGTCCAGGGGTGTTGCTATATAAACTTCCTGGATCCTTAGTCCAGTGCCTGGCATCGTTGTAATCAGATCCTTTCTGTTTGCTCCTGTCTGCTGGTCCTGGTTCGTGCATAATTAAGCTAAGTCCTGCTTCTTTGTTTTTTGGTTATTTGCTTTGCTCTTATTTTTGTCCAGCTTGTACTAAATGTGATTCCTGACTTTGCTGGAAGCTCTAGGGGACTGGTGTTCTCCCCCCGGGCCATTAGACGGTTCGGGAGTTCTTGAATATCCAGCGTGGATATTTTGATAGGGTTTTTGCTGACCATATAAGTCATCTTACTATATTCTGCTATTAGCTAGTGGGTCTCTCTTTGCTACATACCTAGCTCATTCTTACGTTTGTCTTTTCCTCTTACCTCACCGTTATTATTTGTTGGGGGCTTGTATCCAACTTTTGGGGTCTTTTCTCTGGAGGCAAGAAAGGTCTTTCTTTTCCCTTCTAGGGTTAGTTAGTTCTCCGGCTGGCGCGAGACGTCTAGAACCAACGTAGGCACGTTCCCCGGCTGCTGCTATTTGTGGTGCTAGGATTAGATATATGGTCAGCTCAGTTACCACTGCCCTATGAGCTGGTTTTTTGTGTTTGCAGACTTAGTAATTATTTCTGAGACCCTCTGCCATTGGGGTCATAACAGTATGCCAAGCCAACATTGAATGTTTAATGCATTGCAGAAGTGGGATAATAAGAAAGGAAATTATGAGTTTTTTTTTTTTTTTCCTCTCTTCCTCCCCTTTACCTCTGAGTGGCTTGTGCTTGCTGCAGACATGAATGTCCAGACCTTGATTACAAGTGTAGACCAGCTTGCTGCTCGTGTGCAGGGCATACAAGATTTTGTTACCAGTAGTCCAATGACTGAACCTAAAATACCTATTCCTGAACTGTTTTCTGGAGACCGATTTAAGTTTAGGAATTTCAGGAATAATTGTAAATTGTTTCTATCTCTGAGACCCCGTTCATCTGGAGATTCAGCTCAGCAAGTTAAAATTGTTATCTCTTTTTTACGGGGCGACCCTCAGGATTGGGCTTTCTCGCTAGCGCCAGGAGATCCGGCATTGGCAAATATTGATGCATTTTTTCTGGCGCTCGGATTGCTTTACGAAGAACCCAATCTTGAAGTTCAGGCAGAAAAAGCCTTGCTGGCTATTTCTCAGGGCCAGGATGAAGCTGAAGTGTATTGCCAAAAATTTCGGAAATGGTCCGTGCTTACTCAGTGGAATGAGTGTGCTCTGGCCGCAAATTTCAGAAATGGCCTTTCTGAAGCCATTAAGAATGTGATGGTGGGTTTCCCCATTCCTACAAGTCTGAATGATTCCATGGCGCTGGCTATTCAAATTGACCGGCGTTTGCGGGAGCGCAAAACCGCTAATCCTCTGGTGGTGTTGTCTGAACAAACACCTGATTTAATGCAATGTGATAGAATTCAGACTAGAAATGAGCGGAAAAATCATAGACGTCAGAATGGGTTGTGTTTTTACTGTGGTGATTCTACACGTTATATCAGCATGCTCTAAACGCCTAACAAGGGTTGTTAGTCCTGTCGCCATTGGTAATTTGCAACCTAAATTTATTTTGTCTGTGACTTTAATTTGCTCATTGTCTTCTTACCCTGTTATGGCGTTTGTGGATTCAGGTGCTGCCCTGAGTCTTATGGATCTGTCATTTGCCAAGCGCTGTGGTTTTGTTCTTGAACCGTTGGTAAATCCTATTCCTCTTAGAGGTATTTATGTTACGCCATTGGTGGAAAATAAACCGCAGTTTTGGATGCAGGTAACCATGTGCATGACTCCTGAACATCGGGAGGTGATTCATTTTCTTGTTCTGCATAAAATGCATGATTTGGTCGTTTTGGGTCTGCCATGGTTACAGACCCACAATCCAGTCTTGGATTGGAAGGCTATGTCTGTGTCAAGTTGGGGCTGTCAGGGAATTCATGCTGATTCCCCGCCGGTGTCTATTGCTTCCTCTACTCCTTCGGAAGTTCCTGAGTATTTGTCTGATTATCAGGATGTATTCAGCGAGTCCAGGTCCAGTGCTCTGCCTCCTCATAGGGACTGTGACTGCGCCATAGATTTGATTCCAGGTAGTAAATTTCCTAAGGGAAGACTATTTAATCTGTCTGTACCTGAGCATGCCGCAATGCGTTCGTATATCAAGGAGTCTCTGGAGAAGGGGCATATCCGTCCATCCTCTTCCCCTCTTGGTGCGGGATTCTTTTTTGTGGCCAAGAAGGACAGATCTTTGAAACCTTGTATTGACTATCGGCTTCTGAATAAAATCACTGTTAAATTTCAGTATCCTTTGCCTCTGTTGTCGGACTTGTTTGCCCGGATTAAAGGTGCCAAGTGGTTCACCAAGATAGATCTTCGTGGTGCGTACAACCTTGTGCGCATTAAGCAAGGAGATGAATGGAAGACAGCATTTAATACGCCCGAAGGTCATTTTGAGTACTTGGTGATGCCTTTTGGGCTCTCTAATGCTCCCTCAGTGTTTCAGTCCTTTATGCATGATATTTTCCAGAAGTATCTGGATAAATTTATGATTGTTTATCTGGATGATATTCTGGTTTTCTCTGAAGATTGGGACTCACATGTGGAGCAGGTCAGGATGATGTTTCAGGTTTTGCGTGAGAATGCTTTGTTTGTTAAGGGCTCAAAGTGTCTCTTTGGAGTACAGAAGGTTCCCTTTTTGGGGTTTATTTTTTCCCCTTCTGCTGTGGTGATGGACCCAGTCAAGGTCCGAGCTATTCATGATTGGACTCAACCCACGTCAGTTAAGAGTCTTCAGAAGTTCTTGGGTTTTGCTAACTTCTACCGTCGTTTTATCGCTAATTTTTCTAGCGTTGTTAAACCTTTGACGGATATGACCAAGGAAGGTTCTGATGTTGCTAACTGGGCTCCTGCAGCCGTGGAGGCGTTCCAAGAGTTGAAGCGCCGGTTTACTTCGGCGCCTGTTTTGTGCCAGCCTGATGTCTCACTTCCCTTTCAGGTCGAAGTGGATGCTTCTGAGATTGGGGCAGGGGCCGTTTTGTCGCAGAGAGGCCCTGGTTGCTCGGTAATGAGACCATGTGCTTTCTTCTCTAGGAAGTTTTCGCCTGCTGAGCGGAATTATGATGTTGGCAATCGGGAGTTGCTGGCCATGAAGTGGGCATTTGAGGAGTGGCGTCATTGGCTCGAGGGTGCTAAGCATCGTGTGGTGGTCTTGACTGATCACAAAAATTTGATGTATCTCGAGTCTGCTAAACGCCTGAATCCTAGACAGGCCCGCTGGTCATTGTTTTTCTCCCGTTTTGACTTTGTGGTCTCGTATTTACCAGGTTCAAAGAATGTGAAGGCTGATGCTCTTTCAAGGAGCTTTGTGCCTGACTCTCCTGGAGTCGCAGAACCAGTTGGTATTCTTAAAGAGGGAGTTATCTTGTCGGCCATTTCTCCTGATTTGCGACGTGTGTTGCAGAGATTTCAGGCTGGTAGACCTGACTCTTGTCCACCTGACAGACTGTTTGTTCCTGATAAGTGGACCAGCAGAGTCATTTCCGAGGTTCATTCCTCGGTGTTGGCAGGGCATCCGGGAATTTTTGGCACCAGAGATCTGGTGGCTAGGTCCTTTTGGTGGCCTTCCTTGTCACGGGATGTGCGGTCATTTGTGCAGTCCTGTGGGACTTGTGCTCGAGCTAAGCCTTGCTGTTCTCGTGCCAGTGGGTTGCTCTTGCCCTTGCCTGTCCCGAAGAGGCCTTGGACACACATTTCCATGGATTTCATTTCAGATCTCCCGGTGTCTCAGGGCATGTCTGTCATCTGGGTGGTATGTGATCGCTTTTCTAAAATGGTCCATTTGGTGCCTTTGCCTAAGCTGCCTTCCTCTTCCGATCTGGTTCCTGTGTTCTTTCAGAATGTGGTTCGTTTACACGGCATTCCTGAGAATATTGTGTCTGACAGAGGATCCCAGTTTGTTTCCAGGTTCTGGCGATCCTTTTGTGCTAGGATGGGCATTGATTTGTCGTTTTCGTCTGCCTTTCATCCTCAGACTAATGGACAAACGGAGCGAACTAATCAGACTCTGGAGGCTTATTTGAGGTGTTTTGTTTCGGCAGATCAGGATGATTGGGTGACCTTCTTGCCGTTGGCTGAGTTAGCCCTTAATAATCGGGCTAGTTCCGCTACCTTGGTTTCGCCATTTTTCTGCAACTCTGGTTTCCATCCTCGTTTTTCCTCGGGACATGTGGAGCCTTCTGACTGTCCTGGGGTAGATTCTGTGGTGGATAGGTTGCAGCAGATCTGGAATCATGTGGTGGACAACTTAAAGTTGTCACAGGAGAAGGCTCAGTGTTTTGCCAACCGCCACCGCGGTGTGGGTCCCCGACTTCGTGTTGGGGATTTGGTATGGCTGTCTTCTCGATTTGTTCCTATGAAGGTCTCCTCTCCTAAATTTAAGCCTCGCTTCATCGGTCCTTACAAGATATTGGAAATCCTTAATCCTGTGTCCTTCCGCTTGGATCTTCCGGTGTCGTTTGCCATTCACAACGTGTTCCATAGGTCTTTGTTGCGGCGGTACGTTGTACCTGTGGTTCCTTCTGTTGAGCCTCCTGCTCCGGTGTTGGTTGAGGGCGAGTTGGAGTACGTGGTGGAGAAGATCTTGGATTCTCATCTCTCCAGACGGAGGCTTCAGTATCTGGTCAAGTGGAAGGGCTATGGTCAGGAGTATAATTCCTGGGTGGTTGCTTCTGATGTGCATGCGGCCGATTTAGTTCGTGCCTTTCACGCTGCTCATCCTGATCGCCCTGGTGGTCTTGGTGAGGGTTCGGTGACCCCTCCTTAAGGGGGGGGTACTGTTGTGAATTAGACTTTTTGGCTCCCTCTTGTGGTTACTAGTGATATGACTCTGGGATTGTCTTTCCTCAGTTTGGCACCCACCTGGGTCGTTAGTCCAGGGGTGTTGCTATATAAACTTCCTGGATCCTTAGTCCAGTGCCTGGCATCGTTGTAATCAGATCCTTTCTGTTTGCTCCTGTCTGCTGGTCCTGGTTCGTGCATAATTAAGCTAAGTCCTGCTTCTTTGTTTTTTGGTTATTTGCTTTGCTCTTATTTTTGTCCAGCTTGTACTAAATGTGATTCCTGACTTTGCTGGAAGCTCTAGGGGACTGGTGTTCTCCCCCCGGGCCGTTAGACGGTTCGGGGGTTCTTGAATATCCAGCGTGGATATTTTGATAGGGTTTTTGCTGACCATATAAGTTATCTTACTATATTCTGCTATTAGTTAGCGGGCCTCTCTTTGCTACATACCTAGCTCATTCTTACGTTTGTCTTTTCCTCTTACCTCACCGTTATTATTTGTTGGGGGCTTGTATCCAACTTTTGGGGTCTTTTCTCTGGAGGCAAGAAAGGTCTTTCTTTTCCCTTCTAGGGTTAGTTAGTTCTCCGGCTGGCGCGAGACGTCTAGAACCAACGTAGGCACGTTCCCCGGCTGCTGCTATTTGTGGTGCTAGGATTAGATATATGGTCAGCTCAGTTACCACTGCCCTATGAGCTGGTTTTTTGTGTTTGCAGACTTAGTAATTATTTCTGAGACCCTCTGCCATTGGGGTCATAACAGTCCCTATACTCTTCTTTCTCTCCGATATGCTGTGAACACATCATCATTCCACACAGGACTGACTGTGTGTCACCTCCCTGATATTTACAAGTCCCTCTCCTCATTCACAGGTTAGGGGGGTGGGTCGCAGGGGCTCATTGTTTGAACAAGCTAGGTCAACATGTCATTAGCATATTAGCAAACAACATTATTCACTGACCCTGTGGAGAGATAACAGTACAGGACTGTGGGGGGAATATCAGATGGCAAATAACGGCCATTCATCAATTGGCAAATAACTCATCCTACAAGAGAACACCATGATCAGTAAAATAGAAATATACACAAAATTATACCCACATAACATATCACACCGTCACAGGCTGGACATCCAAAAGAGACTATCGCCAGCAGGGGGGAAAAAATATAAAACTGCATCCAAAAGGTGATGGGTCAGACAAATGAAAACACCTGTGTAATACTAAACAGTCTGCAGCCAGAATAACAGAACCAGAGACAACTGTGAGAAAAGGTGTGGCTGCTGTGGCTCCGAGGACAGAGAAGCCAACCACAAAACACAAGCTCAAGGGTTCAAACCCAAGAGAATGACAGTACCCCCCTTTCTACAAGGGGCCACTGGATCCACAGAGGTTTCCAACCACTGACGCCACTGACAGAACTCTCTCACTAGGTGACCCGCTTGCAAATCCTCAGCATCAACCCAGGAATTATCCTCCATACTGAGGGTACTACACATCCGCCACCTATTCAAAACAATAGAAGGCGGATATGTAGTACATGTACTCCGCTCCGCAAGTGAGCACTTCCAACCAGCAGCCACCGCCAAGACTGATAACAACTGATCGGTGGGGGTGCCGGGTGTAGGACCCCGACCAATCAGACATTCACGGCCTATCCTACGATACTTCTGTGAAGCACTTGGGAGTTCAAGTTGCTCAGCACACATCTAGATACATTCCTTGGGGTCTAGCTTCCAAAATGGTGTCACTTGTGGGGGTTTCCACTGTTTAGGCAGACACATCAGGGGCTCTCCAAAAGTGACATTGTGTCCGCTCTCAATTCCAGCTATTTTTGCATTCAAAAAGTCAAAAGGTGTTCCTTCCCTTCTGAGCTCTGCTGTGCGCCCAAACAGTATTTTTCTCCCACATATGGAGTATCAGCGTAGGAAAAATTGCACAATAAAGTTTGATTCATTTTCTCCTGTTACACTTCTGAATCACCTTAAGGGTTAATAAACTTCTTGGATGTAGTTTTGAGGACTTTGAGGGGTGCAGTTTTTAGAATGGTGTCCCTTTTTTGGTTTTTCTGTCACATAGACCCCTCCAAATTCACTTCAAATGTGAGGTGGTCCCTAAAAAAATGGCTTTGTAAATTTTGTTGGAAAAAATGAGAAATTGCTGATCAACTTTGAACCCTTCTAACTTGATAATAAAAACAAATGTGTTTAAAAAATGATGCAGAAGTAAAGTAGACATATAGGAAATGTTATTTATTAACTGTTTTGTGTGATATATCTCTGATTTAAGGGCATAAAAAAACTAAAGTTTGAAAATTGTGAAATTTTCAAATTTCTGGGCACATTTTTGAAATTTTCATAAATATATGCAAATTATATTAACCAAAATTTATCACTAACATGAAGCACAATATGTCATAAGAATACCCAGAATCACTGGGATACGTTGAAGCTCCAGAGTTATTACCATATCAAGTGACACTGGTCAGGTTTGAAAAATCTGGCCTGGTCATTAAGGTCAAAATTAGCTCCGTCACTAAGGGGTTAAATTTCTTGGATCATATATTTATCATTATTAATTATTGTTTCCTTATAGAAATATATTTTACCCTATTGAAACATGTAATATTACTAATTAGCCACGAGATGCCAGCAGAGCACTCTAGAACCTTGATCTATGTTAATCTAATTTGATGCACATTTAATGTTGACGGTCTGTTTCTCTATACATATTACTCCAATCTGATTTCACAATTATCGTACATTTTCTGGCCACATGTATATACCCAATCATGCTTTCCTCTCCAATATTGAGATTTACGTTTCCTGTGGACGTATGTGGACTTTGACTTTGCATCATCTCTCTCCCCGCAGTATGTCTTCTGGGATCATAGAATCCTAGAATGTTAGAGTTGGAAGGGACCTCACGGGTCATCATGTCCACCCCCTGCTCAATGCAGGAGTCACTAAACCATCTCAGACAGATGTCTGTCCAGCCTCTGTGTGAAGACTTCCATTGAAGGAGAACTCACCATCTCTCGTAGCCGCCTGTTCCACTTGTTGATCACCTTCACTGTCAGTTTTTTCTAATATCTAATCTGTGTCTCCTCCCTTTTAGTTTCCTCACATTGCTTCTAGTCTTTTCTTGTGCAAATGAGAATAATGATGATCCCTCTACACTGTGACAGCCCTTCAGATATTTGTAGACGGCTATTAAGTCTCCTCTCAGTCTTCTTTTTTGCAGCTAAACATTCCCATATCCTGTAACTGTTCCTCGTAGGACATGGTTTGCAGACCGGTCACCATTCTGGTCACTCTTCTCTGAACTTGCTCCAGTTTGTTGATGTCTTTTTTAAAATGTGGTGCCCAAAACTGAGCCCAGTATTCCAGGTGAGGTCTGACCAAGGAGGAGTAGAGCGGGATAATTACTTCACGTGATCTAGACTCTATGCTTCTCTTAATACAGCCTAGAACTGTGTTTTCCATTTTTGCTGCTGAATCACACTGTTGACTCCTGTGCAGTCTGTGATCCATTAGTATACCCAATTCTTTTTCACACGTGCTCTTGCTTCCTTCCATTCTGTAGATGTCATTTTTGTTTTTCTTGCCAAGATGTAGAATATTCCATTTCTCCCTGTTAAATAAGCCAGGCCCAGTGAGCGATGCGGCAATGGACAGTTCACATGTGTAAAAGTGATGGACTGTCCTAACGTGTTCCTACCTCTGAAGTCACCAATTGCTTCATGTGAATAGTTTTTGTATATGTTGTGTAATGTATTGTGACGTGATGATAATGTATAGACCATGATGAATAATGCGGATATCTCCCTCCATGTCAGTCACGTACGAGCCGCCTCCCTTATACCAGACAGGTATAACCGGCTCCAACCATTGTCCTAGGAGGGGGGCAGCTTTATAGATCACTACAGAGGAATGTATGTTCAGTGAGGTCACATAATAAAGGGTGGAGGATAAGTGGTCGGCTCCGTGGACATATAAGCAGGTGACGGCAGTGTCTAGGTTCAGTCTGCAGAGCTCGCACTCAGGATGGATCCACAAGTTATGGTTGGTGGCTTTGGCTCAGAAAAGCCGGCTAATGCAGAAGTACAAGCTGCCTGTAACAAGGTGAGTAACATCATGGCGTATTATCAGCTTCTTCTAAATTCTTCAACTTCTGACATCTCTGGATAAGACACTGATAAAGGTTT
Organism: Ranitomeya variabilis; assembly: GCF_051348905.1. Classification (NCBI taxonomy): domain Eukaryota; kingdom Metazoa; phylum Chordata; class Amphibia; order Anura; family Dendrobatidae; genus Ranitomeya; species Ranitomeya variabilis. Next base: position 12,246,222 of record NC_135234.1, on the reverse strand, counting down.
TAGCAGCATCATTAATGGGAAATGATGTTTTATACTTGTGGTCTCCACTCCCTAAAGTTCTCTTTGGTCTCTCGGCTCCCCATCTTCTCCCTCTTAAGTGACGCCTGTATCTGGCTCCGGGTTGGACCCTGCAGCCATCACTGAAGTTGAGGTGGAGGATTGTGGAGACGTTAATGCACCTCAGGCTTAGGACACCTTCACACATCCATGTTTCCGGTACGTTTGTCGTCCGTCTTCACAAGTCCTGGAGACCCTGCACACGTACACCCATTATAACCTATAGGGCTGCGCACATGTCCATGTTTGTCCAGCAGCACGGGTGACGATAGATACATACGTGTGAAGAATAGAATGAAAGATAGAAATAACAGATTTTTAGGTGTTTGTGCACAGATAGAGCTAGACAGACAATGGATAGGTATCCGGAGATATATAGTGTCTTACCTGTGTAGTTTACTGTACGTGTATTAAGGCAATAAATAAATGATAAAATGACGTGAGGTCCCCCTTATTTTTGATAACCAGCCAAGGTAAAGCAGACAGGTGCGGGCTGATATTATCAGGCTGGGAAGGTCCCTGGGTATTGGGCCTTTCCCAGCCTAAAAATACCAGCCCACAGCCGCCCCAGAAGTGGAGCATCACATTATATTCTGGCGCTTTGCTATGTAAAAGAAAAGCGGGCACCGCTCATATGTAAAGAAGTAATATTGATAACGGGGTGACACCATTGCGCCCAGGAAAGTGCTAAAACAGACAAAGGAAAAAGAAGGCGCAACCAACGGTGCACGTCACTAAATGACGTGTGAAACAAGCTTTATTGGGTAAATAATCAGTGCAAACATTAAAAACATCTAAAAATCACATAAAAAGTGAAGCATAGTTGTGACTCACAGAAAGGCATGATGGTAAATACATAATTATAATAAAAGAACCCTCCAGGCCTGCGTTGGCAATGCTATAATGCACCAATTATATCGGAGCATAGGCCAACAAAGGGAGGGATGATTACAAACGCTGCCATATGATGTCTCAGCAGGTATATTGATATATGGATTAGCTTAAAAAACCTTTGCCTAAGGGTATGCAAAATGGGCAATTGTATGGACACAAATATGTTTAATGATTCCAGATAGATACTAAAAGGTAATATTTATCAAAAATTCTTTAAGGACTAGAACAATACCAAATTTCTCTAAGACCATGATAACCTATGTGTCCTAGATATGACAGCATATGTGTTAAATCATATTGCATTTTCCCATACCTGTGAGCGATAGAGAATATATCACATCCCTGTAATAGGCCATTAAATAATCATATGCATGGAAAATACATGTCACTCATCCATGGTGACAGTTTGCAGTGTATAAATTGCTGTCTTAAAGTTCTAATAAGTAAGAAAATGTTTAACTTATAAGAGCTAAAGAGAAGTCATGTACCCAGAATAAGGACATGCTGCCCCAAGTATCCCAAGACAGATGATAGCAACCTATGTATCAGACCAAACTATACTTACCCAGGCCAATGAAAGGTAGAAGATGTGCCACGTCCCAACGCGTGTCGCTATGCCTTATAGCAATGGGGTTAGTAATGGAGAGGGGTCTATCAGATATCAAACCCTGGGGTTAGTAATGGAGAGGGGTCTATCAGACATCAAGCCCTGGGGTTAGTAATGGAGAGGGGTCTATCAGACATCAAGTCCTGGGGTTAGTAATGGAGAGGGGTCTATCAGAAATCAAGCCCTGGGGTAAGTAATGGAGAGGGGTCTATCAGACATCAAGCCCTGGGGTTAGTAATGGAGAAGGGTCTATCAGACATCAAGCCCTGGGGTTAGTAATGGAGAGGGGTCTATCAGACATCAAGTCCTGGGGTTAGTAATGGAGAGGGGTCTATCAGAAATCAAGCCCTGGGGTTAGTAATGGAGAGGGGTCTATCAGACATCAAGCCCTGGGGTTAGTAATGGAGAAGGGTCTATCAGACATCAAGCCCTGGGGTTAGTAATGGAGAAGGGTCTATCAGACATCAAGCCCTGGGGTTAGTAATGGAGAAGGGTCTATCAGACATCAAGCCCTGGGGTTAGTAATGGAGAAGGGTCTATCAGACATCAAGTCCTGGGGTTAGTAATGGAGAGGGGTCTATCAGAAATCAAGCCCTGGGGTTAGTAATGGAGAGGGGTCTATCAGACATCAAGTCCTGGGGTTAGCAATGGAGAGGGGTCTACCAGACATCAAGTCCTGGGGTTAGTAATGGAGAGGGGTCTATCAGACATCAAGCCCTGTGGTTAGTAATGGAGAGGAGTCTATCAGACATCAAGCCCTGGGGTTAGTAATGGAGAGGGGTCTATCAGACATCAAACCCTGGGGTTAGTAATGGAGAGGGCTCTATCAGACATCAAGCCCTGGGGTTAGTAATGGAGAGGGTTCTATCAGACATCAAGTCCTGTGGTTAGTAATGGAGAGGGGTCTATCAGACATCAAGCCCTGTGGTTAGTAATGGAGAGGGGTCTATCAGACATCAAGCCCTGTGATTAGTAATGGAGAGGGGTCTATCAGACATCAAGCCCTGTGGTTAGTAATGGAGAGAGGTCTATCAGACATCAAGCCCTGGGGTTAGTAATGGAGAGGGGTCTATCAGACATCAAGTCCTGGGGTTAGTAATGGAGAGGGGTCTATCAGACATCAAGCCCTGGGGTTAGTAATGGAGAAGGGTCTATCAGACATCAAGCCCTGGGGTTAGTAATGGAGAAGGGTCTATCAGACATCAAGTCCTGGGGTTAGTAATGGAGAGGGGTCTATCAGAAATCAAGCCCTGGGGTTAGTAATGGAGAGGGGTCTATCAGACATCAAGTCCTGGGGTTAGTAATGGAGAGGGGTCTACCAGACATCAAGTCCTGGGGTTAGTAATGGAGAGGGGTCTATCAGACATCAAGCCCTGTGGTTAGTAATGGAGAGGAGTCTATCAGACATCAAGCCCTGGGGTTAGTAATGGAGAGGGGTCTATCAGACATCAAACCCTGGGGTTAGTAATGGAGAGGGGTCTATCAGACATCAAGCCCTGTGATTAGTAATGGAGAGGGGTCTATCAGACATCAAGCCCTGGGGTTAGTAATGGAGAAGGGTCTATCAGACATCAAGTCCTGGGGTTAGTAATGGAGAGGGGTCTATCAGAAATCAAGCCCTGGGGTTAGTAATGGAGAGGGGTCTATCAGACATCAAGTCCTGGGGTTAGTAATGGAGAGGGGTCTACCAGACATCAAGTCCTGGGGTTAGTAATGGAGAGGGGTCTATCAGACATCAAGCCCTGTGGTTAGTAATGGAGAGGAGTCTATCAGACATCAAGCCCTGGGGTTAGTAATGGAGAGGGGTCTATCAGACATCAAACCCTGGGGTTAGTAATGGAGAGGGGTCTATCAGACATCAAGCCCTGTGATTAGTAATGGAGAGGGGTCTATCAGACATCAAGCCCTGTGGTTAGTAATGGAGAGAGGTCTATCAGACATCAAGCCCTGGGGTTAGTAATGGAGAAGGGTCTATCAGACATCAAGCCCTGGGGTTAGTAATGGAGAAGGGTCTATCAGACATCAAGCCCTGGGGTTAGTAATGGAGAAGGGTCTATCAGACATCAAGCCCTGGGGTTAGTAATGGAGAAGGGTCTATCAGACATCAAGTCCTGGGGTTAGTAATGGAGAGGAGTCTATCAGAAATCAAGCCCTGGGGTTAGTAATGGAGAGGGGTCTATCAGACATCAAGTCCTGGGGTTAGTAATGGAGAGGGGTCTACCAGACATCAAGCCCTGTGGTTAGTAATGGAGAGGAGTCTATCAGACATCAAGCCCTGGGGTTAGTAATGGAGAGGGGTCTATCAGACATCAAACCCTGGGGTTAGTAATGGAGAGGGCTCTATCAGACATCAAGCCCTGGGGTTAGTAATGGAGAGGGTTCTATCAGACATCAAGTCCTGTGGTTAGTAATGGAGAGGGGTCTATCAGACATCAAGCCCTGTGGTTAGTAATGGAGAGGGGTCTATCAGACATCAAGCCCTGTGATTAGTAATGGAGAGGGGTCTATCAGACATCAAGCCCTGTGGTTAGTAATGGAGAGAGGTCTATCAGACATCAAGCCCTGGGGTTAGTAATGGAGAGGGGTCTATCAGACATCAAGTCCTGGGGTTAGTAATGGAGAGGGGTCTATCAGGCATCAAGCCCTGGTGTTAGTAATGTAGAGGGATCTATCAGACATCAAGCCCTGGGGTTAGTAATGGAGAGGAGTCTATCAGACATCAAGCCCTGTGGTTAGTAATGGAGAGGGCTCTATCAGACATCAAGCCCTGTGGTTAGTAATGGAGAGGAGTCTATCAGACATCAACACTGGGGTTAGTAATGGAGAGGGCTCTATCAGACATCAAGCCCTGGGATTAGTAATAGAGAGGGGTCTATCAGACATCAGCCCTGGGGTTAGTAATGGAGAGGGGTCTATCAGACATCAAGCCCTGGGATTAGTAATGGAGAGGGGTCTATCAGACATCAAGCGCTGGGATTAGTGATAGAGAGGAGTCTATCAGACATCAAGCCCTGGGGTTAGTAATGGAGGGGGCTCTATCAGACATCAAGCCCTGGGGTTAGTAATGGAGAGGGGTCTATCAGACATCAAGCCCTGGGGTTAGTAATGGAGAGGGGTCTATCAGACATCAAGCCCTGGGATTAGTAATAGAGAGGAGTCTATCAGACATCAAGCCCTGTGGTTAGTAATGGAGAGGAGTCTATCAGACATCAAGCCCTGGGATTAGTAATGGAGAGGGGTCTATCAGACATCAAGCCCTGGGATTAGTAATAGAGAGGAGTCTATCAGACATCAAGCCCTGGGGTTAGTAATGGAGAGGGCTCTATCAGACATCAAGCCCTGGGGTTAGTAATGGAGAGAGGTCTATCAGACATCAAGCCCTGGGGTTAGTAATGGAGAGGGGTCTATCAGACATCAAGCCCTGGGGTTAGTAATGGAGAGAGGTCTATCAGACATCAAGCCCTGGGGTTAGTAATGGAGAAGGGTCTATCAGACATCAAGCCCTGGTGATAGTAATGGAGATGGGTCTATCAGACATCAAGTCCTGGGGTTAGTAATGGAGGGGGTTATCAGACATCAAGCCCTGGGGTTAGTAATGGAAGGGGTTATCAGACATCAAGCCCTGGGGTTAGTAATGGAGAGGGCTCTATCAGACATCAAGCCCTGGGGTTAGTAATGGAGAGGGGACTATCAGACATCAAGCCCTGGGGTTAGTAATGGAGAGGGGTCTATCAGACATCAAGCCCTGGGTTAGTAATGGAGAGGGGTCTATCAGACATCAAATCCTGGGATTAGTAATGGAGAGGGGTCTATCAGACATCAAGCTCTGGGTTAGTAATGGAGAGGGGTCTATCAGACATCAAGTCCTGGGGTTAGTAATGGAGGGGGTTATCAGACATCAAGCTCTGGGGTTAGTAATGGAAGGGGTTATCAGACATCAAGCCCTGGGGTTAGTAATGGAGAGGGGTCTATCAGACATCAAGCCCTGTGGTTAGTAATGGAGAGGGGTCTATCAGACATCAAGCCCTGGGGTTAGTAATGGAGAGGGGTCTATCAGACATCAAGTCCTGGGGTTAGTAATGGAGAGGGGTCTATCAGGCATCAAGCCCTGGTGTTAGTAATGTAGAGGGATCTATCAGACATCAAGCCCTGGGGTTAGCAATGGAGAGGAGTCTATCAGACATCAAGCCCTGGGGTTAGTAATGGAGAGGGCTCTATCAGACATCAAGCCCTGTGGTTAGTAATGGAGAGGGGTCTATCAGACATCAAGCCCTGGGATTAGTAATGGAGAGGGGTCTATCAGACATCAAGCCCTGGGGTCAGTAATGGAGAGGGGTCTATCAGACATCAAGCCCTGGGGTTAGTAATGGAGAGGGGTCTGTCAGACATCAAGCCCTGGGGCTAGTAATGGAGAGAGGTCTATCAGACATCAAGCCCTGGGGTTAGTAATGGAGAGGGGTCTATCAGACATCAAGCCCTGGGGTTAGTAATGGAGAGAGGTCTATCAGACATCAAGCCCTGGGGTTAGTAATGGAGAGGGGTCTATCAGACATCAAGCCCTGGGGCTAGTAATGGAGAGAGGTCTATCAGACATCAAGCCCTGGGGTTAGTAATGGAGAGGGGTCTATCAGACATCAAGCCCTGGGGTTAGTAATGGAAAGGGGTCTATCAGGACACACAGATGACGTTACAACGGCCCTGGGGAACAAAAGCCGCTGGGGATGCCGTAAGGTTAGAGAATCGCGCCTCCTGTCCAGGTGTCAGGTACCATTGATCTGGACCCTGAACCACAGTCCCATGAATCAATCCGATCATCTCAGACACAGAGGATACAGCGCACCTTCCTGGATTTGGGTCTACGTCCTGCAGTGTCAGGCGTGTGCTGGATGTCCCTCTACCACCGCCCCTCTGACAACTCCTCCTGCCGGGGGGGGGGGGGGGGAGATATAAATGGTAAATGGGCGTAGATCGTGGTGTGGCCAGGGCGCTGCCTCATTCTTCGCTCTTCCTGTTCTTCAGCGTTTGGAGCTACGGCTGAACCTCAGTGTAAAGCGGGTTTGGTTTCACCACAATCAGATCATATTTCATCTGCCGAGTTGTAGAAGTCAGATCGGCTCCTGTCCACTACGGACATCCGGCATCCTGCGAGACGTTCACACCCGTCCGGTCCTGGTGTCGGGCGTCATTCACACCCTGCAGATGCGGCTCCAGACAAACTAACAAGGTTTTCTATGCTTCTTTCCTTTTCGTCAGGTAAAAGCGCAGTTTCTAAAACAATCCGGGACAAATGCCACAAAGTTTGTGGCTCTGGTTTACAGAAGTCAAGTTGTGGCTGGAAAAAACTACTTAGTGAAGGTAAGTGCTCTACAAAGCAGGGTCCTGGGGGTGATCAGGATCCAGCAGAGGGCGCTCTGCAATAATAGAGAAATCCACTACTAGGACAACCGCTTCTTGACCAAAATGTGTGGCGCTGATACAATAACGCAGCCTATACTCACCTTCCGGCGTCGTTCCCTCGGTGTCGGCACTCGGTCTCCTGGGGCTCTCGTGCGGTGATTGTGACACGTGACTCCAGCGCCCAATCAGCACTGACGTCACTGTCCCCGCCTTCGGACAAATCGAACAGGAAGTCCGGTCTGCAGCTGATCTCTCACTTCCTCTTCCTGTTCAATTCGTCTGGAGGCGGAGACAGTGACGCCAGTGCTGATTGGGCCCTGGAGTCACGTCGCAACAACCCGCATCGGAGCCCCAGGAGACCGAGTGCCGACACCGAGGGAATGACGCGGAAGGGGAGTATAGGGGTATGAGAAGGGGCACATTATGGGATGTCAGGATACATACAGACAGGTGGGGTCACACACTGATCACATTAAGGGATGTCAGGATACACACACACTGATCACATTATGGGATGTCAGGACATACAGACACGTGGGGTCATACACTGATCACATTATGGGATGTCAGGATACATACAGACACGTGGGGTCACACACTGATCACATTATGGGATGTCCAGATACCAGATACATACAGACACGTCGGGTCACACACTGATCACATTATGGGATGTCAGGATACATACAGACACGTGAGGCCACACTGATCACATTATGGGATGTCAGGATACATACAGACACGTGAGGTCATACCCTGATCACATTATGGGATGTCAGGATACATACAAACACGTGGGGTCACACACTGATCACATTATGGGATGTCAGGACATACAGACACGTGGGGTCACACACTGATCACATTATGGGATGTCAGGACATACAGACACGTGGGGTCACACACTGATCACATTATGGGATGTCAGGATACATACAGACATGTGTGGTCACACACTGATCACATTATGGGATGTCAGGATACATACAGGTGGGGTCATACACTGATCACATTATGGGATATCAGGATACTTTATATAAAGGTTTGCGCGCTGAGCAGTGAGCGGAGGGCTCCCCGTGTAACGTGTCCGTCTGTCTCTGCAGGTCGATACTGGAGATCACTTCTGTCATTTGAAAATATTTGTCCCTCTGCCTCATACTGGAGAAGAACCACAACTATCAGGCTGGCAGTGCGGGAAAACTAAGAAAGAAGCCCTCACATTTTTTTAAAAGATGTATGTGATGCAGAATATATGTGGAGATCAGCCAGAAATCCTGCTCCGATGGGCAGAATAATAAATAAATCTTCTCCTGTCTTGGCCGAGACTGTGATTGGTGAACTAACGATAAAGATGAAGGTAGCAGATCCGATATGTGAAACTGAACATAAGGCGCATTAACCCCTTCCTACCGCAGCCAATTTTGATGTTAATAACTCAGCCCAAATTTTCTAATCTGACATGTGTCACTTCATATCAGTGCGGGGAACCTTTTTTCTGCCAAGGCCATTTGGAATATTTATACCATCATTTGTGGCCATTCAAAATTATAAATGTCAAAGATTGCAGCCAAGGGGATCATAACGGAACCCACCAGCTGTGATCTTTACAGCGAACGGCTCTCTGCTGCCCCCTATCATCAGGACAATTACACAATTGACCAACGAGCAATGGACAAGGCCGTAGGCTGTTTCCACTAACATGTCAGTATCGTTAAACTAACAGCGTATGGTATATACACGTCTGATTCCAACACCTGGGATATGTGTCGATACCTTCACTGCTAGCTCCACAATAACCCAAGGCTACTCACTGCCACCACCAGTCATTTATACAGGCTGACTGGAGGCCTGGTTCTGGTAATGTATGGCTTTGGGGTGCGGTTTATAGAACAATAGGAACAGAACTGTTATGACCCCAATGGCAGAGGGTCTCAAAAGTACATACCAAGTCTGCAAACACAAAAAAAACAGCTCATAGGGCAGTGGTAACTGGGCTGACCATATATCTAATCCTAGCACCACAAATAGCAGCAGCCAGGGAACGTGCCTACGTTGGTTCTAGACGTCTCGCGCCAGCCGGAGAACTAACTAACCCTAGAAGGGAAAATATAGACCTTTCTTGCAAAGATTGAAGTACGTCAATGTCTGTCGTATCGTATCCCCCAATAAATGGCATTAACAATTTATCACATTTATCTACAATGAAGGAAAAATCATAAAGTTAAAGGTCTCAGAAAACGGTATCACATCCCAAAATGTATCTTTTTACCAAATTCTAAATTTGTTAAAACCTTTTAAATAAAAACAAAACCCTTTGGTATCGGAGTAATTGTACAGAGAATACATTCTTATGAAGAACAATTATTATTATTACTGCAAGTGCACTTACCCGTGTATGTAGAAAGTCACAACTTTATTCGGACAACATTATAATAACAGCCAGGGAGAGTGTAGAAAAAATGCGGACAACGATCGTTTCGTGCCTCAGCACTTCAACGGGTCCAAACACTGTTTGGACCCATTGAAGTGCTGAGGCACGAAATGATCGTTGTCCGCATTTTTTCTACACTCTCCCTGGCTGTTATTATAATGTTGTCCGAATAAAGTTGTGACTTTCTACATACACGGGTAAGTGCACTTTTTTTTATCTTTTTCATGGACTGTTATGTATTACTTTGTAAGTTGCACCCCGTTGCATAAAAAGGATCTGATATCGGCTCACTAATGAAGGGTGATAAAAACAACAGAGTCTAGCCTTACAAACAGCAGTGCGGAGGTCTATTTTTTTCTTTTTTTGTTTGAATTATTATTACTGCCATAACTTATTGTTGACTTGTCCTTATGATGGCAAAACCAAAAAACTGAGCCGGAGTATAAGTTATGCGTTAGTTATGAGTTATACTCCGGCTCATTTGTTTGGTTTTGCTGTACTTTTTTTGTACTTTGTACATACAGCGGTGTGAGCCCCTTTTCCTGAGCTGCTCATTTTGTTTATATGGCTTTCCGTGGCCGGGTGTCTGACCAATTAGACCCCAGTCCTGCTCTGTCCCATCTACACAAAGTCGTCTGACACAAGGGGAGGAACACTAGAGGTTAGGACCGTCCCGATCAAGGTGCACCCAGTGGCGGTAGGATGCGGTTTTATACGTTTTCGATCACAAACAGTGTTTACTAAGGCCCCTATTACTATTTACTTACTGGTAGCACGGTATATGTTCATTATGTCTCCATCTTAGATTTTGTGCTTGAGATAAGTCAGATCAGTGGAGGTCTGACACCCAACACCCACCAATCAGCTGATTGCAGGTCCCACAGTAACCAGATGTAAATGTTGCATGGCTCAGGACAGCGCCTACACAGTGTAGTGGCCATTCTCAGTACTGCAGAATCACTGCATTAGGATCTGAGCTGCACTACCAGGGACGGCCACTGCACGGCGCTGTGTACAGAGCTGTGCTGCTCCATATACACTGTGTACCTCCATCAGGAGTATATCTGATCCTAGCCCCTCCTACAGGACACTGATGACCCATCCTAAGGACGAGTCAACAATTTCATAACCCCGGAAAATCCCTTTAAAGGTCAAAACAATATATTTTTTTGCCTTCTTTGCAGCACAAGTTGTGTTTTTTTTATGCCACCATTACGGTATTTTGGGGGTACTTCTGCCTGTAGTTTGGGATTGTTTTTACCCATTACTATTCCCATGGTGCTGCCCTCTAGGGGCCGGGAGGACGATGACGTCAGATCAGCCGGGTTTAGCACCATTCTATGATAAAGGGTCATTTTCGGGTTCTGAGAGTCGAGTCTGTATCCCCGGAGGGGTCGTTATATGAGCGGATTTTGTTTTTTCGCTTTGACAGGACTCCGTGATTTGGGGAACATTTATGGACTATTTTAGGGGCAGAGATGGGTTGGAACAAAAAATGGCAAAACTCCCAACTTATATTTTTTTCGGTGGAGAAAGGAAACTTTTTAAAATGTTTCTTAATTCATTCATTGCCTTCATCAGACTGTGGCCTTGATACGATCCCATCACCGAGGTTCACAGACGATTCCTATAAGTTATTGATCTAAAGGCCTCGTCCTATAAACAACATAAGTCACCTATATACACGAGATATAAGTACGATCACCGGGGCCGACTGCCGACACAGCCAACTGGAGCTCTATATACTGCTCCTCGGCTCTGTATACTGGTCCTTGGCTCTGTATACTGGTCCATGGCTCTGTATACTGGTCCATGGCTCTGTATACTGGTCCTTGGCTCTGTATACTGGTCCTTGGCTCTCTGTATACTGGTCCTTGGCTCTGTATATTGGTTCTTGGCTCTGTATACTGGTCCTTGGCTCTCTGTATACTGGTCCATGGCTCTGTATACTGGTCCTTGGCTCTGTATATTGGTTCTTGGCTCTGTATACTGGTCCTTGGCTCTGTATATTGGTCCTTGGCTCTGCATACTGGTCCATGGCTCTGTATATTGGTCCTCGGCTCCCTGTATACTGGTCCTTGGCTCTGTATACTGGTTCTTGGCTCTGTATACTGGTCCTCGGCTCCCTGTATACTGGTCCTCGGCTCCCTGTATACTGGTCCTTGGCTCTGTATACTGGTCCTTGGCTCTGTATACTGGTCCTTGGCTCTCTGTATACTGGTCCATGGCTCTGTATACTGGTCCTTGGCTCTGTATATTGGTTCTTGGCTCTGTATACTGGTCCTTGGCTCTGTATACTGGTCCTTGGCTCTGCATACTGGTCCATGGCTCTGTATACTGGTCTATGGCTCTGTATACTGGTCCTTGGCTCTCTGTATACTGGTCCTTGGCTCTGCATACTGGTCCATGGCTCTGTATATTGGTCCTCGGCTCCCTGTATACTGGTCCATGGTCCTGTATACTGGTCCATGGCTTTGTATACTGGTCTATGGCTCTGTATACTGGTCCTCGGCTCTCTGTATACTGGTCCTCGGCTCCCTGTATACTGGTCCTTGGCTCCCTGTATACTGGTCCTTGGCTCTGTATACTGGTCCATGGCTCTGTATACTGGTCCATGGCTCTGTATACTGGTCCTTGGCTCTGTATACTGGTCCTTGGCTCTCTGTATACTGGTCCTTGGCTCTGTATATTGGTTCTTGGCTCTGTATACTGGTCCTTGGCTCTGTATACTGGTCCATGGCTCTGTATACTGGTCCTTGGCTCCCTGTATACTGGTCCTTGGCTCTGTATACTGGTTCTTGGCTCTGTATACTGGTCCTCGGCTCCCTGTATACTGGTCCTCGGCTCCCTGTATACTGGTCCTTGGCTCTGTATACTGGTCCTTGGCTCTGTATACTGGTCCTTGGCTCTCTGTATACTGGTCCATGGCTCTGTATACTGGTCCTTGGCTCTGTATATTGGTTCTTGGCTCTGTATACTGGTCCTTGGCTCTGTATACTGGTCCTTGGCTCTGCATACTGGTCCATGGCTCTGTATACTGGTCTATGGCTCTGTATACTGGTCCTTGGCTCTCTGTATACTGGTCCTTGGCTCTGCATACTGGTCCATGGCTCTGTATATTGGTCCTCGGCTCCCTGTATACTGGTCCATGGTCCTGTATACTGGTCCATGGCTTTGTATACTGGTCTATGGCTCTGTATACTGGTCCTCGGCTCTCTGTATACTGGTCCTCGGCTCCCTGTATACTGGTCCTTGGCTCCCTGTATACTGGTCCATGGCTCTGTATACTGGTCCATGGCTCTGTATACTGGTCCTCGGCTCCCTGTATACTGGTCCTTGGTTCTGTATACTTGTCCTTGGCTCTGTATACTGGTCCTTGGCTCTGTATACTGGTCCTTGGTTCTGTATACTGGTCCATGGCTCTGTATACTGGTCCTTGGTTCTGTATACTGGTCCATGGCTCTGTATACTGGTCCTTGGCTCCCTGTATACTGGTCCTTGGCTCTGCATACTGGTCCTTGGTTCTGTATACTGGTCCTTGGCTCCCTGTATACTGGTTCTTGGCTCTGTATACTGGTTCTTGGCTCTGTATACTGGTTTTTGGCTCTCTGTATACTGGTCCTTGGTTCTGTATACTGGTCCATGGCTCTGTATACTGGTCCTTGGTTCTGTATACTGGTCCATGGCTCTGTATACTGGTCCTTGGCTCTGTATACTGCTCCTTGGTTCTGTATACTGGCCCATGGCTCTGTATACTGGTCCTTGGCTCCCTGTATACTGGTCCTTGGCTGTGTATACTGGTCCTTGGCTCCCTGTATACTGGTCCATGGCTCTGTATACTGGTCCATGGCTCTGTATACTGGTCCTTGGCTCCCTGTATACTGGTCCTTGGCTCTGTATACTGGTCCTTGGCTCTGTATACTGGTCCTTGGCTCTGTATACTGCTCCTTGGTTCTGTATACTGGTCCTTGGCTCTCTGTATACTGGTCCATGGCTCTGTATACTGGTCCTTGGCTCTCTGTATACTGGTTTTTGGCTCTCTGTATACTGGTCCTTGACTCTGTATACTGGTTCTTGGTTCTTTATACTGGTTCTTGGCTCTGTATACTGGTTTTTGGCTCTCTGTATACTGGTCCTTGGCTCTGTATACTGGTCCTTGGCTCTGTATACTGGTCCTTGGCTCTGTATACTGGCTCTTGGCTCTGTATACTGGTCCTTGGCTCTGCATACTGGTCCTTGGTTCTGTATACTGGTCCTTGGCTCCCTGTATACTGGTCCTTGGCTCTGCATACTGGTCCTTGGTTCTGTATACTGGTCCTTAGCTCCCTGTATACTGGTTCTTGGCTCTGTATTCTGGTCCTTGGCTCTGTATACTGGTTCTTGGCTCTGTATACTGGTTCTTGGCTCTGTATACTGGTCCTTGGCTCTGTATACTGGTTCTTGGCTCTGTATACTGGTCCTTGGCTCTGTATATTGGTTCTTGGCTCTGTATACTGGTTATTGGCTCTGTATACTGGTCCTTGGCTCCCTGTATACTGGTCCTTGGCTCTATATACTGGTCCTTGGCTCTGTATACTGGTTCTTGGCTCTGTATACTGGTCCTTGGCTCCCTGTATACTGGTCCTTGGCTCTATATACTGGTCCTTGGCTCTGTATACTGGTTCTTGGCTCTGTATACTGGTTCTTGGCTCCCTGTATACTGGTTCTTGGCTCTGTATACTGGGCGTTGGCTCCCTGTATATTTGCCCTGGTCGTTATTTGACTTTTCACAATCCTTTAATATTTTGCAAACAGAAAATAATCCAGATCAGAGGTGGAGAGAGACGACGGCCAAAGTCTGCGCCATGTATGACCGAAGACAGGATGGGGGAGGGGCGCCTCCCAATACAATGTGAATACAAGTAACGGTGTCCTGTGTGAGGTCTGGGCTTCCAGCCATTTACAGATAACATCGCTTAGGGTACCGTCACACAGTGCCATTTTGATCGCTACGACGGCACGATCCGTGACGTCGCAGCGATCGTATGATTATCGCTCCAGCGTCGTAGACTGCGGTCACACTTTGCAATCACGGCGCTGGAGCGATGCTGAAGTCCCCGGGTAACCAGGGTAAACATCGGGTTACTAAGCGCAGGGCCGCGCTTAGTAACCCGATGTTTACCGTGGTTACCAGTGTAAACGTAAAAAAAACAAACAGTACATACTCACATTCCGGTGTCTGTCCTCCGGCGTCTCAGCTTCTCTGCACTGTGTAAGCGCCATAGCCGGCAAGCACAGCGGTGACGTCAGACGTCACCGCTGTGCTCGCTTTCCGGCTGGCGCTCACAGTGCAGAGAAGCTGAGACGCCGGAGGACAGACACCGGAATGTGAGTATGTACTGTTTGTTTTTTTTACGTTTACACTGGTAACCACGGTAAACATCGGGTTACTAAGCGCGGCCCTGCGCTTAGTTACCCGATGTTTACCCTGGTTACAAGCGAACACATCGCTGGATCGCTGTCACACACAACGATCCAGCGATGTCAGCGGGTGATCAAGCGACGAAAGAAAGTTCCAAACGATCTGCTACGACGTACGATTCTCAGCAGGGTCCCTGATCGCTGCTGCGTGTCAGACACTGCGATATCGTAACGATATCGCTAGAATGTCACGAATCGTACCGTCGTAGCGATCAAAATTGCACTGTGTGACGGTACCCTTATTACTTTGGTGCTGATCGATCCTCTGACGCCATTTTCAGCTTCATCTGATTAACTCTTATGGGAGAGGCGGAGGCATCCTACTGATAAAATGCAGAAGCCCCCGGTAAATGGCGGGACCACCCTGTAAGTCAGCGCGGACACTGTTTCCACCATGTGACAGATCCAGAACTTACGTAATTGTCCTTCTATAAGAGGAAAACAGAATAGGAGTCTGGACGAGACCTGAGTGCTCGTAACATTCATCATTAAAGGGACGGCCAAGTGGACCAGAATCTGCTCCGTTGTGAGACTTAAAGAGCCTCTGTTTCCAGGAACGCCCTTCCCCCAGCTGCAGGGTGCTCTGTAAGAACTGAGTCTCTATTACTCTGATGTCTGTGACTGTCTGCAGCGCTGATGTCGCGTCCACAGCGCTGCAGCCAATCAGTGGCTATCACAGAGCTGCTGAGGTCAATGATTGGCTGCAGCGCTATTGACATAACCGCGCTGCAGCTGAGGGTGCGGCCGGGGTCCTAAAACCGCACGCCCATGTTCACGCAGCCGTCGCGCTGTTACCACGGCGACCTGGAATCTGCCAGACGACGAACGATGGAAAAACAAGGCCCAAAAAGCCCCTGCGGAGCCGCAGTGGAACAGTTCTCCCGTCTTCAGCACATCACGTGGTGAAATAACCTGCGACATTCAACGCTGCAATATACGACCCTGACACGGCTGAGACACCACAAGTATGGCTCTGAGAGGAAGGGAGGGGGAAAAAAGAAAAAGCATCTCAGTCAACAAGGGGTTAGAATTACACAGGAAAAATCGCATTTCCCAGCGACTTGTGAGCAGGAATCCGAGGTTCTGCTGAGAGTTGTAGTGATGCGTGACGTCACTGATGACCGCGGGGCACGAGTCTGAAGACTCACCGCGGATCACATGACCGCTGCCGACACCACGTGATCAGGCTGGAGCGCTGGATGATAGGACGGAGGAGAGGGGGGATGCAGCTGGCTGTTACGTGTGGCTGCAGCAGGCTCTGGGCGTGCCACCCCTCTCTCCACCTCCGGATGGTTTCTTCCCCGCTGTATAACTAGCGGCGCCCGCGGCCCTCAGCTGACTGACGCATCAGGATGGCGCTGTGCGGGGGACTCGGGAGCGCGAAGCCGGCGACGGAGGCAGTGCAGGCGCTGTGCGACCAGGTGACCGCGGCTCTCACCGGGGCATCACTGCCCGGCGGCGGGGCTCTGCAGTAATGGCTGCATTGGGCGATGTCCTCCTTAGTAGGGGGTGGACTTACTTTTCCTATGACTCCGGCCTCAGGAAACCTCCTAACCTCTGTGTTCTGCGCTCCTTACTGGCCTCACACTCCTCTTGCTGTCAGTGAATGGAGTCTGGGCGGTGTTACTGTCTGGTCCTGGCCGCCCTCACAGCTGAGGGTTTGTTACAGTTGTACCTGGCCTTTAGTATGGATTCCAGGCTGATACAATGTTGCATAGACGACTGACACACTGTAACGGACCTTCTGCTGTGCAGAGTATTGGGTCCTTTAATAATCTTGTCCCTGCAAGGATTGTGGTTCAATGGCTTCTCCTGTAGCTGGGGACTAGTGATGACTGCACTGGGCAGGAACTGGTTAACCTCACATGTGGGCTGCCCCTCCCCCTCCAGGTGACTCACCCCCCCCCCCCATATGATGCTTTGTCTGGGTCATGTGACTGGCTGGCCCCGAGTTCCCCTTTTCCCAGCGTTGTCAGCAGAACCGTGGGGTGCGCGGGTGACGTCTGCGGCCTTTAGTGATGAGGATTGCAGAAATCTCGGGGGGGGGGGGGGACAATATCTGACGGGGGCCAATATCTGATGGCAGCCAATATCTGATGGCAGCATCGTCTCTCCTCCAGGTGAAGGCCGAGGTGGAAGAGAAACACGGCAAGAAATACCCCAAGTTTGAGGCCGTCGAGTACAAGACACAGTTGGTTGCTGGGACCAACTTCTTCGTTAAGGTACGCCGGTGCAGGCTGAGAGTTGTAGTTTGCAGCCACTTGGACATTTTGTTCCTTAATAATCTACTTTTAAGTGACTTTTTTTTTTTTTTTTTCTTAAATTGCTAATCGTCACATGCAATACTTAACACTTGTGTAAATTTCTGTATGAAAAATCTCCATGGGGAGGGGTAGGGTGTACATGTTTCTAACTTCATAAAGACTCAGTTGATGAATCAGCTGCAAACATCTGAACTAAACCCACAAAGGTGAACATAAAAGGTAATCGCTGGTCCTCAAAACTAGAAAAAAAGTGACCAGCTGTATCCACCTCAAGCTTCCGGAATAGTTGAATGAGATTGTGGATGATGTAACAGCTTCCCTATTTTATACTTACTAATATTTCCTCTAAAACACTATTATTAGTTACCATGGTAACTAACTTGCACATTGTAGTGAGTCCTGGTGAAGACATTGTCAGTAACTGTGGTTGCACACAAAGGTATAAGATGACACTTTACACTATTTGGGTAGTTGGGGGTAAGGGTACTGTCACACAGTCACACTTTGATCGCTACGACGGTACGATTCGTGACGTTCTAGCGATATCGTTACGATATTGCAGTGTCTGACACGCAGCAGCGATCAGGGATCCTGCTGAGAATCGTACGTCGTAGCAGATCGTATGGAACTTTCTTTCGTCGCTGGATCTCCCGCTGACATCGCTGGATCGTTGTGTGTGACAGCGATCCAGCGATGTGTTCGCTTGTAACCAGGGTAAACATCGGGTAACTAAGCGCAGGGCCGCGCTTAGTAACCCGATGTTTACCCTGGTTACCAGCGTAAACGTAAAAAAAACAAACAGTACATACTCACATTCCGGTGTCTGTCCCCGGCGTCTCAGCTTCTCTGCACTGTGAGCGCCGGCCAGCCAGAAAGCGAGCACAGCGGTGACGTCTGACGTCACCGCTCTGCTTTCCAGCCGCTGTGCTTACACAGTGGAGAGAAGCAGAACGCCGGGGACAGACACCGGAATGTGAGTATGTACTGTTTGTTTTTTTTACGTTAACGCTGGTAACCAGGGTAAACATCGGGTTACTAAGCGCGGCCCTGCGCTTAGTAACCTGATGTTTACCCTGGTTACCCGGGGACTTCGGCATCGCTCCAGCGCCGTGATTGCAAAGTGTGACCGCAGTCTACGACGCTGGAGCGATAATCATACGACGCTGCGACGTCACGGATCGTGCCGTCGTAGCGTCCAAAGTGTGACTGTGTGACAGTACCCTAAGATTTGACCCCATTGCGGTCCCCCATGACTGATAAAATATGCAAATATAACCTGGTGAATGCTTTCCCTAAAGGGTAGGTGCCTCATCCTTTGAAGATGGCTTCAAAAGAACTAACACCCTATACAACTCAGACCAAATATCTAGCACCTGTGAAAACAGTAGGAGCTGCACACCATAAGATGTTTAATTGGGATTTATTGTAACTATCTCCTTGTTAACAGCAGTTGGTGTAGAAATTCATACCTTTTCAGGTAATTGCTCTTCATCAGATGTGCAAGCAGTGATTGCAAATTAGATGTACAGGATGGACTCACCAACCCTCCCCATCCCAAAAACGCAACCTAGAGCAATTTTAAATCTGTGGTAAGGGGTTTAGTCATGTTGTGGGTATATTCCTTATGACAGGGTGCCCATAGATGCATAAGGGTAAATATTCACACCCTTTATATCCGGGGGGCCTTGTAGTGACAACCAGATGTGAGTCTGTCCTCTGAATTATACCTTGTGTTCCCCCTCTTGTCTGTCTTCAGGTCCTTATCGGAGATGAGGAGTACATCCACCTGCGCATGTACCAGACCCTGCCCCACGCCGGGGAGAAGCTGAGCCTTTCTGCCTCCCAGGTTGGGAAGACAAAGGCGGATGAAATTGTCCACTTCCAATAAGCCTGTCCCCTTCATGCTCCTTGCTGCTGTTAGACTCTGCTCTCATTATCTTGGCTTTTTTGTTACTAATGTTCTATAAATGACTTGTATTCAATGGCTTCCACTCCTGAACTAGGAAACAAAATAAAATTTTTCTAGTAAATGTTTTTTTTTCTTTCTTGTGACTTATAGTAAGGTGTGTGCATCTCCACTTCCCCCCCCCCCCCCCCCCAAAAAAAAAAAAAAAAAAAACAAACAAAAAAAAACCTTAGTGCACTGATCTGATGAAGGGTGGAGCCTGGGGGGGGGTCTCACATTATGGAGGAGTAGGTGCTCTAATCCGCTAGCCGAAACCTCATGGGCTGGAGCTCATTCCACTGAACACCGCTCTCCTTGTTCCTGTGGGCTAAATACTACTCGGACAACACAGGGTGAGGGTAAAACAGTGTGGTAATACTTTACTGAACCAAAAAAGAGGCAAATAACAAAGAACAGTCCCGGCAAATACCGAAGGTGGGCGCAATATAGAATGGTAGAGTTGGAAGGGATCTCCTGGGTCATCTGGTCCAACCCCCTGCTAAAAGCAGGACTCACTAAATCATCCCAGACCGATGTCTGTCCAGCCTCTGTTTGAAGACTTCCATGGAAGGAGAACTCGTGGCCCCCTGTTCCACTCATTGACTCGTTAGTCTCACCCTTCCACTGACTCGCTGAGATAAGAGCAGATGTGAAGGTCATTGGAGCAGATCTGGATTCTTTCTGCCAGGTCTGTGGTTCCCTAAGCGGGCATCATGTAAAATGTCAAATCTGTCCGTCGTGATGGAGCCTTTACTTCTTGGCCGATGTGTAGAGTGTTCTGGACCGTGATTTTGTAAAGTCTCTGGTTCTCTTGGATGTATATTGTTAGAGACATATCCCATTTTTATAGGTCAACTGTTCTTCAAGCTATTACAGGGGATGTGGTGATGAGATTAACTTGCATTGTTTATCCTTCAATGTTGACAAGCTGCATGGCCTGGTATAATGTGTGATCAATACATCAGCAAATATCATTGTTCAGTGCCCCTGCATAGCTGGTTTGCAGCGATAACAGTACAATAAACTGTAGGAGCTGTTGTAAGAGGTAAATAACCATATCAATTTAACCTACAAGTAATCTTAACCAACCCAAGAAACAAATTCAAAAGTCAACATATAGATAAGTCTTTTCCTCCTCGTTTACAGAAAACAGACATCTGGATAATTAATAAAATGCTGTCGTCACATCTTGCATGTGGCCTAAAGTGTGTTTGATCTTTGTTCTGCTCCGGAGGCTTTGGGCCTCGTGGATGTTGCTCTATTGTGTGTTACCGGACTCTAATTTGGAAAAGGCTCATCCATTGCATAACCAGAAAGAGTAACACATCATTAAACGGGTTATCCCACAAACACTTTTTTTTTTTTTTTCTTTCTCTCTCATCATTGAAAGGTCTCCATAAAATCTGTGCAAAGGGCTCAGACGGGTGTGGAAAAAATTCTGCAATGTTAGAAGCTTTTAAACATTCAGGTGATAGTTTTATTTTTATCTATGCACAAAATCCAAATTGAAAGAGAAATGTAAATATCTGGTGAAAGCCCGTTGCCTCAATCGTTGGTATCTGGTGACCACCTGTCACGTTCATCAGTAACTTTAAAACTGGGAGAGGAACAGACAAAGGTGAGGTTGTGGAAGACAGTATCACACCAATGGTCATAGACCATGGCAAGACAATGTGGCAACAAGGTAGTCGTAGTGCATGAGCAAGGTCTCTGCCAGGGAAAGATCTCACAGCAGACCTGGATTCAGGCTGTGCTGATAAAACTACAGAAGCACCAAGAAATGGGGAATGTTGAGGACCGCACACAGTAGTCGGCCCAGGAAGCTTAGTGCAGCAGATGACACATTGTGTTACTTCTCATCAAATTCTGAAGATGTCCAGCAGTGCCATCAGCTCAGAACAGCGACCAGAAGTTGTCTTCACAAGAAGTGACTCAACTATACACGAAAATATAGGAGCCGGGTAGCATAAATATGTCAGCGCGCCTCCGGACTGAGGAGTAAAATAGAAGCAGATTGTTCCCAAAGGATAACGGCACAATAAAGAGGGTCTTCAGGAGCAGTGACGTGTGGTGGAGGGTCCGACAAGTTTGTGGCTGTATTTCCGCAAGTGGAGCTGGGAATTTGGTCAGGATTAATGGTGCCCTCAATGCTGAGAAATCCAGGCAGACACTTACCCAACATGTAAGACCATCAGGAGGCGTCTCATCGGCTCTACATTACATAGTCAGACGACCTCCAACATCCAGCCAATGTCATTAAGAATGAGGAGTCCTGGGGGTGATGACCGGGCCCCAGAGCCCAAATCTCACATCATCCCGTCTGTCTGGGATCACAAGAGGCAAACGGATCGACACAAGCCTCAGAAGATCTGGGGTCAGTTTTCCAAGCTGTTTCGTACAACCTCCTGTCGAGAAGACCTGTGTACATGTGATGGGAAGAAGTGATGGAGGTGACAGGCGGTCACCAGATACTGATGATGGAGGTGACGGGTGGTCACCAGATACTGATGATGGAGGTGACAGGCGGTCACCAGATACTGATGATGGAGGTGACGGGCGGTCACCAGATACTGATGATGGAGGTGACGGAAAGGTCACCAGATACTGATGATGGCGGTGACGGGCGGTCACCAGATACTGATGATGGAGGTGACGGAAAGGTCACCAGATACTGATGATGGAGGTGACGGGCGGTCACCAGATACTGATGATGGAGGTGACGGGCAGTCACCAGATACTGATGATGGAGGTGGCGGGCGGTCACCAGATACTGATGATGGAGGTGATGGGCGGTCACCAGATACTGATGATGGAGGTGATGGGCGGTCACCAGATACGTATACACTTCACCTTAGAGACAATCTAAAAATAAAATCCAGAAAACCCCATTCTATGATTTTTACATAGTTTGCATGAAATACGTATTTGATACAATAGAAAAACAGAACTTAATATTTGGTCCAGAAACCTTTGTTTGCAATTACAGAGGTCAGATGTTTCCTGTAGTTCTTGGCCAGGATTGCAAACACTGCAGCTGGGATTTTGGCCCACTCCTCCCTACAGATCTTCTCCAGTTGTTTCGGGGCTGTCGCTGGGCAACATTGAATTTTAACTTTCTTCAAATATTTTATGTTGGGTTCAGGTCTGGAGACTGACTAGGACCGTGAAATACATCTTACACAGTGACTCCTTCGTTGCCCTGGCTGTGTGTTCCAGGTCATTGTCATCTTGGAAGACCCAGCTATGACCCATCTTCAATACTTTTACTGAGGGAAGGAGGTTGTTTGCCAAAATCTTGCGGTACACGACCCCATCCATCCTCCCTTCAATTCGGTGCAGTCATCCTGTCCCTTTGCAGAAAAGAACGCTCCAAAGTACGATTTTTTTCCCCACCATGCTTCACCTTTGGGACGTTGTTTTGGGCGTTTTACTCATCCTTATACTTATCCTTTTTACTCATCCTTTACTTATCCTCATACTTAACCTTTTGGCTATTACAGAAACCTGGATCCAGCATTCAGACACCACCGCCGCTGCTGCTCTCTCGTTTGGTGGGCTGAAATTTTCACATACCGCCAGACCTGAGAACAGACAGGGTGGAGGTGTTGGTTTGCTCCTTTCATCACATTGTGCTTTCCAGGACATCCCCCCGGTTCCCTCACTCACATTTCCTTCCTTTGAAGTCCATGCCGTCAGACTCTTTGAGCCCTTCTCCTTGCGAGTGGCGGTTGTTTATTGCCCTCTGGGCTCCTCCCGCCAGTTTCCAGACCACTTTGCCACCTGGCTTATTCACTTTCTATCCGGTGACATCCCCACCCTCATCATGGGAGACTTTAACATCCCCATCAGTGATCCCCTCTCCCAATCTGCCTCTCATCTTCTTTCTATAACTTCTTCATTCGGCCTCTCACAGTTTACTAATTCTCCTACGCATGAGGACGGGAATACTCTGGACCTGGTCTTCTCCCATCCCGGCTCGCTGCACAACTTTACTAACTCCCCTCTCCCGCTCTCGGACCACAACCTTCTTTCCTTCTCTGTTAAGAATTGTCTCCTCACCCGGGACACCCCCACTTATCGGAATACACGTACCATTAATACCCAGCAGCTTATGGACAATCTCCACACATCTCTAGCCCCCATCTCCTCCCTCTCCTGTCCAGACTTAGCATTGTCACACTTCAATAATACACTGAAGAATGCCCTGGATACAGCAGCACCTTCTACACGCAGAAAGACCCGACACAGACAACGGCAGCCCTGGCACACTATGCAAACACGCTTTCTTCAGCGTTGCTCAAGGTGTGCAGAGTGGCAGTGGAGAAAATCTCTCTTAGCAGAAGACTTCATCCACTATAAGTTTATGCTCAAAACTTCTAATGTGGTGTACCTAATTATTTGTACTAAATGTCCAACTGGGGGTCTGTATGTGGGGGAGACAGGGCAGAAACTGAGAACAAGGATGAACTCTCATCGCCATACAATAAAAGAAAAAAGAATGGATATACCTGTGGCAATACATTTCTGTCTCCCAAATCATAGCATTATGGACATGAAATTACTTGTATTGAAAAGTAACTTCAAAACTCAGAGAGACAGAAGAGTCTGGGAATATAAACTGATGATGACCTTTGACACTCTAAATGCAGGAATGAATGTGTCGCACGGATTTATGTCTTTTTACATCAACTAATGAACTTGCCCCTCAGACCATGTGGGGTCATCACAACAGAACGAGACCCTAATCACAGGACAATAAAACAATCCTTATCTAAGAATTGGCCCAATATTTATGGACGTAACTGTTTATCACCCATGGTAATTCTGCTTCATGTCACCTAGCTTATCCATGGTTTTTTTTCCCCTCTTTTTTTTTTTTTTTTTTTTCTCTATACTATGTTGTGCATAAATATGTGATTCTTCAGAATTTGTTTTAGTCTTTGCCTGATGAAGAGACGTATGTAGTCTCGAAAGCTTGCAATTTGTTACCATCTTTTCAGTTAGCCATTAAAAGGTATCAACCACTGAGGACTCTCAATTCTACATATTTTTCTATCTACTGGCTAACACGGTACCAAGATATATTTCTTTCCTGCTCAAAACTTATAACTCTGCCCTTTATCTGGCCAAACAATCCTACTTCACCACCCTCATCACCTCACTATCCAACAACCCAAAACGACTTTTTGAAACCTTAAACTCCCTCCTGAAACCTAAAGTACAGGGCCCCCATCACCAATCTCAGTGGTGAGGATCTGGCCACTTATCAACCACATCCATCAGGATATCTCAGCCCAATCTCCTCAGTGCCTGGATCCCCTTCCCTGCCGCACCTCAAGCTCACTAGACATCTTTGAGCCTGTTTCAGAAGAAGAAGTCTCCAAGCTCCTCGCTTCTGCTCGGCCTACAACCTGCAACAGTGACCCCATTCCTTCACCTCTCCTGCAGTCTCTCTCACCAGTGGTCACCACTCACCTGACTAAAATATTTAACCTCTCTCTTTCTTCAGGTATCTTTCCCTCCTCATTTAAACATGCCATCATAACCCCTTTACTTAAAAAGCCATCCCTGGACCAGAACTGCACTGCTAACTACAGACCTGTCTCTAACCTTTCCTTCATCTCTAAACTCCTGGAACGCTTGGTCCACTCCCGTCTATTCCGCTATCTCTCTGATAACTCTCTTCTCGACCCCTTACAATCTGGTTTCCGCTCTTTACACTCCACTGAAACTGCCCTCACTAAAGTTTCTAATGATCTAATAACAGCTAAATCCAAAGGTCATTGCTCTCTGCTGATTCTCCTGGATCTATCTGCCGCATTCGACACTGTGGATCACCAGCTCCTTCTCACTATGCTCCGCTCCATAGGCCTCAAGGACACAGCCCTCTCCTGGCTCTCCTCCTACCTCTCTGACCGCTCCTTCACTGTATCCTTTGCCGGATCCTCTTTCTCTCCTCGTCCCCTTACTATTGTGGTTCCGCAGGGCTCAGTGCTAGGCCCCCTCCTCTTCTCTCTATACACGGCCCCTATTGGACAAACAATCAGCAGATCTGGGTTCCAGTACCATCTCTATGCTGATGACACCCAATTATACAATTCTTCCCCTGTCATCACCCCTACCCTAATTCAAAATACCAAGGATTGTCTGTCTGCTGTCTCTAACATCATGTCCTCCCTCTATCTGAAACTAAATCTCTCCAAAACGGAACTTCTTGTGTTTCTCCCTTCTACTAACCTCACTCTTCCCAACATCGAAATTACCCTGGAGGGTTCAACCATAACTCCCCTGCAGCATGCCCGCTGTCTTGGGGTCACATTCGACACTGAACTTTCCTTTACTCCCTATATCCGATCACTCACTCGCTCTTGTCACCTGCATCTTAAAAACATCTCCAGAATCCGACCTTTTCTCACCGTTGAAACTGCTAAGACTCTTACTGTCGCTCTTATTCATTCTCGTCTGGACTACTGCAACTCTCTTCTGATCGGTTTCCCTCTTTCCAAACTTTCTCCTCTCCAATCCATCTTGAATGCGGCAGCCAGGGTCATATTTCTGTCCAGCCGCTTCACCGATGCCTCCATCTTGTGCCAGTCATTACACTGGCTACCCATTCGCTACAGGGTCCAGTATAAACTCATCTCTCTCACCCACAAAGCTCTCCACAGTTCTGCACCGCCTTATATCTCCTCTTTGTCTATCACCCTACACATGCCCTCCGTTCTACAAATGACCTAAGACTAACATCCCCTGTAATCCGAACCTCGCACCTCCGTCTCCAAGACTTCTCTCGTGCTGCACCAGCTCTCTGGAATGCACTTCCCCAGACGATCAGACTGATACCTAGCCCCGACCTATTCAAGCGAGCTTTAAAAACCCATCTCTTCAAACAAGCCTACCACATCAACTACTCAGTAAACTAACTTTGCGCTGTTCCCTCCTTCCAAATATTACTCTGAATCTGCACCCTACTATTCATCTGTCTCCACACCCTCCATGCACATAACTGCACTTGATACTTGACTATTGCACTTAAACACACGGGCTGATGACCGGATCATGCAGCTTTGTATGAAAATCCCTATGTATTATAATTGCCAGACCTGAAATAACGAGCACTTTTCACCTATTGTGTCCCCCCATTTCCTTGTAGATTGTAAGCTTGCGAG
This sequence comes from Ranitomeya variabilis, assembly GCF_051348905.1. Classification (NCBI taxonomy): domain Eukaryota; kingdom Metazoa; phylum Chordata; class Amphibia; order Anura; family Dendrobatidae; genus Ranitomeya; species Ranitomeya variabilis. Next base: position 12,219,998 of record NC_135234.1, on the reverse strand, counting down.
CAGGGACCTCACTCCTAATGTCACTGTTTAAATTGTCTTAACTTGTATCGAACTTATTGTCTATACATGTCCCCGCTTCATTGTAAAGTGCTGCGGAATATGTTTGCGCTATTTAAATAAAAATTATTATTATCCTTCTTCTTCCAAACACAGCGAGTGGTCATCTGACCACATGACCTTCTCCCATGTCTCCTCTAGATCATCCAGCTGGTTATTGGTGAACTTGAAACGGACCTCGACATGTGCTGGCGTGAGCACAGGGACCTTGTGTGCCCTGCAGGATTCTAATCCATGATGGCGTAGTGTACTACTAGCAGTAGTGTTTGAGACTGTGGTCCCAGCTCTCTTCAGGTCATTCACTAGGTCTTCCTGCGTAGTTCTGGGCTGATTCCGGACCTTCCTCAAAATCATTCTTACCCCACGAGGAAAAATCTTGCATCGAGCTCCAGACCAAGGAAGATTCACAGTCATCTTGTGTAATTGTAGCAACAGTTGTTTCCTTCTCACCAAGCTGCTTGCCTATTGTCCTATAGTCCACCCCAGCCCCATGAAGGTCTACAATTTTGTCCATGATGTCCTTAGACGGCTCTTCGGTCTTGACCATGGTGTAGACAGGTTGGAGTGTGTGGACAGGAGTCTTTTATACAGGTAACGAGTTCGAACAAGTGCAATTAATACAGGCAATGAGTGCAGAGTAGGAGGCTTCTTACTGAAAAACTAACAGTTCTCTGAGAACCAAAATGGCTGGTAAGTGATCAAATAATTAAATTACATTAAATATGTTAAACACATACAATGTGATTTTCTGGATTTAAATTTTAGATTCTGTCTCTCACAGTTTTAAGTGTATGTACAATAAAAATTACAGATCTCTCCATTCTTTGTAGGTTGAAAATTTGCAAAATCGGCAGTATATCAAATACTTATTTTCACCACGGTATATATAAGCAATACCTCAGAACAGTAGAGAATATCCTCATCGGATATTACAGTATGGAGGTATTAGGGATCAAAATTGACCCCATTACGGTTCCCTGTAATTGAATAAAATGTGCAAATATATGTAAAAAGGTTCAATGAAAAAACCTATAGGGTAAAAAAAAAAAACCCAACCATCTGTGACATATGTCCACATGTAAAATTAGTGACGCTGTATAAAGCTCACATGCACATTGTGTGAGTCTGGCAGTGCAGTTATTGGAACTGGGACATGGCTAGGACGTCTTGACAGCTCAGAACCGGCCCAGATTACTGAACTTCGTGTCATCTGTACACTGGACCATCAGACGTTACCACCACTAGTCAGGATCTGACTGCTCAGTTATGAGATATCACCAAGCTGCACCAAAAGCCGAGCTGCCAGGATCACAGAGCACGTGTGGGCTTTATTCAGCACACGGGTAATTTTATATGTGGACACTTTTCTGTGTGGGTAATATTCCTTATCAACATTTTTCTTGTGCAAATAGATCACAGGGAAAAAAAGCCAACATAAAAACCGATCAGAGAAAAAAAAAAAAAAAAAATTGTCAATTTTGTCATCTAAAACATGGTGGGTTTCTGGCACAATGTACAGGTGCAGATACTTTACTGGTGGAGGAATACCACCAAACACGAGAAGGTGCACCATGTCTTGGTCTTACATCCGATGACGACAATCTATCGTTAATGTAAGAAGATGAATTAAAAAAAGTTTCACGCTCCGTCTGAAAATGATATTTAATGTTAATAAAACTACAGATTTCATAGAAAACGTCAGCTTGTCCTCGTCTCCGTCCTCCTCGCAGTCACAATGAATCGCGCTCATTTCGGGCTACGTCTGATAATAGACGAGATAAAATATTCTTCATCCTATTGTGCCGGCTCGGGCTCCTCGGAGGAAACGTTCACATCCCCAGACGGGAGCGCGGCGGTCTCAGATCACAGTCCCTGGGTTACTGCTCCTTTGGGGGCTTGTAGTGCAGTCGACAGCGCTCGCTGAAAACCTGTAATCACAAAGACGACGAGAATAATGAAAATATCACATCCAGAGCGGCGCACGCATCACCACGGACAGACAATCCTTGTAACATCAGATTACAGCTACATCTCCCTGAAACCTGCAGGAAGATATAAGGTGCAGCGCCTGAGAGATAGCAGCAAAGCAGCGGAATTACTGGAGGAAACAGACACAATGTAACTGACCATACTAACTTCTGCCCTACCCACTTAGGCCAATTTTATTTTTTACATTTTCCTCCCTTTTTCCAAGATCCATAACAGTTCTACGTTCTGTTTCCATATCTATACGAGGGATTGTTTTTTTGAGGGACGAGTTGTAGATTTGAAATTCACTATTTTATCATATACTAAAAAAAAAAAAAAAATGCAAATGTGGTAAAATGGGAAAAAAACAAAAACAAACAAAAAATCAAATTCCGTCATTGATTTTGGGGTTTTTGTAGCGTTCATTATTCAGTAAGAATGACCCAGGCAAACAATTCTCCTGGTCACCGCGATTACGGCGACACCAAACTCTGCAGTTATAGATTGTATTTTTACTATAAAAACACTAAAATTAAAGAAGTTTGCTAACCAAATATAAAAGGAAACTTGTTTTGTCACCTTTTTCTGAGATCCGTAATTATTTTTTTTTAATCCGTCCGTCAATTGAGCTGTGAGAGGGCCAGTTGGTATTTTGCGCTGCGAGCGGTCAGCTTAAGGCCCTGTGCACACAATGCGGATTTTGCTGCGCATCCGCAGCAGTGTCCCCATGAGTTTACAATGTAAACCTATGGGAAACCGAAAACGCTGTGCCCATGCTTTGGAAAAAAAACGCGCGGAAACGCAGCAGTTTACATTCCGCAGCATGTCAATTCTTTGTGCAGAATCCGCACAGAATCCGGTTTTACACCTGCTCCATAATAGAAAACCGCAGGTGTAAAACCACAGTGGAATCCGCACAAAAACCCGAGGTAAATCCGCAATAAATCCACAATAAATCCACAGGAAAAACACGGTGTTTTTGCCCTGCGGATTTATCAAATCTGCTGCGGAAAAATCCGCAGTGGACCATTCTACGTGTGCACATAGCCTTATATAGACTCCCTTATGATTGTGGATGTGGTTGTGTTGAGGGTCAGCTGGTCACGGTTCCCCCATGTTACATGGCAGTCAGCGCTCGGCCGCCGTCATTTACTGCAATTCTGACTAACCCCAGAGAAAGTGTCGCTGCTCTAGAAGGATTTTCCTGGTCTGTAAACAGCTGACAACACAGCAAAGGATCTCACTGTGGAAAGTTATTAGCCAGGAGAAGAGTATAAAACATTCCCCCGGCATTAGATGCAGTATTGTGAAGACGTCATCAAAAAGAGGCTTCAATTTGACACAACAGTGACTTTACCTAGATTTGGACGCCCCTCAAAAATTGATGAAAAGACAAGAAAATTGTCCCTGGAGGCTGCCCAGAGCCAGATAGCAATTTAGAAGTGCTGCCAAATTTCTGGCCAGTCCTTCGTGTGACAATCTCACAGTCTCCATCTGACCGGTCTGTTGGGTCGAGGGGCAAGATGGAAGACTTTTTTTTTCCCAAAGAACAACATTCAAGCCCAGTTATATTTTGTCAAAACCTTTAACACGTCTGTCAAAAGTATGTGTGAAATGTGTTCTCTCTGATGAGACCAAAGGAGAAGTTTTGGACCATAATCCCAAAAGGTGCTAACCCAACAACACACATCGCCAGAAGATCACCATCCCCCCAGTGAGGCATGGTGGAGGCAGCAGTTTGCTCTGGGATGTTTTTCTCAGCAGCTGTAACTGGGGCTTTAAACAAGAGGGAGGAGATTATATACAGAGCAGATCAGTCAAATTCATCACAAAACCTTTCGGCCGCTTCTAAACAGCGGAAGAGGAGGAGGAATTTCACCTTTCAACTGACAATGACCCTAAATGACCTCCAAATTACCAAAAGAACGACTCCTCCAGAAGAAAGTGGAAGTTCTGGAACGGCCGAGCCCAGACCCGAACCCAAGGGCCAATCTGTGGTGACCTGAAGAGGGCGCTGTGCACAGTAGGAGCCCCCATAATCTGACAGATGGGGGAGCTACTGCAACATATCAAATGGGGTGTGTAGACTTTTTGTATCCACTTTAGTTCCAATCATGGTCTTCATAGGAGCAGCAACGTGGCGCTCAGGTTCCTTCTGTCACTGCAGTGAAGAGAGTCCTGTGTGTCAGCAGACCATCACAAGAACCCGGCAGACCCCATTACTATCAGTGGGGTCCGTCAGGCGCAGATGGCGTCCACCGTGTGCAGTGGCCTTCTATATACCCAGCTATACAGGACGCGCACATTCACCAGGTGCTTCAGACAATTCATGCGCCCCATCCTCCACGCGGGGGCGACTTATGTCCTTACAGGGGGGCAGCGGGCATGGGGGGGAGGGGCGGCGTGGAGGCCGCTCCTTACCTTCCAGCTCCGGTCGTTCACCACTTCCTCCACATTCAGCTCAGATTGCAGAAGCTTCAACTGAGAAAAAACAAACAAAGGTGAGGAGGGGTCAGAGGTCATCACCGCCAGATAACAGGGAGCAATAGCGCGCAGTGCGGTGCATTGTGGGAGATGTAGTTTAGTAATGGGGGGGATGGCCGGACGACGTGCTAACATTTACCCCGCTGCCGTGTAATGGAGCCGACACCGAGCTGCAATAGTCGGGTCAGGATCTTCCTGTTTAACCTGTTACACACCGCAGTCAGTGACGACCACTGCAGATATTATTGAGGATAGTGGAGGAGAGGTAATTGGCGCCCAGGGCCGTGCTGGCAGGTTGTCACAGCCCCCGGCCTACACTGTGCCCAGAAATAGGTGAATGTTACAGCTCATCAGCAGCGAAAACCTCCCGGAGAAGACACGATGGAAGAAAAACGACAAATACGGAGAATAAATAAATAAATAGTCTCTTTGACACTTTCCGGTCCCTACTCAACCCAAGAGAGCAGGCCCCAACCACAGATCTCCACGCTGACGATCTGGCCAATTACTTCAAAGAAAAAATTGACCACATTCGACAGGAAATCATTTCCCAATCTCTTCATACCAAGCACTGTCCTCCCTCCCCCACTGCATCTAGTTCACTCTCTGACTTTGAACCAGTTACAGAAGAAGAAGTAAGCAGGCTCCTTGCATCTTCTCGCCCGACCACTTGCACCAGCGACCCCATTCCGTCGCATCTCCTCCAGTCCCTTTCCCCGGCTGTCACCTCTCACCTAACAAAAATATTCAACCTTTCCCTCACTTCCGGTATTTTTCCCTCCTCATTTAAGCATGCCATCATACATCCACTACTTAAAAAGCCCTCCCTCGATCAAAATTGTGCCGCTAATTATAGACCTGTCTCTAATCTTCCCTTCATCTCTAAACTCCGGGAACGCCTGGTCCACTCCCGTCTTACCCGCTATCTCTCAGATAACTCTCTTCTCGACCCTCTTCAATCTGGTTTCCGCTCTTTACACTCTACTGAAACTGCCCTCACTAAAGTCTCTAATGACCTACTAACAGCTAAATCTAATGGTCACTATTCCATGCTAATTCTCTTGGATCTCTCCGCAGCATTCGATACTGTGGATCATCAGCTCCTCCTCACTATGCTCCGCTCCATCGGCCTCAAGGACACCGTTCTCTCCTGGTTCTCCTCCTATCTCTCTGACCGATCCTTCACTGTATGTTTTGCTGGTTCCTCCTCCTCTCACCTTCCCCTTACTGTTGGGGTTCCTCAAGGATCAGTCCTAGGCCCCCTCCTCTTCTCTTTGTATACCGCCCCTATTGGTCAAACAATCAGTAGATTTGGTTTCCAGTACCATCTCTATGCTGACGACACCCAATTATACACCTCTTCTCCTGTTATCACGCCGACCTTTTTAGAGAACACCAGTGATTGTCTTACCGCTGTCTCTAACATCATGTCCTCCCTCTATCTGAAACTGAACCTGTCAAAAACTGAACTCCTCGTGTTCTCTCCCTCTACAAACCTACCTTTGCCCGACATTGCCATCTCTGTGTGCGGTTCCACCATTACTCCAAAGCAACATGCCCGCTGCCTTGGGGTCATCCTTGATTCCGAGCTTTCATTCACCCCCCACATCCGATCACTGGCTCGCTCTTCTTATCTGCATCTCAAAAACATTTCCAGAATTCGCCCTTTTCTTACTTTCGACTCTGCAAAAACTCTTACTGTCTCACTTATTCATTCTCGTCTGGACTATTGTAACTCTCTACTAATTGGCCTGCCTTTTACCAGACTCTCCCCGCTCCAATCTGTCCTGAATGCTGCTGCCAGGATCATATTCCTCGCCAACCGTTACACCGATGCCTCTACCTTGTGCCAGTCATTACACTGGCTACCCATCCAATCTAGAATCCAGTACAAAATTACTACCCTCATCCACAAAGCACTCCATGGCTCAGCACCACCCTACATCTCCTCTCTGGTCTCAGTCTACCAACCTACCCGTGCCCTCCGCTCTGCTAATGACCTCAGGTTAGCATCCTCAATAATCAGAACCTCCCACTCCCGTCTCCAAGACTTTACACGTGCGGCGCCGATTCTTTGGAATGCACTACCTAGGTTAATACAATTAATCCCCAATCCCCACAGTTTTAAGCGTGCACTAAAAACTCATTTGTTCAGACTGGCCTACCGCCTCAACGCATTAACCTAACTATCCCTGTGTGGCCTATTAATAAAAAACAACAACATAATCACGTTCCTCCATCATGTTCTCATACACTTTATGCAGTTAATAGCCTCTGTGTCTGTACTTTTACATACTTAGGCAGTTAACTGGTTCATGCAGCTTTACATGAACACCCGAGCCTTACACTATGGCTGGTCCAAATAACTAAAGCAATTGTTACCATCCACCTCTCGTGTCTCCCCTTTTCCTCATAGTTTGTAGCTTGCGAGCAGCAGGGCCCTCATTCCTCCTGGTATCTGTTTTGAACTGTGATTTCTGTTATGCTGTAATGTCTGTTGTCTGTATAAGTCCCCTCTATAAGTTGTAAAGCGCTGCGGAATATGTTGGCGCTATATAAATAAAATTATTATTATTATTAAAATTATTATTATTAAATATCGGCAACCCTGGAAAAATGAGCAGCGAGGTCATACAGGAAACTGCATCACACGGGGCCGACGTCCTCCAGAGCGCGAGAGGACGGGTCAGCGAACTACTGAAGAGCCGCAGGGAAGAGATAAAAATCCCGCAACACCACGACTGTCTGGTACTAACCTCTCCAGGACGCTCCACCAGTCAGTCCCAGAAGCCTCCATGATGCCTCCTGCCCAGGATCCACCTTAGAGGGGATGTCCAGGTCATATATTGATGACCTCTCATTAGGACAAATCATTAATGAAAAATCTGTGGGGTCAGACACTCAGCCCCCAATGGTCAGCTGCTAAGCACCAGAGCACCATCAAGTGGCCGAGCTCAGGTACTGCAATCACTACAGTAGGAGCTGGACAAGGGTCATATCATGCTGGTACAAGCAGATGGTCGGTGAGGGTCCCGGACCCCCACTAATCTAAAATTGACAATTTATCCTGAGGAGAGGTCATTAGTATACAAGACCTTTCATTGAAGTGGTCTCTGTGCTGCCCACCCTGCTGCCATTTTAATTAATGGGACATGTGCATCATACCTGCTGACGGCGCACACGACCCCGTGGTTATCAGCAGACACAATGTCACCTGCAGAGGCAGCAGCAGCGAGCAGAGCAGAGCCTTCTACATCACAGGAGCGGGGCGGAAATCACCATTATAGGGCGATGACTTCTGTTATCAGGACGCCGCACATTCTGCTCCACCTGTGTCATGGCTCCTCTTCCTGCAGATTCTCTACCACATGTGCGGCGGTCACCGCACCACCGGAGTTCTGATCTCCTGCACGAGACGTCGACAACGCAGCAAACAATGATGGGAACCGCGACGCTGAGCAGGAAAGTTTCTATGTTCTGTCCACAGGCAGCAAGTCCTGGATCACCCGCCCGCAGCCACACCACAAAGACTCCATGCAACAAAGGCTGGTGGTCACACTGAGGAGCATCAGCAGCCGCCCGCACACCCCGAGCAGCAGCCGCCGCCCGCACACCGCGAGCAGCAGCCGCCGCCCGCACACCGCGAGCAGCAGCCGCCGCCCGCACACCGCGAGCAGCAGCCGCCGCCCGCACACCGCGAGCAGCTGACAGGGGCGAACAGTAAGAATGTCAAAAATGAGGCAGCCGGGAATCTCGTCAGATACCCCGGACATTGCAATGAAATCACGCACAGAAATTAATGATGGTACAAAAAAAACCAGAGAGGATGATAAATGTGATGCGAGTGCGGCCCGAGAAGGGAACGAGGGTTGAGACCGGCGCTGGAGCAGACATGGAGACAGCAGTGTCCGGCGACGGCGGCACCAGGCGCTCTCACCTTGGTCTGCTCCTTCCTGAGCTGCCTCATTACCGCCAGGTTGTCCGGGTTCCTCTTTCTCTCCTCCTGGAAGCTATTCACAGTAATGGACGTCTGAGATATGCAGCTCTTTATGGTCTTTTCCCGAGAGCGGTGAGCGGCGAGGAGCTGAGGAGGAAACACAGTGAACGGGGGAGGTGACTGTGATGCGGGCACCGGGCCGCAGGGAGGCAGCGCGGGCACCGGGCCGCAGGGAGGCAGCGCGGGCACCGGGCCGCAGGGAGGCAGCGCGGGCACCGGGCCGCAGGGAGGCAGCGCGGGCACCGGGCCGCAGGGAGGCAGCGCGGGCACCGGGCCGCAGGGAGGCAGCGCGGGCACCGGGCCGCAGGGAGGCAGCGCGGGCACCGGGCCGCAGGGAGGCAGCGCGGGCACCGGGCCGCAGCGCGGGCACCGGGCCGCAGGGAGGCAGCGCGGGCACCGGGCCGCAGGGAGGCAGCGCGGGCACCGGGCCGCAGCGCGGGCACCGGGCCGCAGGGAGGCAGCGCGGGCACCGGGCCGCAGAGAAGCAGCGCGGGCACCGGGCCGCAGGGAGGCAGCGCGGGCACTCACAGACTCATACAGCTGCCGGCACGTCTGACTGGCATCGATCTTTCCAGCGAAGGACACAGTGGGGACGGTCGTGTTCAGCTCGTGGACGATCCGGTCGTCTATCGTCCTCATCACCCGGAGGATTTCCTGCAGAGACCGGTGACAGCACAACTAAAATCAGCGCTACTCCAGTCACAGCCAAAGCTGCAGGCATTATTCTGATTTCGTTAAACAGTCACAACAGTCAACAAAGCAAATGCAGCTCTGGCTGTGACTGGAGAATAAGAAACTGTGAAACTAAAGTGTAACATGTACATTACTCTAGTCACACCCAAAGCTTCATTACCCGCTTGACAGACAGCCTGATGTCTGAGCGCAGTGCATCATGGGATCACTCCCGGGTCACGGCTGCAGGATCTGGCATAATGCGCCTCAAGCTCCAATACAGATTTTACTCCAGTTACATTCAAAGCTGCTCTCTGAGTCCTGCTGCCATCCTGACAGCTCTCCAATGACCAGCTCCATCTGCTGGATAAGTGCACGCCCTGCGGGGGGCGTATGGGAGCACTGAGCACAGCTCTGGGTGTGACCGGAGTATAATACACAACTTATCCCCCCCTGTGGAAATCTACGAAAACTTAAACAGCAGCGCTGAGGTCTGCATCGCCCTCCACCCCATATTGTGCCGTGCACTCCCATGGGCACAGGGGCCGGCACTGCAGGGGGCTCCGCGGTCACTGGGGGTCCCGGTCACTGATCCCCATGTTGTTAGACCAGGGATGCTGGATTTCGGCTCTGATCACTTTCTCAGCCTCGACACCGAGGCCGGAAACATCCAAGTCCGGGGGCCGCAGAACGGACTGTATATGGCCGCCATCTCCATACTCAGAACTGCAAACATGCCGAGGTCAGTGATGGAAGGGGCCCGAGACCCCCAATATCAGACGTGTCGGGCGTCACCAGCTTTCCCAGGATTCTATTGGCAGCCGCCACACAGACCGATCTCAGAGCTGGGACTTGTAGTCCTGCAGGCCCTGGAGATAATGCCAAGCTCTCTATGAGGCCCTCCTCCCACCACCACACGAGCTCTCTACCAGGGGCCCCCCAGCACCATGCGAGCTCTCCACCAGGGGCCCCCCAGCACCACGCGAGCTCTCCACCAGGGGCCCCCCAGCACCACGCGAGCTCTCCACCAGGGGCCCCCCAGCACCACGCGAGCTCTCCACCAGGGGCCCCCAGCACCACGCGAGCTCTCCACCAGGGGCCCCCCAGCACCACGCGAGCTCTCCACCAGGGGCCCCCCAGCACCACGCGAGCTCTCCACCAGGGGCCCCCCAGCACCACGCGAGCTCTCCACCAGGGGCCCCCCAGCACCACGCGAGCTCTCCACCAGGGGCCCCCCAGCACCACGCGAGCTCTCCACCAGGGGCCCCCCAGCACCACGCGAGCTCTCCACCAGGGGCCCCCCAGCACCACGCGAGCTCTCCACCAGGGGCCCCCCAGCACCACGCGAGCTCTCCACCAGGGGCCCCCCAGCACCACGCGAGCTCTCCACCAGGGGCCCCCCAGCACCACGCGAGCTCTCCACCAGGGGCCCCCCAGCACCACGCGAGCTCGCCCCCAGCACCACGCGAGCTCTCTACCAGGGGCCCCCAGCACCACGCGAGCTCTCTACCAGGGGCCCCCAGCACCACGCGAGCTCTCTACCAGGGGCCCCCAGCACCACGCGAGCTCTCCACCAGGGGCCCCCCAGCACCACGCGAGCTCTCCACCAGGGGCCCCCCAGCACCACGCGAGCTCTCCACCAGGGGCCCCCAGCACCACGCGAGCTCTCTACCAGGGGCCCCCAGCACCACACGAGCTCTCCACCAGGGGCCCCCCAGCACCACGCGAGCTCTCTACCAGGGCCCCCCAGCACCACACGAGCTCTCCACCAGGGGCCCCCAGCACCACACGAGCTCTCCACCAGGGGCCCCCAGCACCACACGAGCTCTCCACCAGGGGCCCCCAGCACCACACGAGCTCTCCACCAGGGGCCCCCAGCACCACACGAGCTCTCCACCAGGGGCCCCCAGCACCACACGAGCTCTCCACCAGGGGCCCCCAGCACCACGCGAGCTCTCCACCAGGGGCCCCCAGCACCACACGAGCTCTCCACCAGGGGCCCCCAGCACCACACGAGCTCTCCACCAGGGGCCCCCAGCACCACACGAGCTCTCCACCAGGGGCCCCCCAGCACCACACGAGCTCTCCACCAGGGGACCCCCAGCACCACGCGAGCTCTCCACCAGGGGCCCCCAGCACCACGCGAGCTCTCCACCAGGGGCCCCCAGCACCACGCGAGCTCTCCACCAGGGGCCCCCAGCACCACACGAGCTCTCCACCAGGGGCCCCCCAGCACCACACGAGCTCTCCACCAGGGGCCCCCAGCACCACGCGAGCTCTCCACCAGGGGCCCCCAGCACCACACGAGCTCTCCACCAGGGGCCCCCCAGCACCACACGAGCTCTCCACCAGGGGCCCCCAGCACCACACGAGCTCTCCACCAGGGGCCCCCCAGCACCACACGAGCTCTCCACCAGGGGCCCCCCAGCACCACGCGAGCTCTCCACCAGGGGCCCCCAGCACCACGCGAGCTCTCCACCAGGGGCCCCCCAGCACCACGCGAGCTCTCCACCAGGGGCCCCCCAGCACCACGCGAGCTCTCCACCAGGGGCCCCCCAGCACCACGCGAGCTCTCCACCAGGGGCCCCCCAGCACCACGCGAGCTCTCCACCAGGGGCCCCCCAGCACCACGCGAGCTCTCCACCAGGGGCCCCCCAGCACCACGCGAGCTCTCCACCAGGGGCCCCCCAGCACCACGCGAGCTCTCCACCAGGGGCCCCCCAGCACCACGCGAGCTCTCCACCAGGGGCCCCCCAGCACCACGCGAGCTCTCCACCAGGGGCCCCCCAGCACCACGCGAGCTCGCCCCCAGCACCACGCGAGCTCTCTACCAGGGGCCCCCAGCACCACGCGAGCTCTCTACCAGGGGCCCCCAGCACCACGCGAGCTCTCTACCAGGGGCCCCCAGCACCACGCGAGCTCTCTACCAGGGGCCCCCAGCACCACACGAGCTCTCCACCAGGGGCCCCCCAGCACCACACGAGCTCTCCACCAGGGGCCCCCCAGCACCACACGAGCTCTCCACCAGGGGCCCCCAGCACCACGCGAGCTCTCTACCAGGGGCCCCCAGCACCACACGAGCTCTCCACCAGGGGCCCCCCAGCACCACGCGAGCTCTCTACCAGGGCCCCCCAGCACCACACGAGCTCTCCACCAGGGGCCCCCAGCACCACACGAGCTCTCTACCAGGGGCCCCCAGCACCACACGAGCTCTCCACCAGGGGCCCCCAGCACCACACGAGCTCTCCACCAGGGGCCCCCAGCACCACACGAGCTCTCCACCAGGGGCCCCCAGCACCACGCGAGCTCTCCACCAGGGGCCCCCAGCACCACACGAGCTCTCTACCAGGGGCCCCCAGCACCACACGAGCTCTCCACCAGGGGCCCCCCAGCACCACACGAGCTCTCCACCAGGGGCCCCCCAGCACCACGCGAGCTCTCCACCAGGGGCCCCCAGCACCACGCGAGCTCTCCACCAGGGGCCCCCAGCACCACGCGAGCTCTCCACCAGGGGCCCCCAGCACCACACGAGCTCTCCACCAGGGGCCCCCCAGCACCACACGAGCTCTCCACCAGGGGCCCCCAGCACCACGCGAGCTCTCCACCAGGGGCCCCCAGCACCACACGAGCTCTCCACCAGGGGCCCCCCAGCACCACACGAGCTCTCCACCAGGGGCCCCCAGCACCACACGAGCTCTCCACCAGGGGCCCCCCAGCACCACACGAGCTCTCCACCAGGGGCCCCCCAGCACCACACGAGCTCTCCACCAGGGGCCCCCAGCACCACACGAGCTCTCCACCAGGGGCCCCCAGCACCACGCGAGCTCTCCACCAGGGGCCCCCAGCACCACACGAGCTCTCCACCAGGGGCCCCCCAGCACCACACGAGCTCTCCACCAGGGGCCCCCAGCACCACGCGAGCTCTCCACCAGGGGCCCCCAGCACCACACGAGCTCTCCACCAGGGGCCCCCCAGCACCACACGAGCTCTCCACCAGGGGCCCCCAGCACCACACGAGCTCTCCACCAGGGGCCCCCCAGCACCACACGAGCTCTCCACCAGGGGCCCCCAGCACCACACGAGCTCTCCACCAGGGGCCCCCAGCACCACACGAGCTCTCCACCAGGGGCCCCCAGCACCACACGAGCTCTCCACCAGGGGCCCCCCAGCACCACACGAGCTCTCCACCAGGGGCCCCCAGCACCACACGAGCTCTCCACCAGGGGCCCCCAGCACCACACGAGCTCTCCACCAGGGGCCCCCAGCACCACGCGAGCTCTCCACCAGGGGCCCCCAGCACCACACGAGCTCTCCACCAGGGCCCCCAGCACCGTGTGAGCTCTCTAGCAGGGCCCCCGGAGGTCACAGGCAGCGCCGTCCCATTGACCAGGCAGCAGCACAGAACCCCCGCACCGTCCCCTCCCCCGCAGCCCCGGGCCGGGCCTCCCTCTCCGGCTCTCGCACTCCCCGGTCCCCGGTAACGTCTCTCACACAATCCTCACCTGGAACTCGGTGAAATCCTCGCAGCTCACCTCTCCACTGGGCGCCGCCATATTGCGACAGCCAGGGGTCCTCCGCGTCCCCGACCTCTGACCTCCTCATGAGGTGTCCGCGGAGACCGCCTGACCCGCGTATCCGCCGCATCCATGACGTAAACCGTCTTTACTGGTCACACGTTGTCATCAGCTCTACGGAGCAGCGGTGACACGCAGTCTGCGCCTCACGGGCCCGTGTAACACCAACATATGTCTCCGACAGTGAGGCCGCCATTTTCTCGGTGATTCTTCATAGGAATATTAGGATTTGGCTACAAGAAAATGGCGACTCACTAAAGCCTGAACATTTGACAACGTTCTGGTCAATCTGATTGGCTACAGCGCCACAGTGCCTTTCTCTTATTGGTCAAATAATTGTTTCTTCTGTTATCTCATTGGTTAATGACAATGTGACTTTTACTATTGGTTTATTCCGCATTTTCTCGTCGACATTCCATTGGCTGTTCTGTCCTGGGCGGGGCCTGTGAGCAGTGACGTCAGTCAGTAGTTTGTCATTGTGTGAATGTGAAGATGTTGCGAGCGGCGCTCGGGAGGAGCGGGACGCGGCTATTGGCTGGTGAGTGGTCAGGTGACCGCGGAGCTCAGGGGCCCCGGGCTGTCACTCCGCTGCGGTCCCGCGGGGGGCGCTGCTGCCTCCCGTCCCCATAGTACTGTATACCCGGAGCAATGTGAGCCGGGGGAGGGGACGAGTGTGACATAAATATATATATACACCGAGGGTACAGAGCTGTGCAGGCGGCAGCGCTGCGACCGATAGTGACCTGGAAAGTGCCGGACCCCAGTACTCACTGCGCCCGGTATACGGCAGGTCTTGTGGGGGGTTCCCGGTATACGGCAGGTCTTGTGGGATGTTCCCGGTATACGGCAGGTCTTGTGGGGTGTTTCCTGGTATACGGCAGGTCTTGTGGGGTGTTCCCAGTATACAGCAGATCTTGTGGGGTGTTCCCGGTATACGGCAGGTCTTGTGGGGTGTTCCCAGTATATGGCAGGTCTTGTGGGGTGTTCCCGGTATACGGCAGGTCTTGTGCGGTGTTCCCAGTATACAGCAGATCTTGTGGGGTGTTCCCGGTATACGGCAGGTCTTGTGGGGTGTTCCCAGTATATGGCAGGTCTTGTGGGGGGTTCCCGGTATACGGCAGGTCTTGTGGGGTGTTCCCAGTATATGGCAGGTCTTGTGGGGGGTTACCGGTATACAGCAGGTCTTGTGGGGTGTTCCCGGTATACAGCAGGTCTTGTGGGGTGTCCCTAGTATACGGCGGGTCTTGTGGGGTGTTCCCGGTATACGGCGGGTCTTGTGGGGTGTTCCCGGTATACGGCAGGTCTTGTGGGGTGTTCCCGGTATACGGCAGGTCTTGTGGGGGGTTCCCGGTATATGGCAGGTCTTGTGGGGTGTTCCCGGTATACGGCAGGTCTTGTGGGGTGTTCCCGGTATACGGCAGGTCTTGTGCGGTGTTCCCGGTATACGGCAGGTCTTGTGGGGTGTCCCTAGTATACGGCGGGTCTTGTGGGGTGTTCCCGGTATACGGCAGGTCTTGTGGGGTGTTCCCGGTATACGGCATTTCTTGTGGGGTGTCCCCGGTATACGGCGGGTCTTGTGGGGGGTTCCCGGTATACGGCAGGTCTTGTGGGGGGTTCCCAGTATACGGCAGGTCTTGTGGGGGTCTCCCGGTATACGGCAGGTCTTGTGGGGGGTTCCCGGTATACGGCAGGTCTTGTGGGGGGTTCCCGGTATACGGCAGGTCTTGTGGTGGGTTCCCGGTATATGGCAGGTCTTGTGGGGGGTTTCCGGTGTACGGCAGGTCTTGTGGGGGTCTCCCGGTATACGGCAGGTCTTGTGGGGTGTTCCCGGTATACGGCAGGTCTTGTGGGGTGTTCCCGGTATATGGCAGGTCTTGTGGGGGGTTTCCGGTATACGGGTGGTCTTGTGGGGGGGTTCCCGGTGTACGGCAGGTCTTGTGGGGGGTTCCCGGTATACGGCAGGTCTTGTGGTGGGTTCCCGGTATATGGCAGGTCTTGTGGGATGTTCCCGGTATATGGCAGGTCTTGTGGGATGTTCCCGGTATACGGCAGGTCTTGTGGGGGGTTCCCAGTATACGGCAGGTCTTGTGGGGGTCTCCCGGTATACGGCAGGTCTTGTGGGGGGTTCCCGGTATACGGCAGGTCTTGTGGGGGGTTCCCGGTATACGGCAGGTCTTGTGGTGGGTTCCCGGTATATGGCAGGTCTTGTGGGGGGTTTCCGGTGTACGGCAGGTCTTGTGGGGGTCTCCCGGTATACGGCAGGTCTTGTGGGGTGTTCCCGGTATACGGCAGGTCTTGTGGGGTGTTCCCGGTATATGGCAGGTCTTGTGGGGGGTTTCCGGTATACGGGTGGTCTTGTGGGGGGTTCCCGGTGTACGGCAGGTCTTGTGGGGGGTTCCCGGTATACGGCGGGTCTTGTGGGGGGTTCCCGGTATACGGCAGGTCTTGTGGGGGTCTCCCGGATTAGTGTTCCCCTATCATTCCGCTGTATTTTCTCGAGCTCTCCACGTGCCCGAGCTATAGCCTGCTGGGAGTTGTAGTCCCCCTGTGTACATGACCAGTTCATTGTCTTTTTCCAGGGAGGTCTGCGGTTCCCGTCCCTCAGTCTCTGGTGGGCAGGAGATGGCAGTGCAGCAAACCCGAGGGGGACAAGACCAAAGCAGAAGGTGAGTCCAGCGTCACTGCCGGGGGGCTGCGCTCCTGGGTCGCCACCATTCCTGCCTGATTAACCCCTTGTGTGATGTCCCTGTCCATGTCCCCAGGTGGGGTTTACCCCTGGAGATGTAATTTCCTTCCATAACTGATATTTTATATGTTTGTGACCAAATAAAATCCTGTGCCCCCTCAGCCACCAAGCTGCCCCCGCACCCCACAGCGAGGGGCCGCGTCTGCAGACTGCACACTCCACTTTTTGTCCAGAAAGCCCTTGTGTGATGTCCCTGTCCTCCTGGACGTAGGTCGCGTTATCTCAGACACGCGTCACAGCGCCCCCGGTGGTCAGAGGGATATTACTGCTCCCAGTCCTGGTAATGGCCTCAGTCTTATTGCCCCCAGTCCCCCCATCATCCAGCTCCTTCTTATCCTCCAGGTCAGTCCTTCAAAATTCCCGGACATAAACCCACCAACTTTGAGAAGAAGATTTTGGTCTGGGGAGGACGATTCAAGAACGAATCTGATATTCCTGAAATTGTCTCGTAAGTTAATGATCTGTGGGGGAGGATGGGGGTTGTGGTGCTGCTCACGCCCGGGGCCGCTCTTCCCAGTATAAATGGCGTCTGTCTTCTCTCCCAGATACGAGATGGTGGATTCAGCCAAAAGCAAAGTGCGAGTCAAGTTCTCCGTCCTGATGATGCTTCTGACCATCGCGGGCTGCATCGTAATGGTCATATCTGGGAAGCAGGTGAGCGGCATCTGTACTGGGGGCACTGGTTACTATGGGGCGAGGGGACAAATCTGTAAGAGCCGCCGGACACTGATCATCCCATTACTGGGTCTGTACTATCGCAGTGTGTAGATTATAATATGTATTATTATTAATGGTGACAGAGTGGAGAGGGCCCGACCCTGCGGCTTGTAGCCTACAGGATAATTGGGAAGCGGAGAGTAGGTTTGGGGGCTGCGGCAGCTCTGGTGGTGTTGGTGAGGCGGCAGCTCTGGTGGTGTTGGTGAGGCGGCAGCTCTGGTGGTGTTGGTGAGGCGGCAGCTCTGGTGGTGTTGGTGAGGCGGCAGCTCTGGTGGTGTTGGTGAGGCGGCAGCTCTGGTGGTGTTGGTGAGGCGGCAGCTCTGGTGGTGTTGGTGAGGCGGCAGCTCTGGTGGTGTTGGTGAGGCGGCAGCTCTGGTGGTGTTGGTGAGGCGGCAGCTCTGGTGGTGTTGGTGAGGCGGCAGCTCTGGTGGTGTTGGTGAGGCGGCAGCTCTGGTGGTGTTGGTGAGGCGGCAGCTCTGGTGGTGTTGGTGAGTAAACAATTCCGATGTTGGTAAGGCTTCAGCTCTGATGTTGGTTGGTGAGGCACCAGCTCTGGTGGTGAGGCGAAGCTTTGTGGTGGTGATGTGGCATCATGGTCATTTCAGGCTGTAAACTGTTCTGAAGAGATGGGTTTTAAAGTTTTGCTTGAAAGTTCTGAATGTAGGGGATAAGAATTCCAGAGGATGGGGACACTCGGGAGAAGTCTTGCAGGCGATTGGATGAGGAACGTGCGATCGTGGAAGAGAGAAAGTCTTGGGAAGACCGGAGATTATGTGGTGGGAGAAATAGGGAGATTAGTTCAGAGATACATGGAGGAGACAGATTATGGACTGCTTTGTAGGTCAGTGTTAGTAGCTTCAATTGGGAATTGTGAGCCAATGAAGGGATTTTCAGAGGGGAGAAATGGAGGCGTAGTGAGGAGAGAGGTGGATTAGTCGGGCAGCAGAGTTAAGGATGGACTGGAGAGGTGGGCGAGTGTTAGCGGGGAGGCCACAGAGGAGGATATTGCAGTAGTCGA
The DNA here is from genome assembly GCF_051348905.1 of Ranitomeya variabilis. Classification (NCBI taxonomy): domain Eukaryota; kingdom Metazoa; phylum Chordata; class Amphibia; order Anura; family Dendrobatidae; genus Ranitomeya; species Ranitomeya variabilis. Next base: position 12,201,765 of record NC_135234.1, on the reverse strand, counting down.
GGTTGGACATGATGAAAGCACTATTAGTTTAGTAGATTGAGGGTTGAAGAAAGGACGGATTCTGGAAATATTTTTGGGTTGAGGTGGCGAGAGCTTGGAGTGCGGTGTGAAGGACAGAGCAAAGTCGATGGTTACTCCGAGGCAATGGACGTCCGATACAAGGGAAAGAGTGATATCAGTTACTGTGATAGTTAGATCGGGTAGGGGAGTTAGGTGAGATGGAGGAAAGATGATGAGGTCAGTTTTGTGTATGTTGATCATTAGAAAGCGAGAGGAGAAGAAGGAGGATATGGCTGACAGATATATAGCATATAGATGCTACTGGAAGCCGTGGGACTGTCAGTTGTCCCAAGCCAAAGATATAGATTGAGAAGAGTAGGGGTCCCAAGACAGAGCCTTGAGGAACATTGACAGAGAGAGGGCAGGATGAGGAGGTAATGTGGGAATGTGAGACGGTAAATGTGCGGTTAGGAAGGTAGTTAGGATGGTATGAAGAGATTTAGGAGAGGGCGAGGACTGTGATACGAGGGAAGAGAGGATGTGTAGTAGGAGGCAGTGCTCAACTGTGTCAACGGCAGACGTCTGATCTAGAAGGAGGAGTGTAGAGAAGTGTCTGTTCACTTAGGCTGTAAGTAGTTAGTCATTTTGTCGGGGCAGTTTCGGAGGAGAGGTGAAGATGGAAGCCGTATTGACGGTTGGTAGAGTAGATTACATAAGAGGTGGGAAGTAGAAGGTGGACATGGTTTTCGAGAAGTTTGAAGGTGAACGGGAGCAGCAATATGGGGCGATAGCTTGACGTGGAGGTCTGGTTGAGGGATTGCTGACAATAGGTAGATCGTGGCATGTTCAAAAGCAGAAGATAAGGTGCCAGTATTGATTGATAAGTTGAAGAGATGGGTTAGGGCTGGGATAAGTGTCGTGGAGGTGAGTTTGGGGAGGAGATGGGATGGGGTCCAGTGCACAGGTGGTGAGGTGTGATCTTCTGCAGTGATGTTGGGAGGAAGGCTAGTGGGAGAGGGCAGTGGTCTGGTATACAGAGTGGTTGTGGTGGTTGAGTAGTAAAGTCTTGTCTGATTGGATCAATCTTGTTGAAGTGTATGGCAAAGTCTTTTGCAGAGATGAGGGAGGTCGGAGGGGCTGTGATGGACCGAGAAGGGAGTTAAAAGTGATCAATAACTGTTTGGGGTTGTGGGATAAAGATGATACGAGGCGGGCGAAGAAGGTTCCAAGATCTTAATGTGTACGTGCACCGCCTCCGGCTGCCATGTTCCTGAAGTCCACTGCATTGAAACCCATGGACAGTATGGGGGCTATGTACACTATAGTGCTGGAGACAGGCAGCTGGGGCTCTTATCTTCTGGTAGATTTCTGCAGATTTCTGATGTGATGCGCCAATGCTGCACATCTAAATCTACACTTCTGGAGGATGCGAGGTCTGACCAGAAGGGAGCGATCACAGGGAGACCCGCAGGATGAATAAAACAATGGCAGAAATTAACAGGAAAGTTTGCTGCTAACACAGAAGAGAACAGGACCGGAATAAACAAACCGGCAAAGAGCGATAGATACAGTGTGCACACCGACACCGACCGGACACCGCGAGCCAGTGACCTCTATTACTACAGTCTGACATCTGCTTATGTGTAATAACAGTCACCTTTTACATTGTGCAAATGTCTCACCATTCCCTGGAAGTCGACAAATCTGATGTATTACTTATCTTGAAAACCCACAAAAGGAAAAGGAAAGGTAAACATGAAACATACAGGGAAATACCAACACAAGGACAAACTAGGTGCAACTAAGGCTATTATCCTGTATTATACCCCAGAGCTGCACTCACTATTCTGCTGGTGCAGTCACTGTATACATACATTACATTACTGGTCCTGAGTTACCTCCTGTATTATACCCCAGAGCTGCACTCACTATCCTGCTGGTGCAGTCACTGTGTACATACATTACATTACTGATCCTGAGTTACCTCCGGTATTATACTCCAGAGCTGCACTCACTATTCTGCTGGTGCAGTCACTGTGTACATACATTACATTACTGATCCTGAGTTACCTCCTGTATTATACTCCAGAGCTGCACTCACTATTCTGCTGGTGCAGTCACTGTGTACATACATTACATTACTGATCCTGAGTTACCTCCGGTATTATACTCCAGAGCTGCACTCACTATTCTGCTGGTGCAGTCACTGTGTACATACATTGCATTACTGATCCTGAGTTACATCCTGTATTATACCCCAGAGCTGCACTCACTATTCTGCTGGTGCAGTCACTGTGTACATACATTACATTACTGATCCTGAGTTACATCCTGTATTATACTTCAGAGCTGCACTCACTATTCTGCTGGTGCAGTCACTGTGTACATACATTACATTACTGATCCTGAGTTACATCCTGCATTATACTC